>NC_138355.1:70226727-70589227 GCF_046562875.1 Panthera onca
CAGATGCCAGTTTTTCATGCCTTCTTCCCTCTACTTTAGGAAAATTTATTTATTTATTGTTTATTAGTGACGCAGGGAGTGGGGAGATTTAGAGCACCAGGGACATGGGAACCAAGCCATAGGGATCAGGGGGCCTTGTCCTGTAACACTACTGGGGTTTATTCAGGCTTAACCGTGCCGCTGCTGGGTTCTAACCCTGACGCCCCTCCTGGGCAACACCGTCTGTGAGGAGGGGCTGCACCGCAGGACCCTGCTGACCCCCCCCCCAAGAGGGGCTGTGGGCAGGGCCACGCCCCCCTCCCTCCCCCTCAGCCTCGCACTGCTCTTCTCCCTTGTCCATCCTCCCGGGAGCCCCAGGGAGACCGCCTGGCTTCCGGAGCCGATGGAGGAGGGGCTGAGGTGGCCCTAACGGCTTTGTTGGGGGGTGAGGGGAAAACCCACGGGACCAGAATGTTTTTTTGTTGTCGTTGTTTTCTTTTTTGTACCAAAGCCAACTGCACGTGTTTTGTATTTTTAAGAGATGATTTTAGGCAATTAGAAACCACAGCCTTCTATCTCCGCGTATCAGAAGAGCTTGAGGGGTGGGGGGGACCATATCCTCATCTACAGTAATGGGGGACCTATTCTGACCTCTTCTCCAGCCGTTTGGGAAAAATGTTCTAGGGTGAGTTGGGAAATCTCCGTGAAGCCTGACCTCATCCCCACCTCAGCAACCGGGACTGAAACCTCAGTGTGAATTTTGGGGATTTTTCAGTGGACCCCCAGTGCCCACCAGCCCCAGCCATTTTCTGCCAATTTGATTGTTAAAAAAAGAAAAAAGAAAAAAAAAGATAAAGCAGGGAAAATTAAAGACCTGGAACCCCACAAGGTGCTGTCTCTAGGTGTCTTCTGCCCCCCTCTTCCCCTGCCCCGGGGCACTGCTGGGGGTGGGGGGAGGGGCAGGCACCAGCTGCTTCCCCCCCAACCCCCGAAGGGGCCTTTCCTCTCACAGGAAGCGGGCGTCTCACTGAAGACAGGCCACTGACAGGAGAAGCTGCCCCAGCCCGTTTTGTCATCGTGGATGTCCCCAAGCAGCGGGGTGGGGTGAGGGGCACTTGGGTTCTGGTGAAGCACCTGCCCTCCCCGCCCCCCGCCCCCTTTGTGTGTCCTGCTCAGAAATGACGTCAGCCTGTTGCCCCCACGCCTCCCTTCCGGACACAGTTCCTGTCGGCCTGTCCCTAGAGTCACTGTGCCCCAGTTCTGTGTTGTGTCACAGCCCCCGCGCGACCTCTTCCAGAGGCAGTGAGAGATTACGTCGGTTTCAGTTCTCGGTTTCGGTTAATTTTACTTCCTGTTTCTGGTCAGTACCTGGGGTGGTGGTAGGGAGGAGGGAGGGCGGCCGGTGGCCACGCGCTGGTGCGCACGCTCGCTGGTGCACACGCTCGCTGGTACGCACAGGCACACGCACTGGTGGTACCCTGGCTGGCACAGCGGAAGGCCTCCGCCGAGGAGAGGAACTGAAATCAGCTGGGGGGCTGGCTTGGGGCCGCACCTCCGTCCTGGACATCTGGCCCACAGCATCTGGCCTTTGGCAGGTGCTGTCTCCGCTGTTCTGGGACCTGAGGTGGGCAGGTGCCCAAGGGAAGGTTGCCCGGCCGGGATGCCGGAGCCAGCCCTCCACTTCCCCCCTGAGCACCGGCTTCTAGTGTGCTGCCTCCTTGGCTGGGGGCTGGGTCCCAAACCTGTTAGGGGCCAGCGTTGGGGTGTGTGTGGGAGGGGTGGTGATAGTGCTCAGGCCAAGAGAGGGCAGTGTGGGCTCCTCCAATGTCACACAGCCAGTGAGGGATGCTGGTCAGGGGGAAGGGGAGACCTGGAGCCCCAGAGCCCAGAGTGGACGTGGGGAAGCCCATGGCTCATGAGGACAGCACTGGTGTATTCCCAGCAGCACTGGCCCCCTGCCATCTCTTGGCCCTGAGACCTGATGTCCACCCCTCTCCGACCTGGCTGCTCCCGTAGATGAGTCTTGCAGCTTTCCGGGTTCTGCCCGCGGTGCCCTCCCTAAGCCCTTCTTCTGGAACACAGTCAGCGCCTGTCCTCCCCACTGCAGGTTCGAAGCTCTCTGGCCGCTTACTGCAGGGAGCCAGGGCCCACCTTCTCACCAGTGCCTGCCTTCCACTGCATGGAGTGCCCAGCTGGCGAGCGGGCCCTCCTCGCTGCCCCTCCCCTGCCTCTCCCACCCCTCTCCTCTCCAAGGTTAGATGCACATGGTCCCTCATCTCCGACTTGGGCCTGTTTAATTCAGTATTTACCAGGGCACCTGGGTGGTGCAGTCGGTTTACCGTCCAGCTTTGGCTCAGGTCATGATCTCGTGGTTCCTGGGTTCAGGCCCCGCGTCCGGCTCTGTACTGATGGTCCAGAGCCTGGAACCTATTTCAGATTCTGTGTCTCCCCCGTCTTTGTGCCCCTCCTCCATTCGCATTCTTTCTCTCTCTCTTAAAAACAACCATTAAAAGAAAAAGAATTCGGCAAGGTGCATGCTCTCTAAAAAAAAAAAACAAAACCAAAACTAAAGAGAATAATAAACTCAGTATTTACCTCCAGGCCCCATTAGCACAGATGCCCCCTGGGAGCCAATATCCCAGCAAAGCCATCAGAGGAGCTGCAGGGGTGGCGAGAGGGGAGGATTTTCCATCCTGAATTGACTGGGAACAGGATTTCCTATCCTGACAGACATGAACCAGTTTAAACATCAAAAGGAGGAAACTAAACATCAAGCACCTAATTAAATGTCGTTAACATGGCTTAATGTCCTGCTGTCGCTCTGGGTCCTTGGGAGGCCAGAGTGCTCTCCCGTATCACTGCTGGGTCTCCATGGATATGGAAACCAGGGGCCAATCCCTCACTCAGTTCCTTTTTTTTTTTTCCGGTCTCTCTCTCTCTCTTTCTGTTGCTCTATACTCACCACGGAGCTTGAACTCACGACCCTGAGATCAAGAGTCCTGGGCTCTTCCAACTGAGCCAGCCAGGCAGCTCTCTCAGTTCTTCGTGTAAAACTTCCATTTCACTCCGGAGCATGTAAACATTATCCCAAACGAGCCATCTCTGGCCGTGGGTCCCTGTCTCCCTGCTGCCGCCTGTTCCTTCTTCTCCTCCTCTTTCTTCTCTCTGGTTCCATTTTACATGAAGTATAAGAACAATAGCCAACACACGACTTCGGGTACCGTTGAATCCTCAACACCCCACTTTACAGATGTGAAAACCAGTAGAGACAAGTCACTTACCGAGGTCCCTCCGCTGGTTAGCGTCAGAGCTAGGATGTGATCCTGGGTGCTTTGATCCTCTGAGCTGCACACTTGGGACAGGAGGGAGGGACACCCTCACGAGCCTCCGACTCTCTGGTTCCCACTTCTCTGGACGTACCTGCAGCCCCCTCTTCTCCCAATCCCTCCCCCGTCTCTCTCCTCCCTATGCCCCACCCACATCCTTGCCTTCTCCCCACTTCTCCCTCCAAATCCTGGTTTAACGATGGACACACAGGGTGTTTACACTTGGGCCTGGGCTGATGCCAGAGACCAGCAGGACTCACGCAGGGCATCCCCCTGCCCGAGGACTCCGCTTTCTCAGCTGAGGTCTGCAGGCCCCAGGTTTCTCTGGGCACCACTGGGATGCTGTACGGTGGAGATGGCCAGGGGGAGGGCACTTTTGGCTCTGGCACCAGAGAGCAAGGGTACACCCTATTTGGGGTGAGGGTAGGCGTGTCGGGGAGGGCAGACAGAGGGAAACAGGTGCTGGTGTGTTGACCTCTGACCCCTTAGTCTAGGACCCTTGGGAATTTTCCTGAGAATGCTCACAAAAGGCAGAAACGGGGCAACTGAACCAGAGGTGGAAGCGTCCAGACAGTCGTGGATGATACAGGTTATTCTCCAACCTTCCTCCTTCCCCTTGTCCTACCCATACCTCCAGGTGAGCAAAGACCTAAGCTCCCCCACGTGACCCCACATTCCACCACACCCAGAAGAGATCAGAGACTCCCAGAGGGTGCCGCAGCCCACGCCAGCTCTCCCTAGGGTGCAGGGTTCTGCCCCTGGCGGAGCCCAGAAAAGGAGGGTAGGGTGTTCAACACCCTTCCCCCAGGTGTCCCTTTGTCCAAGACGGTGGCCATGGTAGAAGGACCTCTCTCCTGGCAGAGTGCTCTCCCCCCACCACCTGCCTATGGTCTTTAGGGCCCCCAGTTCCAGCCGGCCCGGGCCCTAGGGTCGCAGCCTTGCTCACAGATCACTGAAGGCATCTGCCAGGGCCCATCAGGCTCCTGCCTCAGGACGGCACGGGGTTCAGGCAGCCGTTGCCGTGTGGTGACAGGGAAGACGGGGGTATGGATGGCGTAGACAGATGCTATCCCAGAGCACCAGGTCAGACGTCACCAGCACTCCATGAGAGCGTCCAGGTGGTTGGGGAAGCGGCAGAGGAAGAAAGAGGCCTCCAGGGTAGGGACACAGTGGGCCACGCCCCTGCCACTCTGCCGTTGCCCAGCGACAGCAGCAGCAGGTGGTAGCCAGGGGACCCGGAGACCACGAAAGCCAGCACCCCCCCGGCCAGTACCTGCCGTGGCAGTGCAGCGGACAGACGGGTGCCCCACACCTCACCCTCGGCCCCAAAACAGTAGTGGGCAACGTCACCGGGACGGCCACCATCCACACCGCCAGGGTGGCCATGCAGGGCCAGGAAAGCGAGAGGCGGGTTCCTGGTCCGGCAGCCACGGCCACCATGCACCGGGGATGAGGGGGACGCTGGTGCAGACGTGGAGGACAGTGGCCTTCGGGGCCATCTTGCAGAGGGCACTTCGGGCCGGCGGAAGTCCAGGGCGGACTCAGGTGCCCAGAAGGGGAGAGTGAGGGCGGCCCCAGGCCCGCCAGGGCCAGGTCGAAGACAAAAGGGTCGGAAGGGGGCCGGGGGCTCGCCAGGCACAGCTCCCAGCACCCACAGCACCACCAGGTTTCCCTGCAAGCCGGCCGCCCCCACAGACCCATGGGTCGGGGCGACCGTGACCCTCGGGGCTAGGAACTGGCCTCGGGGCAGCGGGGCCGAGCTGCTGGGGTGCAGGCGCCTCCCTCGGGGCCTGAGCGGCCGCGAGCCACGCCCCCGCCACGCCCCCGCCGGGGACGGGGGAAGGGACAGGCTGCGCCCCACCCTCCGCCGGTCTTGGAGGGGCCACCGGATGGGAGCGCCGGCCGCCCGCCGGGGCAGGTGCGCGGGCCGGTGTGCGCCCGTGAGCGGTAAGGGCTCTACCGTGTAGAGAGGAGGGGGGACAAAGGGGAGTCAGCCACTGGGGAGGGCAGACCCAAGCCTCCGCGCAGGGCGAGGGCCAGGGGTACCCCGTCTGAGGGATGACAGGAGCCAAACTTGGAGCCCCCTCCTTTCCTGACCTGGCGCGGGGACCCCCTTCTCTGCAGAAAGTGCTGTCTTGGGGCCTGGGGGCAGGGGTGGGGTGGGCACGAGGGCACGGAATCCGGATGGTTCTGGAGTTCCAGGTCTGCTCCTCACTGGCTGTGTGACTTGGGTAAGTTACTTCACTCTCCTGAGCCTCTGTTTTCTTGTTAGCATTTTCAGACAGAAGGTTCTGCTCCACAGGACTGGCGTGATTCAATGAGATAAAGCATGTCAGGAAGCACTTTGTAGGTTGCTCTTTGTGTGAATGATTATTATTTCAAAGGAAAATTTGAGGTGTTCTGCTGGAAAGGAGCGGGGTGCAGCACAGCTATCTGTTGTCACCATGCCCAGGGAAGGGTGCCAACTAAAACACGGGTCGGAATTCATGGCAGCAAGTGACCTTGAGGCTAAGGGCTGGGAGAGAAAGTGGGGGAGTCACAGCTTCCTGTTCATCGCCCCCTCCCGGAGCACAGCCTGTGGGGACCTGAGTGGCCCGCCCTCAGCGCTGCTCCTGAGTCTGAAGCTGTCCTGCCAGCCTGTCACCCCCTGCCGTTTCACCCTTTCCTGCTCTAGTCTGTGGAGTCAGAGGCCAGCGGGACCCCCACCCTCTCCTCCAATCCCCGAGCCCATGTCAGAGACGCATGGATCCTGAGATACACCCACACCCACACCTCATCCTGTCTCCCCATGATCTCAGTCCTAACTGGTAAAAATGCCTCACTGGGTCTTCCCCTTTTGTGCCCATACCCGTATCCTTTGCAAAATGTGCTGTGATGGGGAAAAAGAGAAGGTGGGAGGTGGGTAGATAAGAGAGGGCTTTCTTTCAAGCGTTCCAAAACATTCAACACCTTCCTGCCCTCTGCCAGCTAATTAAGATGCTTGAACTCCAATTCCCTTGGAGTGCTGGGGAGGAGAAGGGCCCTTCTGGAACACCAATCAGCAGTGGGTGTGATGAACCTCCAGGAGAGACCCAGACTGGGCGCCAGCATGTTTGGGTCATGCAGCAAGGGGTGGGTATGGAGTGGGTGGCAGAAGGGACATACCGAGCCCAAGTTCAGGTGAGCCCCACAGGCCACCTGCTGGCCTTAGGGACTGTTCCTGGGTGCCTCTGTGCCAGTCCCCCTCTGTGCCAGTCCCTCTCTGTGCCAGTCCCCCTCTGTGTCAGGGCCATGTGTATTCTTCCAGCCACCCAGCAGCACGATGGATGGCCGTGAACTGGTCAGTGCATTGGACTTATTTTCTCTTTGATGGAGAACAGAAGTGGGTCAGAATTCCAGGGTTCTGCTACCCATTTTTAAAAATATTTTTGTTATTTTTAAAATTTTATTTCTTTTTGAGAGAGAGACTGCGAGAAGAGGGGAGGGACAGAGAGAGAGGGAGACAGAGGATCCCAAGCAGGCTCCACGCCGTCAGCACAGAGCCCCATGTGGGGTTCAAACTCATGAACCGCGAGATCATGACCTGAGCCGAAGTCTGAGGCTTAACCGGCTGAGTCACCCAGGCGTCCCTGAAATATCTGGTCCTCTGATCGTTTGTTCTTTATTCATTTCTAATCTGAGTCCTTTCCTTGTTCTGACACTAGCAGCACCCGTGGTCACAAAGAGAGGTGATGCCACCAGCTGGCTCATCTAAGAACTTCACTTTGGATCCTTTTATTTTTTTTATTTTGTTAGTTCAGGTGTTCATTCATTCATTCATTCATTCACTGTCCACAGCATTTCTTGAACCCTTATTATGTGTCAGGCCCTGTGCTAGATGCAGGGGAGACAAAAAAAAGAAATATATGGTCTTCTCATATACTTTCTGAGATGGTTGGGATCGCTAAGATCATCTAATTCAACTTCTCTTTTAATAAGGAGAGAAAGTCGGTTAAGCATCCGACTCTTGATGTCGGCTCAGGTCCTGATCTCACAGTTCCTGAGTCTGAGCCCTGAGTCAGGCTCTGCGCTGACAGAGGCCTGCTTGGGATTCTCTCTCCCTGTCTTTCTCTTCCCTTCCCCGCTCTCACTCTCTCTTTCTCAAAATAAATAAACATTGTTTTTTTATGTTTACTTAGTTTTGAGAGAGAGAGACACACACACAGAGTGTGAGTGGGTGAGGGGCAGAGAGAGGGAGACAACAGAATCCGAATCAGGCTCCGGGCTCTGAGCTGTCAGCACAGAGCCCGATGCGAGGCTTGAACTCACAAACCGCGAGATCCTGACCTGAGTCAAAGTCGGACACTCAACCGACTGAGCCACCAGGTACCTCACAAAATAAATAAACATTTAAAAAACGGTAAGGAGAGAAAGTGAGTTGCCCAAGGCCACCAGAGAACTCGTGGCAGAGTCAGGACGTGAGATGAAAGTCTCTTGACTTCTCGAATCTAGCGCTCTCCAAGACATCACGAAACCCTTTAGGCATTTCTTTCCCCCTATAATCTCTACCCCCTTCTGCAGGGCCCCAAGCGCCAGGCCCTGCCCTTGGGACACTCCTAGTCTTCAAGGGAGACAGCACCAGGATGTGGATGGATGGACAATAGCCAACTCCTCTCCAGACGGTCTTTGTACACAACCGCCGGGAGACGGGAGGACCCGGATCCCATGAAAGGATTTCGTTATTCCTCGCGTTCCTATTATCCTCTGAAGCCAGGCTTTACCAGCTGGTTTTCTATCTCAGTTGGAGTCCCAGGACATGCAGTGGTAGATTATGGCATCTGCCTTACATAAGAAGGACTTCTGGGGACTGGGCCTGCCCCTCAGTCACCAGCTTTAGCCCACACGTCTCTCCAGCCCCACACCCCTGCGCGTGCACTCCCACATCTTGGTAAAGGGGAACGGGAGGCAGGAGGGACAGAACTACTCCCCATCGCCCAGGCCCCCAGAGCAGGAGAAGGGAGCTTTGCATTTGCACTTGTGGTAGAGACAGATGTTCAGATGCTCCGGGGATGATAGATGGTAGGAGCAGGACACCTGACCCTAATCCAGACCCCCCCCACGTCCCCCCCCCGCCAACCACCTTGCCACACCTCCCCACGTCTGCAGAGACTCACTGCAGTTTCAGTAAGGGGCATGGGAAGCTTCAAGGTTCGTGGGCAAGTTCCAGATCAATCTCTCTCTCTCAACTTTATATTTGGGAATAGTCTTAGACTTACAGAAAAATTGCAAAGGCAGAGATAGAGATCTGTCTTTCATTGTCCACATTAAAATGAAACTGGCAGAGCATCAAAAATAAAAATAAAAATCTTAGGGATAAATTTGACAAAAGACGTGCAATCCCGGTACACTGAAAACTACGAAATGCTGCCATGAGAAATTAAAGAAGACCTAAATAGGGGTGTCTGGCTGGCACAGTTGGTAGAGCAGTTGACTCTTGATCATGAGTCATGAGTTTGAGCCCCACTTTGGGTGCAGAGATTACTTAAGGAAAAGGAAGGAAGGAAGGAAGGAAGGAAGACCTAAATAAACGGAGCGGTATAAATGAGTTCATGTGCTGCAAGACTCAACGAGATATCACTTCTCCTTATAATTGGTATGTAGATTTAATGCAATTCTAATAAAAACTCTAGCAGGCCTTTTTAAAAATAGAAATTGACAAGCAGATTCAGAAATTCATATGGAAACACAAAGAGCCAAACGATTTTGTAGAATCGCCAAAACAATTTTGCAAAAAGGTAAAGTTGGTGTACTCAAACTATAGCAACAGTAGTCAAGACGGTGTGGTACCAGCAAAAGGACAAACGTCAGTGCAGCAGAACCGGGAGTCCTGAAATAGACCCACACGCTTATGGCCACTTGGATTTTGACAAAGGTGCAAAGAAAGTCATTGAAGAATGCACAGTCTTTTCAACAAATGCTTATGTAACAGTTGAATATCCACAGTAAAAAAAAAAGAGTGTGTACAAGAGACCTCCAATCCCTACCTCACACCATGCATGAAAATGAACTCAGAGGATCATAGATCCAAATGGAAAACCTAAAACCCCAAAACTTCTACCAGAAAACAAAGGAGAAAATTTGTGGCCTTAGGTCGGGCAAAGATTTCTAAGATACATCAAAAACATAATCTACAAAAGCAAAAGCTGATAAATTGGACTTCATCGAAATTAAGAACTTCTGCTCTTTGAGAAACACTGTGAAGAAAATGAAAAGACAAGCCACAGACTGAAAGAAAACATTTGCAGACCAGAGATCTGATAAAGGATATATCTAGAATACCTAAAGAGCTCTTGGGGCTAAGCCCGGGTGGCTTACTAGGTTAAGCGGCTGACTTTGGCTCAGGTCGTGATCTCATGGTTTGTGCTGTCAGCACAGAGCCTGCTTCAGGTCCCTGTCCCCATTTCTCTCTGCCTCTCCCCTTCCCCCCTTTCTCTCACAGATAAAAAAATAAACATTAAAAAATTTCAGTAATAAGAAAACAACTTTATTTTTCAAATGGGCAAAGGATTTGAGCAGATACTTCATCAAAGATGATGTGGGGATACCAAAGCGGCCCTGAGAAGATGCTGGACAGCATCGGCCACTAGGGAAATGCAAACTCAAACCACGATGAGCTGTAACGCATCCCTCGGAGGATGTCTAAGATGAAAAACTGCCCACAGCAAGTGCTAGCAAGGAAGTGGCGGGAACGTAAAATGATATAATCGCTTCGCAAAACAACTCAAGGGTTTCTCGGGGCGTCTGGGTGGCTCAGTTGGTTGAGCGTCCCACTTCGGCTCGGGTCACGATCCTGTGGTTCGTGAGTTCGAGCCCAAACCAAGTCGGTGTTTTCTTAAAAAGTTAAACATATGCTTCATATGTCCTAGGCATCCCGCTCCCAGGCACTTACGCTGAGAAATCAGGGTATACGTTCACATGAAGACTCGTACGCCAATGTTCACAGACACTTCATTTGACGTAGCTTCACGCGGACAACAAGTCATATGGATGAGCTGCTTACGCATCAGGTGAATGGGAAGCCAACAGTGGTAAGTTCGTACAGTGGGGTGCCAGCCAACACCGAAGCAGGGTGCGTCCTTGTGCACAAGGACAGCACGGAGGAAAGAGTCCTGATGGCCGCCAGGCCGGGGCCGCTGTCCCTCCCCGGCATCTCCACTGTTTGCTCAGCACCACTGCCCCGTCCACCCCACCGCCAGGTCCTGCCCGCGCAGCCTCCAGGCTTTGCAGTGTGTTCCTCCTCACGGTGCAGACTCCACTTGCTCCGGGCGAGGCTCGCCCTCGTGTCCCCCCTGGGTTGCCCAGGGGCTCTGAGTACCTGCACCCCCCTCTCAGATCCGCCCCATGGGTCACTCCCTTCCTCCGGGGTTTTCCGCAGGCCTCCTTTACTGCAGAGAACAGAGATTGCTCTGAGCTGCCTCCAGTGACGAAACACGTTCAAAGGGAAGGATGACGTCGGTTACGCCAGGATGCTTGAAAACCCTCACCCTTGCCCCACCCGTCCTCACCTCCGCTTTCCTTCCTTTGCTGCAGCAGGCAGCACGGAAGAGTAGAGCCAGGGGCGCCCAGCGGGCTCAGGGTACAGCATGCGGCACTTAACCTCAGGGTAGTGAGTTCCAGCCCCGTGCTCGTCGTGGAGCCCAGTTAAAATTAAAAAAGAAAGAGTAGGTCCAGAGGTGCGATTTTAGAGTTTGAGCAGACCTGACTGGACTCAGGAAATATCGGGAAGACGCTACGGCCCTCAGGAAGCAGCGTTTATTCTTTCACTTTTCATGTGGTTCCTGCTGCCGCATCTCTGCACGGACCAGTTCCTCTGCCTGGTCAGAGCCCAACGCAGTCCCCTGCGCCCTGACACAGCACAAGTGACAACCTTTCACAACCACAGTTCTCTGGGTCCAAAAATCCTCGGGAAAGACTGTCTTCTCTTTCCTTACTAAAAAAAAAAAAAATTAGGGGCACCTGGGTGGCTCAGTGGGTTGAGCCTCGGACTTTGGCTCAGGTCACGACCTTGCGGTTCATGGGTTGAGCCCCGCGTCGGGCTCTGTGCCGACAGCTCAGAGCCTGGAGCCTGCTTCGGATTCTGGGTCTCCCTCTCTCTCTGCCCCTCCCGCGCTTGCACCTTGTCTCTCTCTCTCTCTCATAAATAGACATTAAAATTTTTTAAAAAACAATTTTTAAGGGGTGCCCGGGTGGCTCAGTCTGTTGAGCATGTCTGACTTCCGCTCAGGTCATGATCTCACGGCTTCGTGAGTTCAAGTCCTGCATCGGGCTTCATGCTGATGGTGCAGAGCCTGCTTGGGATTCTCTCTCTCTCCCTCTCTCTCTTCCCCTTCCCCCGCTCGCACCTTGTCTCTCTCTCTCTCATAAATAAATAAACTTCGGAAAATTAAAAAAAAAAAGAGCTTTTAAAAAAAGTTTATTTATTTATTGAGAGAGAGTGCACTCTGCCAGCGCAGAGCCTGACGCGGGTGAGATTGTGACCCAAACCAAGATCAAGAGTTGGAAGCCTAACCAGCTAAGCCACCCAAGTGCCCCCCCTCCTCCCCACTAAACCAAGAATGTTCTTTAAAAACAAGAGCATTCTTATGTAACCTCAGTGCGATGATCAAAATCAACAAAGTAACAATGCTACAATATTATCTAGTCTAGAAACCTCACTGAGATGCTGCTAAATGTCCCCTGTAACATCTTTTATAACAAAAGAAATCTCAGACGTGAGTAACATTCAGTTCTCATCTCCTTGCAGTCGCCTTGAATCGGGAACAGTTCCTCAGGTTTTGTATTTCATGACATTTTTAAATGTTACATATTTCTAAAGAGTAAAAGTTATTTGTGTAACATCCCTTGGTTTGGGTTTGTCTGGTATTTCCCACGATTAGGCTCATGTATTTTTAAGGAGTAAAGTTTAGTTGTATAACGTTTCTCAACTTGGGTTTGTCTACTATTTCCTTATGCTTGGACTCGGGCTATAACATTTTTGGCACTGTGTTCATTTAAGAGCATCCCTCAGGAGGTGCGTGCCACCTGTCGCTCGTGACGGAAGTTAACATCTTCCATCACCGAGTTAAGGTGGTATCTGTGAGGTTTCTCCCCTAGGAAGGTACCATTTTCCCCCTGCCTTTTTTTTAAAGTTTATTTATTTATTTTGAGAGAAAGAGAGAAAGAGAAAGGGGGAGAGAGAGCAGGGGAAGGGCTGAGAGAGAGGGAGACAGAGAGTTCTAGGCAGGCTCCAGGCTCCGAGCTGTCAGTACAGAGCCCAGCGCGGGGCTCGAACTCGCGAACCGGAACATCAGGATCTGAGGCGAAACCAAGACTGGGATGCTTGACCGACTGAGCCACCCAGGTGCCCCCGCGTTCTTCCTTTTGTAACTAACGAACAAATGTCTTGTGAGGAGCTGCTCTGCGACCGTGTGACTGTCCCGTTACTCCTCTTACTTTGACCCACTATCTTTAGGATCCATTGCTGATTCCTGCCTGCATCACTTATCACTAAAACAGCTGCCAAACGGTGATTTTGAGGATGTTAAAGCCATAGCCTTTTCCTGACAGGTGTTATTTCTCTAGGACATTTAGTCCTGTAAGACTTTGTTGCCCCGCAGGAACGCACGCCAGAATTTTGCCCATCCCCCGCTCTGCTGCTCAGGTCTCTGAGGAGACCTGCATCTGAGAAGGACCGTTGTAGATTACGGATCACCTCCAAGCCCACTGGTTGTAACCCTGGGAAAGGTCACGATCTGGTGGGGCAGTGCTGCTCTGAGGTGTGTGTGATAAGCCGAGATGTCAGGGGTTTCCCTGCTTCCTCGGGCTCCCCCAGAAATCCACACTCGGTGGTCAGGAGCCTCGTTGTGGCCAATCAGTGCATTAGCTTACGTCACAAATACTTAGTATGGCAAGGAATTCGGTGTGGACTAGAATTTGAGAAGAAAAGGATTAATTTCCCTGGATCTGACCGTAAGTACTTTCAGAAGACAGGAATAAAGAGTTTTCTCTAACGGGATTACATAACTGCACTTTTTCTCCCTGTGCCTTTTCAGCAGAGGGCAAAATGTTGATCTCTTTTGGGACTGTGCTTCCCCTGAGGCTCTGAGGAATCATCAATACACTTTACTAACCTCCTATTTTGCTAAGGGGACCTCCAGAGCCTGACCCGGGCTCCCAGCTGGGCCTTGTCGCAGCTGACTTCGCAGTGGGAAGGGCTCACCCACTCCCGACGGCTCCACAGTCCCACCGAGGGGCGATTTACCCACATCCTTTCTGGCGGGGCGTACCCCAGAGGCTTCCTGAGGCCAGCTCAGGTGCACAGCGGCGAGGGGATCCTGTAGTACTTTAAGCTACACTGGGGGAAACCTCTCAGCGGTCAAGGACACAGCACTAAGTACAAGCAGGCCTCACCGAGGCTAGATCTGGGGCTCTACAAGCCGCCTCGTCTTTTTTTTTTTTTTTAAACAACCTTTTATTATTTTTTAAAATTTATTTTGAGAAAGTGAGAGCGAGTGAGTGAGCAGAAGGGCAGAGAGAGAGAGAGAGAGAGAGAGAGAGAGAGAGAATCCCAAGCAGGCTCTGCACTGTCAGCACAGAGCCTGATGCAGGGCTCGAACCCACAAATCATGAGATCATGACCTGAGCCAAAGCCAAGAGTCAGATGCTCAACCCACTGAGCCACCCAGGTGCCCCAAACCACCTCCTTTTGAACAGCTGTTCCATTCTTCTCTTTCTTGATGGATTTCCCTTGTAAGAAGGTGACAAAAATTACAAAGCTATTTTTAGAAGTGCCAGAAGAATTCCTCAGTTGGAAATCCTTTTGTTTGGAGAAATTACTCCAAGTGTCGGAGGTAGAAGGTGGTGCCCCAAAGGCCAGGGGTGCACGTGCTGGAGAGCTGGTGCAAGCCCACCATCATTCTTTCCTCCTTCCTGCTGCGGGGGAGGACCGGGCCCAGACTGCGAAATCCACTTTGGCATCTTCCAAGTTTGGGCTGATCTACCTGCCCTGGACACAGGAAGGGGCCGGGGGGGGGGGGGGGGGCACCTGGGTGACTCAGCCGGTTAAGTGTACGACTTCGGCTCAGGTCATAATCATGTGGTTCGTGAGTTCAAGCCCAGCGTCGGGCTCCGTGCTGACAGCTGGGAGCCTGCAGTCTGCTTCGGATTGTGTCTCCTTCTCTCTCTGCCCCTCCCCCACTCACACTCTGTCTCTCTCTCTCTCAAAAATAAATAAAATGTAAAAAAAAAAAATTTCCAAGGAAAGACAGAAGTGGTGACTATCCATTCTAAATGAATGGATAAACTGGCCTATCCATACAATGGAATATTATTTGGCCGTAATAAGGAATGAAGCACTGACACACGCTACCGCATGCACGAACCTTGAAAACAAGATGCTAAGTGAAAGAAGTCAGACACTAAAGGTCACATATTCTATGGTTCCATTGTGTGAAATGTTCAGAATAGGCAATTCCAGAGAGACAGAAAGTAGATTGGTGGTTGCCTTAGCAAGGGAAAATGGGACGTGTCTGATAATGGGTGCAGGGTTTCTTTTGGGGTGATGAAAATGGTCTGGAATGAGATAGTGGTGATGGTTGCACAACTTTGTGAATTGAGCGCATAGAGTACCCTCTTATTTTTATTTAATTTTTAAGTAGGCTCGGCGATCAGATCAAGGAGGGGCTTGAACTCACCACTGGGAGATGGAGAGTCACATGCTCCACCCACGGGCCAGCCAGGCCCCTCCCCCCCAGTACCCTTTAGAAAAGGGTAATACGATTCACAAAGCTCAAATTTTTTTAAATGTAAAAAAATAATGTAATTTCAATCAGACTCCCAACAACGTTGTGTTTTGGGGAAAAGGGGCAACAGGAAAACGATGGTGTTTAATCTGAAATTCCTTGGAAAAATACACCTGTCAGAATGGGCAATGAAATGTAGATGAAAATCGGTTTGCCCTAACAGATTAAAATTGAAATAGAATCACCCAATAAAAACACCGTAGCAAAGGAACAAACGGATCAACGCAAAAGAACGAAGAAACGTAATAGCGTATATATAAAATTTCATACATGATAGGGGCGCCTGGGTGGCTCCGTCGGTTAAGCGTCCGACTTCGGCTCAGGTCACGATCTCGCGGTCCGTGAGTTCGAGCCCCGCGTCGGGCTCTGGGCTGACAGCTCAGAGCCTGGAGCCTGCTTCCGATTCTGTGTCTCCCTCTCTCTCTGCCCCTCCCCCGTTCATGCTCTGTCTCTCTCTGTTTCAAAAATAAATAAAACGTTAAAAAAAGAAATTAAAAAAAAATTTCATACATGATAAACGTGGTGTTCGGATGGAAGGGGCATTTATTAAATGCTGAAGGGAAAATACTACGAATTTGGCTTTCAAATTACCTTGTATTTTATTAATCCTACCAGAATATAAATTTATTTGAAACACAGCACTCCATGCTAGTCGTTCAACCTAGAGTCTCCTAGCAGCTTGAAGACCCACCAAACGCCGTCGGTCCGCGGCGTCCCGGCCCCAACCCCGGCGGGGCGCCCCGGCCCGCCCCCTTCACCTCCGCCGTCCACGACCCACTTCCAGCCCAACCCCGGCGGTGCGCCTCGGCCGGCGACCCTCACCTCCGGGGTCCACAGCCCGCTCCCAGCGCCCCCAGGCCCCGGCGGAGCGCCCCGGCCCGCCCCCTCCCCTCCGCTCGCGCGCCCAGCCGCCGGCGCCCCCTCGCGGCGCGCCCCCGAGGCCCTGCTCTGAAAGCAGTGGTTGGCGTGCAGACGTGAAACAACTAGAGAAATTCCTCACATGACCTTTGGGACGAATCATTTGCCTTTTCCTAAGCAGGTAACTGAGTGAAGCGGGCCAAAGTGGCGGGAAGGCTCTCTCCCTGGCCAGAGGCTGGGCCTCCACACAAACGTGGCTGGACCGGGGGACGAACTGTTTAATTCCCCGACTCTTGCGTATTGTCTTGTGGGCTCCCAACTTGCCCACAACAAACATGGACTCTCCTCGCCCCAATTGCGCCTTGATATGCTCTTCGGCAGCCATCTTTCTCCAGGGCAAGCCGAAAGCAGGAAGGTCACACCCTACCTGTCTCGGATAATGCCAGACGCCTTGAAATCAACAAGAGTCCAATTGGAACCGACGCTTTCACCGGAACGGCTTTTCCTCACGACCGGAAGGGGCTGTGCGTGAGGGCGTTGGGGGCGGAAGTGACGGGAAGGTGGTAGTGGGGTAGTTGGCGGGTGGTTGAGCAGAGCCGGTCGCCATGTCCGCGGGGAGCGCGACACATCCCGGGGCCGGCGGGTAAAGCTTCCTGGGCGAGGGCATCGCGGCTCGCACGGGGCAGAGGAGAGACGGAGGGACCGTTGGGAGCTGCGTATGGGTGTTTTGGGGTGGGGGGAGCGTTGAAGTGGGAAGTGTACGTATTGGAGGGCTGGGCTTTTGGGGAGAAAGACGGTGAGCAGGCCTTGGGGCCCCCGAAAAAGGCCGGCAGGGAGCAGAGGGAGACGGAAAGCAGGGACTTTTCGGAAGGACCGGCCAAGCGGAGGGGCGAAACGGGGGCATGTGGGACAGAGTGGAGTTTTCTCAGAGGGGCGATGGAGTAGAAAAGAAGTAGATTCTGGAGTAGGGTCGAAATTAGTGAGGAAATACTGCGGTAATTGTATAAAGAGAGGTGGTCATTTTAATATTGATAAGAGACTCGAGGGTGTAAAGAGGATACGATAGACGGCAAATGGGGTGCTAAAGCGTAGTAAGGGGAAGAATAACATGAATAAAGCTTTGGGGCCCAATATTTTCCTCTTTTTCCCGGTAGGCGCCGCAGCAAATGGGACCAACCAGCGCCAGCCCCCCTTCTCTTCCTCCCGCCGACGGCCCCAGGTGGGGAGGTTACCAGCAGTGGGGGAAGCCCTGGGAGCTCCACAGCTGCTCCCTCTGGAGCCTTGGATGCTGCTGCTGCTGTGGCTGCCAAGATCAATGCCATGCTCATGGCCAAAGGGAAGCTGAAACCAACGCAGAATGCCGCCGAGAAGGTATTTGAAGTTGAAGGGACTCTGCTAACTGCGATGTTAATAAGGGTTGTTTTGTAATTGTGCGATCCGAGAATCCTGTGTGTAGAGGAGAAAACCGGGACCCAGTAATTTAAGGATCACTTAGTTTTGGAACATATCAGATGATATTTTGTCATTTGTTTTTACGAGGCAGCTTTGGTTGGTTCGACTACATTTACGGATCAAATAGCTCATTTTGTCTTTGTTCTTAGTTCGGCCTGCTATCTACATAATCATTTAAAGCAACGATGGTAGTATATTTTTCACCACATGTGCATTTTCCCTGAAGTCACATGAGAAAGTCCAGGTAAATCAGTGAGCTTTAAAATGTCTCTAGTCAACTCTGCTCAAAAATACATTTATAAAATGTCCTTTATAATTAGAATCTAATGAACGTCTACAGTGTAATTAAACATGAAATAAAATGAACAG
The DNA here is from genome assembly GCF_046562875.1 of Panthera onca. Taxonomy (NCBI): domain Eukaryota; kingdom Metazoa; phylum Chordata; class Mammalia; order Carnivora; family Felidae; genus Panthera; species Panthera onca. Next base: position 70,244,510 of record NC_138355.1, read on the forward strand.
TTTATATGTTGGTTGGTTTGCTGTTTTCATACAAATTGGTCATTTTATAGAATTTGGTCGTTTTTAGAATTTGTGGTATAACTAAAATCTCACCACTAGGCTGGATCTGAACTTTCAAGTCTTTAACTTATCCTGTAATAGGAAACCAGAATCTTCTACAGGACGATGCATAGAGTGGCTGTTTGTAGTGCTAGAATGCATGCTTTGCACTTAAAAGAAATCCTTATAATTTTAAGGGATGGATTACTGTCTCCAGTTCACAGAGGATGGAAATTGGGCGTGCGTGTGAATGTCAAGTTGTGTTAATTGTGTAAGATCTGTCATGGTTGGCACACGTGTGACTTCAGAGTCGCCTCGGACAACTGGGTGTTTAGCTTTTGCTTGAAAGCCTCTGGAGTTGGAGAATTCAGTGTGTTCCAAGGCTGCTTGCTCCATTATAATTCTCATTTGAAAAAAAAAAAAGTTCTTCTGGGGGCGCCTGGGTGGCTCAGTCAATTGAGGTCATGATCCAACTTCGGCTCCGGTCATGATCTCATGGTTCGTGGGTTCAAGCCCCACGTCGGGCTCTCTGCTGACAGCTCAGAGCCTGGAGCCTACTTCCGATTCTGTGACTTCCTCTTTCTCTGCTCCTCCTCTGCTCATGCTCTGTCTCTCTTTCTCAAAAAGAAATAAACATTTAAAAAATTAAAAAAATAAAGCTGACTTCCATAGTACCTGTGAAGAAATGAGTTCTGTGTTTGCAAATGCAATTTAGGTGAGCAGTGACTGTGTTAATTAACACGTTGTGATTATTTCACAATGTAACCATATATCAAAATATCCAGTTCACCTTCAGTATATGTACACGATTTTTGTTTGTCAATTATACCTCAATAAAGCTGGGGGGAGAAAGGAAAATACAATTTTTTGTTAGCTGTCCAGTGTATGAGTATGATATCAACAGGCCATACTCTGTCTGGATGTTTAAATATTCAAGTTCGGCAGAATTGGTGGGAACTTCTAGTGAATTGGAAGTTCGTTATTCATTGTATTTTGATGGTTTGCAAAGATTGAGTCCGTTGTCCGTTTGTAAGTTTTACAAGGAGCTATAACACGCTGGTGATCATGGAGTGCTTCTGGAGTAATAAAATTTTTAATACTGATGTGAATCACTTATTTTTTTTTCTCTAAAAAGCTTTTGAGCTCAGCAGGCGGCAGCACAGTGCACAGATAGTGGATTTAGAATCAGAATATCTAGATGTGAAACCCAGGGTCCTCGGTTCTTGGCCTTAGATATGTCGTGGAGCCTCAGTTTTCCTCATCTGATGGGGTTGGTGACATGTACCTGGGTGGTCCCCGACAGTGGCTGCTGCCTCCTGTAGCTATTTAAATTAAAATTTGAGTGAAAAGTAAGATTTAAGATGGAGTTCCTCGGCAGGGCACTTGGACACGAGGCTGACGGCGCCCACGTTGGACTGCCAGGTAGCTCCCACTGCCGGACGGCACTGCCCGCACCTTTGAAGGTGGCCCCGGGGTTCAGGGAGCTGAGGTGTGCTTGAGCCAGCGTGCTGAGTGGGGGGCTGAACAAAGATGAGATGTTGCTGAATCTAGTTTGTGTCCGTGACTTAAAAACGTGTCTGATGCAGGGGCGTTTGGGTGGCTCAGTGGCTTAAGCAACCAACTTCGGCTCAGGTCATGATCTTGCGGTTTCGTGGGTTCGAGCCCCCGCATGGGGCTCTGCGTCTCCCTCTCTCTCTGCCCCTCCCCTGCTCATGCTCACTCTCTCTTTCTTAAAAATAAATAAACGTTAAAAAAATATTTAAAATGTATCTAATGCATAAGGAAGTAAACTGCATTTTTATCTTCCTGGAGCAGATTTGTGGGACATTGGTCCAAGGCAAGAAAAGGTTGGGGAAGGCCATCTTGGGATGAAATTTTTCTTGAATAACTCCAATCCAGCTATCTGGAGTTGCCTACAGTTGAAGTTGAAAGAAGCCAGACCAGATTTTAGGATTTTGCTTGATTTTTCATCCATTCTCTTAGTTCTTTAGTAGAAAGTAATGGGTTGTCAGGTAAAACTGACGGGTGTTCCAGGTCACTGCAAGGATGGGATTAGGTGAATGTAAGGTGCCATGGCCGCAGCGGTGGCACAAAGGCGGCGTCCGGTTACACAGGTGAGGTGCATGGGTTGCTGGACTCTGCCCTGTATTTTTTTTTTTAACTTAGTTTTTACATTTATTTATTTTTGAGAGACAGAGCACAAGTGGGGGAGGAGCAGAGAGAGGGGGACACAGAATCCGAATCAGGCTCCAGGCTCCCAGCTGCCAGCACAGAGCCCAACGTGGGGCTCGAACCCACAAACCGTGAGATCACGACCTGAGTCGAAGTCAGACGCCCAACCGACTGAGCCACCCAGGCGCCCCTGCCCTGCATTTGACTGCACGTACGGCTAGCTGGTCGAGGTGCAAAGCACCGTAACTTGGTCTTGTGATTTTCCCCGTGAAGATGGCAGCGTAGGGTTTCTGGGATTATGTGATCACAGAAACGCACATGTGGCTGAGGTTACAGAGAAACCTGAGGGTTGCCTTCAAGTCGGTTGACAATACTCGGTGTCAGTTCAGTGAGGTTTTGTTTGCTCGTTGTGTCATTTTTGCAGAATGACCCAGGAGTGTTTCCAAGTGTGTTTGCAGGCAGGTTTGGGGAACGGTAAGGTGGTGGTGGGACTTGGGAAGGGCCAGTTGTAAATTGGACAGCAGAAAGATACTATTTCATCTTACAGTCTTTTTGATCTAATTGCTCTTTCTTGGTAGCTTCAGGCTGCTGGCAAAGGCCTAACTAGCAATAAAAGCAAGGACGACCTGGTGGTGGCTGAAGTCGAGATCAATGACGTGCCTCTCACGTGCAGGAACCTGTTGACTCGAGGGCAGACTCAGGATGAGGTGGGGAGATGTGGGGCCTCTCTGGGGACGGTGGTGGCTGGGCGTGGTCTTGTGAACGCGGAGAGCAGAGTCAGATATTTATTCGCGGGTTTGGGTCATAATCTCCAAAGTCAGGGTTGGGTTGAATTAACTGCAGAGGAGCTTCCTAGTGAAGGTGAAGGAGCCGATATGGGTGGACTCCCTGGGTCAGCTTGAGCAGGAAGCGATTTCCGATATGGGAGGGATTCCTGTACAGACCTCATTCCTGTCTGTTGGTGGAATGAATGCATTGGGGCGAATCCATCCTGCTGCCTGTCATCGAAGTCGGTCAACTGCCACATCATCCTTCTAATAGAATGTTTCCTTTTCAGATCAGCCGACTTAGTGGGGCCGCCGTGTCAACTCGAGGGAGATTCATGACAAGCGAGGAGAAGGCCAAAGTGGGGCCAGGGTGTGTATGCACTTCCTCTGCTTTGGGAAAAGATTGGACACGGGCTCACGTTAGTGTGTTTTTCATTCTGAGGAAATAGGTGTAAATATTTGGTTAGCAGCTTGCTAGACGTACACGCATGCTTCGTAGTAGAACTTGGGAACGTCTCAGACATGCGTAAGGAGGGTCGGCAGCTCTCGTCCTTCCTGCTGCTCTTTGATTGTTCATTTCACAGGTAACGTTTTCTTAGAGGAAACACATCACGGGAAAGTGTGAGATGAGACAATTGCTAACATTTAATGGACACGCTTCTAAATTTTTGTGTGGGAATGTTTCCCCCAACAAAAGGGCGTGTGTTTTGTTGTGATCTCCGTCTAAAAAACATCCTTTTGTCCGACTCCTTGCTGTTTCCAGGGTGGCTGGATTATCTATGTAAACATCTCGTCCCCTTTAGTTCGTCTCTCCCATTACTCGGTGTTTGGGGGCGGGTAGTCAGGCAGTGCAACATTTTTCACGTTGGCCCAAACCAAATATAATTAGGAAGCAAAACTTGCTCCCCACCTGAGACAGTATATTGCAACTGTGTGCACGCCGGTTGCTGTTTTGAACTTTTTTGTCTTTAGACACAGCTGTTTTTTGCTGACAGCTTGTTATGAACTGTATGGTTATCGAAGATCTTCTCTGTGATTACAGTCAAAATCTGAATCTAAGCCACGTTACATTTAGAGTCGAGAGTTGCTTTGGTTGCGGGCCTCAAAGCCATGGGTCTGTGCGCTCCTGTCACTGTCACCCCGGTCATTTGGATAGACAAGAGCATGTCTGCACGTAACCTGTTAGCCAACAAAAAGGAATTTTCTCAAACATCCGGTTATCTCGGTTGACTAGATCCCTGTATTCAGGAGCCCATAAGAGCAGATTTGATCCTGTGTGGGCTGGCTAACTTGAAGCAACCAGAAAAGTTTATTTAGCCTCAGCTTTAAACCACGTTCTTAAAAATTAGCAACAGCAATTTCTGTGAATATAGTGCCTTTGCCTTACTTGGAAAGTATAAACGTTACAAATTCGGTGACCTGTTTGGTTCCTTTGGTTATGACCAGTTTGGGATCATCATTTTGTATTTCTCTTTATAGGGATCGTCCGTTATACCTTCATGTTCAGGGCCAGACACGGGAATTAGTAGACAGTAAGTAACGGTTGGGCTCACATCTGCTTTTTGCGAGGGGCAAAGTATAGGGCTCTAAGTAACAGGTTGGCAGAATGTCCCTGGGCTGTGCTAACTCGTGTGTATGAACTGCTTGCGAATGGGCTGGGGGTTTAGAGAGGCTGAGAACCACATACTTGGGGATCCTATAAAACGGATTAGTACATGGGCACCTGAGCATTGACCTTTGTCACGAGCTGGTAGTCCGTGCGTTCATCCCATTGGTATAACATCTCACCCCGTTTTTCCACAGGAGCTGTAAACCGAATCAAAGAGATCATCACCAATGGGGTGGTCAAAGCCGCCACGGGGACGAGTCCAACTTTTAACGGTGCAACAGTCACTGTCTATCACCAGCCGGCGCCCATTGCACAGCTGTCTCCAGCTGTTGGCCAGAAGCCTCCCTTCCAGTCAGGGGTATGTTTGGTGGAGAGATCCCCTAACAGCTTTGTCATTTCTGTAAAATTGACATAGGCCACAGAAAATGGTAGATGAGAAGAACATAGAAAATCCTGAAATTCTGACCCGAGAGCTCCCTGCTAGTGCTGGCCTGGTGACGCGCCCTTTGGAAAGGGCGTTGACGCGGTCGAGGGCACACCGTTCGCTGTGAAGTTAGCGGTTTGGTTCTGTGTCTGTAAATGTGACGGCAGCTGGAGGACTAAGAAGGCTGAGTCTGGTGAAGCAAGACTCTGCTGATACAATCCTCCTAGAGAACAGGGTGGGCGAGAGCAGCCCTCACTGGAGGACGCCACGGGGCTGACTGCACGACCCGACACGCCGCTATCGCGTCCCGGGAGACCGCGCCGGGCTCTCACTGCCTTGCGGTGGCCTGGGCCGTGGGCGTGCTTCCTGAGCCGCGAGTCTTTGCTTTATGCCTGTTTTGCTGAACTGAGGAAGGTGTTAATGTTCTAGGTAGGTGCGTGGGACAGGCAGATCTCATTTAAATTAAGTTACTATAGGGGCGCCTGGGGGGCTCAGTCGGTGAAGCACCCGACTCTTGACCTTGGCTCGGGTCATGATCTCAGGGTTTGTGGGATCGAGCCCCACGTCGGACTCCATACTGACAGTGCAGAGCCTGCTTGGGATTCTCTCTCCCTTTATCTCCGCCCTCTCCCCTGCTTACACGCTCATGTGCACACGCACTCTCTCCCTCCTTTTCAAAATAAACGTTAAAAAAAAAAATTTAAGCTACTTTGTGAAGTTTATTTTTATAGGCTCATGGTAGAAATTATTTGGAGTCCTTGTTCTAACAGTGATTAAAGGTATCTGGAGGATTAAAGTCTTGCGCAGAATCATTTTCAAGATTTGGATTTAATTATGTGTCATGTTTAATCTGAGGTGTTCTGTTCTTCCACAGATGCATTATGTTCAAGATAAATTATTTGTGGGTCTGGAGCATGCTGTGCCCACTTTCAATGTCAAGGAGAAAGTGGAAGGTCCAGGCTGCTCCTATTTGCAGCACATTCAGATTGAAACAGGTGCCAAAGTCTTCCTAAGAGGCAAAGGTTCGGGTTGCATTGAGCCAGCATCTGGCCGAGAAGCTTTTGAGCCTATGTATATTTACATTAGGTACGTGTGGATGGGTGGGGCTGAGGACATTTGAATGCTTGTCACCAGATCAGTACAGACAGGGATAATTCAGAAGGTGTAAGAAAATAGGTTTAACAAACCTTAACATGAGGGACTTGGGTCAGTACTAGCAATAATCACTTTGTAATTACTTAGTAAGAATGATTGAAATAGGAGGTGGAATTGCCTTTTTTAGTATTCAGGTTCTTGGGTTTTATACGATCTTTGACCCTAAAGTAGCTGTGATGAGCCTAAAGTAGCCTTTTTTTAAACCTACGACAGTATTCGTGTACTTTATAGTGATTTTAGTGTCTTTTAAAAGTCTTATGTCAAGAAGTACTATAACTCAGAGAGACCAAAAAGTGTATGTCTCGATGATACTGGTTATATCTTACGGGGCTTCTATTACGTTATTTTGTGATTTTCAGAAAGTTAGATTTGTGCTGCATTAAATGTATTAAACTTATAAACAGTATACGAAGTGAAACACAATTCTCTCTCTTTTACTTTTCTCCTCTTTGAATTTTCTGGGTCTTCCTTCTTTGCAGCCATCCCAAACCAGAAGGCCTGGCTGCTGCCAAGAAGCTCTGTGAGAATCTCTTGCAAACAGTGAGTTCTGTTCGATTGTCTGATATGCAGAGAACTGCTGTGTGGGGCTGTGTCTGAGCCCTCTTCCCACCTGCACTGGTTTCCGAGGGCTTCAGTAACAAGTTGCCACCGACTAGGTGACAGAAACGTATTCTCTGACTGCTCAGGAGGCCAGACACGCAGAATCCAAGCGTGGGCAGGGTTGGCTCTTTCTGAACAACACCGTGCGGGAGAATGTTCCACGCCTCCCCCGGCCTGCAGCCCTTTGCATTTTCGCCGGGTGTCAGCAGAGCTCCGTTCTCTGTCCCGGTGACACCTGGCCTACTCCTGCCTCTCCTTGTCCATCTGTCTCTCAGAAGGGTGGCAGTCCTCGGATTTAGGGCCCACTGGAATCCAGTGTGACTTCATCTTAATAGCGTGTATCTGCAAGACCTTGTTTCCAAATAAGGTCACATTCTGGGGTTTTTGGCAGATGTGACTTTTGAAAGGACACCATTTAAACCACACCGTTCTGGCCACTAACATTCTCTCTAAGGAAGTCAGACCACCCTAGCATGTCCTCGCTGGTGTGCGTTTTCTTCTTTAGGAGGCATTTCAGTATGGAGTTTTGGAAATGTGCAGGCCTTCAGTGTGAAATCTCAATGTCCTCAGTTACTTAAGTAGACGATACTTTTAATCTTGGTCAGGTTGTTTGCTGTGGGCCTTCCAAGTTCTTTTCAACAGTAAGTTTGGCTAAATAAGGGAGGAAGGTGGAGCTATGATGGTTTAAAACCAATCGGCAGTGCTTTGGCCTAATTGCTTATTTGAGTATTCTTTTTATTCTGTAGTCTAGTAACCAAAAGTTAGACCGGGAGGCCTCTTTGCGTAGCACCTGATGGAAACCAGGTTTGGGGTTGACTGCTCAGCGTTGTGTTATTTGATACGTAAGGGTTCCAGACTTTTGGGAAGCTGTTTGCTTTGCTTCTGCAAAGTAACCTGATTTACTATCCTTTATACCAGACCACTGCCCTGATCACCCCCTGGCTTTGTCTCATTGCTGCGTGCGGCGACTCAGTGGGGTGCCCAGAACGAAGAACTGGGGGGGGGGGGGGGGGGACACATACTAGCTCTGTGCTGAGCCTTGAGCTCCCTGAGGACAAGTCCAGCAAATAAAAGAATGAATGATTTCTCATTAGTTGTACTGACAACTTAGGAACTTCCTACCTTCTGTATCTGTGTGGCTCTGGATGATTTTTACCTCAGAGTTGGGTCTCATTTGGGGGATTTTAAATAATCTCTACACCCAACATGGGGCTCAGATTCACAACCTTGAGATCGAGCGTCACGCACTCCACCCGTTGAGTTAGCCGGGCGCCCCGTGCCTTATTAAAATTTAGAGTAAACAGGTCTCAAATAGGTTGAGATACCAGTGGAAATATCTTAATCCCCGGCTGCTTTAGTCCCAGAACCAGACTCTTGTAAATACTCCACAAATTGGGACTGTCCCATATGAATTTGTCTTCCCTTCTCTTGCAGGTTCATGCTGAATACTCTAGATTTGTGAATCAGATTAATACTGCTGTACCCTTACCAGGTGTGTATGTCTCAAAGTGTTCGACGAAGATAAATGCGTTGTTAGCGATATCTGTGTGTGAAATAGATACTTGAGGCTAGACTAAGCGTGCCAGGGCACTCAGAACCTAGGGTGATTTGAAAAGCCATTCGTACCTCAGTAGTTTTCTTCCCTAGAGATTAAGTTAATATTCAGCTAAAATGTCTCATTCTGCTGCAGCTGATTAAACACTTTTTTTCTTCCCCCTCAGGCTATACACAACCCTCTGCTATAAGTAGTGTCCCTCCTCAGCCACCATATTATCCATCCAATGGCTATCAGTCTGGTTACCCTGTTGTTCCCCCTCCTCAGCAGCCAGTTCAGCCTCCCTACGGAGTGCCAAGCATAGTGCCACCGGCTGTTTCACTGGCACCCGGAGTCTTGCCAGCATTACCTACTGGAGTGCCCCCTGTGCCAACACAATACCCGATAACCCAAGTGCAGCCTCCAGCTAGCACTGGACAGGTAGGACGCCGGGGCGGGAGCCGGACGCCGCTGTGCTGGGGGAGGCCGGGCAGGGGAGGGGTGCGGGCGCGGCGGCGGCGGCGTTCAGAGAGAACAGGTGTGTAGTTATGGTGCAGCGGGAGGGGTTTTCTCCCGTTCCTCCCGCGTTCCCGCCACCGAGCTACCCGAAGGCTTCGGGGGACAGCGTGCACACACCGGTGCGTTCATCCTCAAGTGTGTGGCACCGGCAGACCGGTGTGTAGAAGAGGAGTCGGCGAGCTTCCCCTGGAATGCTGGCCGCCGGCTAGGTTAGGTGTCGCGGGCCCTGCGGGCGCCGTCACGCCTGCCGTGCCCGGTTGGCGGGCGCACGCGCGGCCCGAGACGATACCGAGTGAGTGAGCGTGGCCGTGCTCCGGGAACATTCGAGTCGCAAGTGTACAAGGGCCACGATCGTAGTTGGCCTGCACCTGGCTCCGGGAGAGGGGAGCCAGCCCACGCCACGCCTCCACGCGTTTGGAACGGAGTCCCTCAGCTTCGAAGGAAATCCACCATAGGCAGGGGCTCCTAGGCTGAGGGCTACATGAGCTCTGCCAACTTCAGGATCGTAAATGCTCTCACGGAATTCTCAAACCGTGTAAGAAACTAGAATTTTCAGAAAGGGTAGGCAGCTAGCTCATCTGGATGGATGGTGTCCAACCCTACGTCCGTCAGAGAGCAGAGGGAAGCTAGTGAGTGAGCGCACGGTGATTGATGGCGGGCCCTTGACCGTGGGCCTCTCAGAGTGGACCCGTGCCAGAGGAAGTGCAGCCCCGAACCATTGCCCAGCCTCCCGATCGGTGGGCTGTGAGCACTGAAGGGGGCTGGACAGGGAGAAACAGCAGAGGACTTCGCTGAATTCTGGCGGTGACCCTGAGGCCTAATCACGTGCCTTCTGTGTTTGGCAGAGCCCTAGTTCTCCAGCTTTGAGCCGCGCTGGTTTGTGACCAGAAATGCATATGGTGGAGCAGGCTCTTTAGGGTTGGGCTTGAGAGAGCGGGCGGCCCGGGCCCCTCATGCGTTCCCGGGTTTGAGCTGTGCCTTCCTGGAATATAATTCAGCCTATCCAGGCTTTGGTTTCCTTATAGAGAATGGGCGTGGGACGCCTGGGTGGCTCAGTTGGTTGAGTGTCTCTGGATCTTGGCCCAGGTCAGGAGTTCAGGCCTCGAGTTGGGCACCGCCCTGGGTGTGAAGCCTACCTTAAAAAAAAGAAAAGAAAAGAAAAAGAAAATGGGCGTAATGATAATATCTCAGAGGTCGCAAAGGTTAATTGAGGTGACCCACGTGTTCAACAAGTCATGGCCATTTGATAAGACTTGTCTTATCTCTCTGACGCGTGCTGGGTCGGTCCTTATTCCTTTTTGGAACAATCTCTTAAAACATTAGACTCCCCGTTGCTATGACAACTTACCCACGGAAGTGGCAGATGGACTTGCCTTTGCCACGAGCGTTGGCAGCCTTTATGATCCAGAAAGAGCTAATCGCGTTGATTAGAGGAGCTTAAATTGGAGAATGTTTGGCTTGTAACTTCTGAACTAAGTAAGTGGCTAGAATTTGTATTATTTGTTGATCATGTTTGCTCCTAATCGCCCAAGTGCACAGCAGATTTTTCCTAAGAGTTGAGAGCACCTTAGAGATCGTCAGTTTTGCATTTCCCTACCGTCAGGGTGGGAAGGCTGTACTGTCACCAGATGATACAGGAAGGAAACTCGCGGCCAGAGATACAGGATTTCTAGGATACACGTGCATCATTAAAATGTATTGTAACTATTGTGTTCTTAAAGTGGCTGGGCGTTCTCACACCATTTTTCCCCTTGGTTTGTTTTGGTCCCAGAGTCCGATGAGCGGGCCTTTTATTCCTGCTGCTCCTGTCAAAACTGCCTTGCCTGCGGGCCCCCAGCCCCAGCCCCCGCCCCCGCCCCAGCCCCCACTCCCAAGTCAACCCCAGGCACAGAAGAGGCGATTCACAGAGGAGCTACCAGATGAACGAGAGTCTGGACTTCTTGGATACCAGGTTAAATAAAATACTTTTACTTTCCTCACCATACCCTACTGTATCTTTCCTTTAAAGAAAGAAATTCACATCTATGCCAGTTGTTTTCCCGATAACGAGGATTTCTGTTTTCTGGAATCCATTTAGATTAGGGTTTTTTCCTTGGGGGATTAACTGAAAGCAAGAATGAGTCCCTTTGGGTGGGTTTGTCTTTGGGGTCAATATGATAAAATACAGAACTCCACATAGAGAGAAGTATAGGTCTCTTATGACTGGCACCTGGAACGAGTCGTGTAGATTTCTGCACTTCCTCTTACACAGCACTCTCGAAAGCCTCAGATAGTTCTCGCTTCCCTACACATCTCACCGAAAGGTATCATTCTACCTCCCAATAGTGGTTTGTATTTAAACCTTAGCTCCCAATTTACTATTCTGTCTCTCCATAAGAAAGAGTGATTTTTTTCCTCCAGTCCCCCACCACCCGCAGAAAAAGGTGGCCAAAATGTGATTCTGTGCATAGTTATAGTCATTCGAGTATAGGGTTTTTAAAAATATTATTAAAATGTTTAGTTTTGGTGCAGTTTTGTTTCATCAGGAGAAGCACCTGCGCTTTTTGCCAGAGTCCTTGAAGCCTTCTTTGAAACACGCTTTGAAGCATTTTTATAGTTCTAGATGGAGAATTGAAAACAGATGCAGGTAGCATAATCAATCATGATGTCCCCGAGCAAGTCCTCCGTAGAGAAGAGTGATCTCTGTTTGGGCCGTGGTTACGCCCCAAATCCTAGAGAGCTATGTAGTGCAGATTACTGCAATTGACCAGAAAGACAAGGCACTTGACAGTTACGTTAAGGAGCTAAAGTCTGTACAGCAGTTGTAGATTTGCTAATGCCACTGTATTTTTCTGCTCATAGCATGGACCCATTCATATGACTAATTTAGGTACAGGCTTCTCCAGTCAGAATGACATTGAAGGTGCAGGATCGAAGCCGGCAAGTTCCTCAGGCAAAGAGCGAGAGAGGGACAGGTAAGTTTGTTGGAGCGGAATTACATGAATGTATTAAGACGTCCTCCGTTTGCATCGCTAGTGAGAATGATCATTGCTGCGGGTTTCCCGTGTTCTAAAACTGTAACGAGATCCTTTGGCTCAAATAAGCTCCTGTTCTTTGTAACGGATACGCTCATGGAGAATAGGACGCGCCTCCCAGTCTCCGGGCCGCTGTACTCGACTTTGAATAATTCAGTGCTTGTTCATTCAGGCATCTTCCTTTACCTTCACTGCCTGCATCTTGGCTGTTTTCCTGAGCGTAGGCAGGGACAGGAGTCTGACACAAGCCATGTTTGCTACTTAGAATCCTAGAACCTGATGGGTTGAGGTACTTGAATGGAGGTCCGGCCTGCCACCCAGGGCTCGCACTCTCCTGTACCATCCTTTGAGCCTTCACTGGATGAGCCTAACTTCTCCCAGCAGCGCATTCTTGTTTTGGCCCGGCCCAGCCTGGCTGTGTAGACCGGCCTTACAATCTGACAACTTGATGATAGCTTGAAGGGTGGGGTCAGGCGGAAGGGGTAGAAGTGGATGGTTACCTGCTTCGTGTCTGCTGGACAGGTTATGATGGATCGAATCTGTCTGAAAGGGCTGTCACATTTTTTCTCCTAACAGGCAGTTGATGCCTCCACCAGCCTTTCCAGTGACTGGAATGAAGGCAGAGTCTGATGACAGGAGTGGGTCTGGGGCCGGAGCAGGGGGCCATGGTGAGTGAGGTGTAGCTGGGGATACTCGGGTGGCTAAGACTGTTCCTAAGCTATTAGTTTTCTGACCTGATGTTCACTCAGATGGCACTCATTCAGGTGTTTAATCCAGCTTCTAAAATCTACAGGCTAATGAGAATACTTGTTTTTATTTAAAAGGACGACATACAGTTACACGGGCTTTAATTTTCAACTGACGTGTGTCTAGGAAAGAGTTGGTTAACTTACGTTTTATGCATAGCATTAAAGCCCTAGGAAATACTAATGATTGGTAGGTCAGTTCAAAATTTTGTTGCCTTTGTTATCTGAATACCTGGAGGTAATCTGATGCAGACTTGAGGACTGGTATTTTGGGGCACCTGCCTGGCTCAGCCAGTGGGACATGTGACTCTTGATCCTGGGGTCCTGAGTTCGAGCCCCATGCGTAGAGCCTACTTTTAAAAAAGATTGATTTTTCTTTGTATTGGGAGCTGAGCTACTTCTCTCTGCATAGCTCTATCGATTGAATGGTCAGCCTGTGGCTGTTGAAAAAGCATTGCTTCTTAGTATCCCAGAACTCTAGATGTGTAGAGGAATATGGGGCCACTCGTGTTCTTTGCCTGTAGTCGTAATAAAAGTGAGCAAAAGAAAATACATTTTTTTCTTTTCTTCTTTTTTTTGAACTCTTTAAAAGGTGAAATATTAGCCTCCGAAGACTCACTTGCTAACTTTACTTTTTTTTTCTTTTTTCTTTTTTTTTCTTTTTTTTTTTTTTTGTGTTTCTTTTTTCTTTCTCTGTTTTCTTACATGGTTCTGGTGGACTCACATTTGCTGATGCTGGTGCTGTTTTTCGTGTGATCTTCAACGTTTTTGGGTGACCATTGACCCTGTGACCTCAAAATGGTGTCCAACTAACCAATTACAATTAACATCTTTTTTTTATTAACGAATTTATGGTATTATCTTTTTTTTTTTTTTTTTTTTTGTCTTGGTGGGGAACGGGGTTGGGGTTGTTTTCTCTATTCTAGATTATCCAGTCAAGAAGATGAAAACTACGGAGAAGGGATTTGGGTTGGTGGCTTATGCTGCAGATTCATCTGATGAAGAGGAGGAACACGGGGGTCATAAAAATGCAAGTAGCTTTCCACAGGGCTGGAGTTTGGGCTATCAGTACCCTTCGTCACAACCACGAGCTAAACAGCAGATGCCATTCTGGATGGCCCCGTAGGAAACAGTGGAGCAGAGCTTTGACCCTCGGTGACTCTCTTTAGCAATAATGCATGCGTTTGATTTAATAAGACTCTGGGGCCTGTACCGGGAACCATCTTGGACCTTTGCAGAAGTTAGAGATGCAGCGTCTCCTTTCTCAAAGTGTCTCGTTCTTTTTACAACATCCCTGTTTCTGCAGTGGGATAGCATCTGTTAACATTTACTTAGAATCACAAGTTTGTCTCAGAAGCGTTTTAACAGTTGGTGAAATGTGCTTGTTCAACAGAGCATCCCAACAGGGTCATTCCCATATACATTTGACCTGGTCCAGCCTTTTCCACACGAATGGCCCCTATTCTGACGAAGAGAAGGTTTTATTTGTATTTTACTACTGTTTGGTCAATTTTGATACCAACTGGTTACAAACGACGCCTTACTATTTATTAGTGGGGAAATGATCTTAAGACCATCCTTTCCTTTCAGCACCTTTAAATCTAAGGACAGTGCATCCCTGTTTCATTTTTGCATTCTTTTCTGTTTTTGGAAACTTCAGTTTTACTCATTTAAAACTGTTGGATATAGCTGGATCCTGAGTAGGAAGATTAAAGTTTTTTGTTTTTTGTTTTTTTCTCCCCTGTGTCTTTTTACTGGGATGAGCCAAAGCTGGCACCTTCAGGCACTCTTGTCTCAGAAAGCCATTGCTGTTTTTATTGCCCTTCTAAGCTCCATGTCGTCAGCTGGGTCAGAGAAAACTGCTTGATCAAAGCTGGTCAGAACTCCTCACAGAAATGAAACACAGTGGTCTGCCTCTCAGAACTGGTTGCAGCTCAAATAGAGAGATTTGACCGCTCAGTAGGATGGATGGCGAACTTAGTGACTGAAATTGCAACTTGTCCTTTTCCTTGGCATTACAGGTTTTGCCAAAAGAACTTTTTTGTATCAAATATTGACGTGTGAAAGAAGGAGCTAGTCTGCTGAACCAGGAGTAGTTTGAGATACTGAACTGTCATTTTTGCACATTTGAATACTTTGCAGGCTGGCTTTGTATAAACATATTCTCTGGTTTCCTATATGTTGTAAATATTTAGACCATAATTTCATTATAAATAAATGTATAAATATTCTGTTGTGGTTTCTCTGTTCTCTTCTACAACCCACCCATACGCTAAAATGTATAAACTTTTACTGATAGCTTAATGGAATTATAACCCACCAGAAAAATACATACACGGGCCCAGAAGTTTCCATATAGTTCCAAGAATTGATGACTTAACAGAGTAAACTCTTCAAAGTCCAGACGAAAACATCGAGGATAATTATAGTGGACTCCCTCCGTTCTCGTATTTTAGCCCTCCTTTATGGAACATGGTTAGATAGTGAGGTACATTTTAATTTTTATTTAATTTTTATTTATTTTTTTTAACGTTTATTTATTTTTGAGACAGAGAGAGAGACAGAGCACGAACAGGGGAGGGTCAGAGAGAGGGAGACACAGAATCTGAAACAGGCTCCGTGGGGCTCGAACTCACAGACCACGAGATCATGACCTGAGCCGAAGTCGGCCGCTTAACCGACTGAGCCACCCAGACGCCCCGTGAGGTACATTTTTAAAGGACAGAGACACAAATTATGCTTGAGAAAGCATTTTTAAAAAGAAGGGTGGGTAGAAATTTCAGCAAAATTTGCCCGGTGCCGATTCCTTTCAGACCTGTGTGTACCACCTAACATGGAGGTGAAGATACTGCCAGTGCCTTCACTATTGCTGTATGTAAAGGCCGGGGGGGGGGGGGGGGGGGGGGGGGGGGGGGGGGTGTGTGTGTGTGTGTGTGTGTGTGTGTGTGTGTGTGTGTGTGTGTGTGTGTGTGTGTGTGCGCGCGCGCGCGCTAGGTGGCTCAGCTGGTTAAGCCTGAGGCGGGGGGGGGGGGGGGGTGTGGGTGTGTGTGTGTGTGTGTGTGTGTGCGCGCGCGCTGGGTGGCTCAGCTGGTTAAGCCTGAGGCGGGGGGGGGGGGGGGGGGGGGTGTGTGTGTGTGTGTGTGTGTGTGTGTGTGTGTGTGCGCGCGCGAGCGCGCGCTGGGTGGCTCAGCTGGTTAAGCCTGAGCTTGATCTAGGCTCAGGTCATGACCTCATGGCTTGTGGGTTCAAGCCCCACATCGGGCTCTGTGCTAACAGCCTGGAGCCTGTTTGGGGTTCTGTCTCCCCATCTGCCCCTTCCCCGCTTGCTCTCCATATCTATCAAAAACAGATTAAAATTTTTTTTTTGTTTTTTTAAATTTTTTTTTTTAATGTTTATTTCTGAGACAGAGCATGAGTGGGGGAGGGGCAGAGAGAGAGGGAGACAGAATCAGAAGCAGGCTCCAAGCTGTCAGCACAGAGCCCGACGCGGGGCTCGAACTCAAACCGTGAGATCAACGGTCTCAACCGTTTAGGGGCAACCCAGGTGCCCCTAAAATTTTTAAGTTTTTTAAAAGGCCCTGTGAACAGTCTTAAATTATTCTTTAAAATCTCTTAATTTCCTTCTTGAGGGCGGGGGGAGGTAGTACATTTGTCTTTAAAAACCTAGTTTTGAAATGCCTTTCATTGGGGCACCTGGATAGCCCCAGTTGGTTGAGTGTCCGACTCGATTTGAGTTCGGGTCATGATTCTGCGGTCCTGGGATCGAGCCACCGATGGGGCTCTGCGCTGAGCGTGGAGCTTGCTTGGGATTTTCCCCCTCCCTGCTTGCACTTTCTCTCGAAAGTAATTTTAAAAAATAAAAACCGAGATGTCTTTAAGGTACATGCGTGTAAATGCGGAACTGTGCCCAGCCTAACCACAGTGCTGCGAACGAACCTCTGGTCTTCCAGACCTGACCCGCAGTCCCTGTAGCCGTGCTTTGGTGGAACTTGGTTTTTCCGCGGTTAGGCCGGAATCTTGGCCTCTGCACTATTTTCCGGGAAGATCTGGTGGGTGCCCATTTCGTACGTTGCCTCGTTACATTTGGCCAGTTTCGTTTTTTATCATAAACGACACACAGCCCCGGTAAGTTAGTCGCCACAGAGGCCCCCTCGGTCCTTTACCGAGCCGGCCGCCTCTTCCCGCGCGCGTGCGCACACCCGCGAGCGGCGCTTCCCCCCCCCCCCACCGCAGGGCGGGGCCAGGCGCGCGTCACCCGGCCCCGCCTCCCCGCCGTGGCGCCATCTTCCCCGGCGACGGGAGGGGTCACAGGTCAGCGCTGGAGCCTCGCGCGGGGCTGGCGGGCGAGGTGGGGGTCGGCGCGCCTCGGGGGCGGGGGCGGGGGGCGCGTGGAGGAGCCGGAGGCTGAGGGGCGGGCTCCTCGTGGCGGTGCCGGCGCCCCGGTCCGAGGAGGCTCCGGAGGTGTTTTGCCTCTTTTGTTTTTTCCTCTGGAAATAGCAGGACTTGGGAACGCCGTGCGGTGTCGCCGGCCGGACTGTCCCGGGGAAGGTGAGGAGGCGGCGGCCGGCCGGGGACCGGGGGACCGGGGGACCGAGGGCCGGGGGCGCAGCGCGGGCCGGTGGAAGGGGCGAGGGCCGCGGGGCAGGGGCCGGGGGTGCCGACCCCGGGCGGGGGGAGGGGGCGGGGGCTCCGGGTGCGGCCCGGGTCCAGCGCGTTCTTCTCGCTCGCCAGGTGCGCGTCCCGGGGGGGCCATGGACCCGGGGCCGCGCCCCTCCGGCAGCGGCTGCAGCAGCCCCGCGGGCCTGTCCCGGGAGTACAAGCTGGTGATGCTGGGCGCCGGCGGCGTGGGGAAAAGCGGTAGGTGCCCTTGTGCTTCCAGTTCACCAGAAGCGGGGGGGTGAAGAGAGCTCGTCTCCACCCCAGCCAGGTGGCTGTCGTGCAGTGGTGACCCTTGCGGTTCTTCCCGGGGGCCACTTCTCTGGATTGTAACTCTCCTGTCTTGTTTTGAAGCCATGACCATGCAGTTCATCAGCCACCGATTTCCAGAAGACCACGACCCCACCATCGGTAAGTCACGTTCCGGCGGAAGTTTCCAAACGAACTCTATGGACGCGTCTTGGCCTCCGTTTTGGAAACGGTGTTTTCACCAGTCGTCTTCTGAGCCTTTTTCCGTGTCTGAGATGTCTTCCCGAGAGGGTCACAGAAGTTGGGAGCAAATGAGCATTCGTTTTTTCCTGCCCTCACTCTGTGTGTGTGTAAGCCCTTCTGGGGGCGCTCTCCTTCCTTACCTTTGTGTGGGTGCCGGACTGCATCGCCAGGTGAAAGGAAAAGTTTCGAGGCCACCTGACAGACGCCTTTGCTGTCACTTGTCTAAGGGTCTCTGGCTCGGTAACCATGAGTCAGCTGATTTGAACTTCCACAAAAGGAAGCAGAAAAACAAGTCGAGCCAGCCTGCTGAGCTCTCACCACTTGCACACTGGCCTTCTTCCACTGGCAGCTCTTAGTTTTTACTTCCTTATCCCTCAAGCTGATTACGCACTAAGGTTAGTCCTCAATGCTCTGCTCTTGGCAAAACTTGGTCGGAGTAGCAAGTCATTTTCGTTTTGCCTTTTTAAGAAAGGTTGTCGTCCTCTACAAAGAGCATTACTGCCATTCCTGAGCTGTAGGGAAGCAGGTCTGATTCTAGGGGGTTACATCCCAGGACAAAATGAAAAGTGGTGGGGGAGGGGCAGGGAAGGGCCCAGAAGGTCGGCCATGCTATTAGTGTTTTCAGAATGTGACCCTAGGTGGTGACCCCGGGTCTCTGGGAAGGATTTCCATTGGGTCGGGCCTCTGCTGCTGTTTTGCACAAAGCCAGTGAGTGTTCTGTGCTAAGCCAGCTTTGAATGTAGTCATTTTATACGGTAAATGCTTCTGTGACTTGAGGAACATATAAACAGTCCTTATTTTTTTAAAGTTTATTTTTATTTATTTTGAGAGAGAGAGAGAGAGCGCATTAGCAAGCGGGGGAGGGGCAGAGAGAATCCCAAGCAGGTTCAGCACTGTCAGTGCAGAGCCTGACTTGGGGCTTGAACTCACACAAACCGTGAGATTGAGCTAAAATCAGGAGTCGGGTGCTTATCCGACTGAGCCACCCAGGCGCCCTGGTCCTTTTTTAACGTTCATTTATTTTTGAGACAGAAAGAGTGCAAGTGAAGGAGAGACAGGGAGACAATCAGAAGCAGGCTCCAGGCTCCGAGCTGTCAGCACAGAACCAGACACAGGGCTCGAAACCATGAGCCATGAAATCATGATTTGGGCTGAAGTCTTGACACTTAACCAACCGAGCCACCCACGAGGCCCGGTCCTTGTTTTTTTAAATGTACAGTGTTGTTTTAGGGATTCAAGCTATGTTGGGAATTCTAGGAATAAACTCAGTTTAGGACTTGGGATAATTTATTGAGAATTCCAGAAATATTTTTTCTTTTTTCTTAAAAACTCCTACTTGTTCTTGAAAAAGTTAATTTTTTTTTAAATTTTGACATTTATTTTTGAGAGAGAGACGGTGTGCGAGCAGGGGGGGAAGAGAGAGAGGGAGGCACAGAATCTGAAGCAGGTTCAGCACAGAGCCCGACATGGGGCTCAAACCCATGAATGTTGAGATCATGACCTCAGCCAAAGTCGGACACTTAACCAATTGAGCCACCCAGGTGCCCCAAAAAAGTTAATTTTTTCAGTCAGTTTTTTTTTTTTCACAGTCAGCTGCTCTCCTGACGGTATTACCTGATTCAATAGCAAATACTTCCGTCTCTTGAGTTCCCATTATGTACCAAGCACTGTAGTAGGCCCAGAGGGTATAGTGGGGAGCAAAAAAATTTGACCCTTGCTCTCATCGAGTTTATGTATTAGGGGGTTTTGTTTCAAACTTTGGTGACTCTAAGAAGAAAAGCTTTACATTGTACCCAGTACACGTGTAAGTGTCTGTGCCTGTGTGTACGTGTACCTATGTACGTATATACACGTAACTAAAATATCAGGAAGCTGTGTTTATGTCACTATATGCGGTATGCTCTTAGGATTTCTTTTTCCTTTAGAATTTTGCTTATTTATTTTAATGCCAATCCCATCCCATTAAGTTCATTCACAACTCATTAATCCTAATGGATCATGACCTGTTGTTTGAGAAGCAATGGTGTCGTGGGCTCTTTATCTTGAAGGAGAGTCAGAAGCAGGGATTCAAGAAAAAATGTTGAAATACAGTGGGGTGTATTTGAATGATACAAATATTGAAGGATAGAAATATTGAGTGGGTTTTTTTCTTTTTTAAAAAAATTTTCTTGTATTTTTCAAGGTTACTATAATAATATGCAATGAGAAATTTTGTTTCATAGAGGAGAAATTATGACAATAGGGATTATCTAGAAAAAAGGAAATTATGGTTTTTCTTTTTTGTTTGGATTTAAAAGGAAGAGAAACCATAGTGTTTGGTCAAGTGCAACTATGTAATAAGGGGAAGACCTTTAATGTTTTAGAATTTCATTTACTTTATTTGTGAAATAGAGATAATAATGCCTACTGTGGATTATTGGCATATTTGTTATTGAATGAGTTAAGTATATAGATTACTTAGGATAATGTCTCACATCTAATAATTATTTAACAAATTGGTAAAGTTACTTTTTGAGCCCAATATTTAAAAAAAAAAACAACCAGTATCCTTTTATTGCTTAGGATCGTAGGTGAAATCTTATAAAGAAGCTATGGATGAACTTATGTCATTGCTTAAGTGAAAAAAAAACAACCATAAAACACCTCAGCTGAAGATCCGATTTACATATCTTAATGGATTTAGCATGTTTCCTGAGAAAATCTGGGCACTGAGAGAACTTGGGTATAATCTAATTCTCAATAAGACAAATTTTGAAATGTTTATTTTTGAGAGAGAGCGAGTGAGAGCGCGCATGCACACTTGCTTGCAAGCAGGGGAGGGGCAAAGACAGAAGGAGACAGAGGATCCTCCGTGCTGACAGCAGTGACCCTGACCTGGGCTCCAACTCATGAACTGTGAGATCATGACTTGAGCCGAAGTCAGATGCTTAACCGATTGAGACACCCAGGCGCCCCTCCATAAGATGAATTTTAAGGTTGTGGGGCGCTGGGTTGGCTCTGTTGGTAGAGCATTTGACTCTTGATCTCAGGATCATTAATTTTAGTTCAAGCCCCACGATGGGGTAGAGATTACTTAAAAAGGAAAAAATTAAGGTTGCATAGTTTTGTGTTTATGGGTTTATAGTACACTTTTATTCTCTCCTGTAGAAGATGCTTATAAAATCCGGATCCGTATTGATGATGAGCCTGCCAACCTGGACATTTTGGATACGGCTGGACAGGTATTAAATCTTAGAATACTATGTATAGAGGTGTTTTCACTCTGGTAAAGGGGAGGGGAAGGCTTACACAGAGAAGATCACCAGTTCATCTCTTTTAATTTTTCATGCCCTCTGACTCAGGATAGCAGGTAATTGATGTGTCTCTTCTTGAACCTGAAGTAATAGCTAATACAGATGTAGTTCTAGGTTGTACCAATGCATGAGTGATCCTGTTTCCCTCTAGGCAGAGTTTACGGCCATGCGGGATCAGTATATGAGGGCAGGAGAAGGGTTTATCATCTGCTATTCTATCACCGATCGCCGAAGTTTCCATGAAGTTCGGGAATTTAAGCAGCTTATTTACCGAGTTCGACGCACTGATGATACACCTGTGGTTCTGGTGGGGAACAAGTCTGACCTGAAGCAACTAAGACAGGTGAGGAGGACTCGGAAATATGATCTGTAGTCTTGGGAGGTGGGTTGTTTCACTACTTATAGATTCTTTTGCCCTAAGATAAAAATCTAAAATTAGTGTCTCCTTAACCTTGGAAATTTTTCTGTATCTACTAATTTGCAATTAGTTTGGATAAAATCTGAATTTTAGGACTCTGTTTACAAGATAAAATCTACAGGATGGTAATCAGGTAACAAATAGAATACCCATTAAGTGAAGGATCATGGAATGTTCATTTCTTAAAACCTTAGAAAATGAATTATCTATGTTGCAACAGGAGATGTAGGTTGGATTTCGAGATCTGCTTGTTGACAATGAGAATTATGTACTCTGGAAGGGGAGGATAAGAATTGGAGAGGATTATAGAGCAAGTGGTGCTCGTCTTCAAGTTACCGACAAAGTTTGAAGTCTTGCCGTTTGGTGTTACGTTGAGAGAATAGTGGACAGGCACATTGTGACTGCTGATGGAAGCAGTGGACTGGTACAGACTTTTCGGAACTGGTTGATAGTAGATAAGTTCATAATGCTTCTCTGTGAATGCCTGTTTGAAAAATCTATCCAGGAATTTATATATAAAATGTTCATTGCCAGGCTATTTGTGGTAGCAAAAAGAAAGAGCCTAAGTGTTCAGACCTAGGAGAAATTATGGTCTATCCCTAATTGGATATCTCGATTTTGGATTTATTACAGTGTAAGGAAATTAAAATAACATACTTGGTATCTGTAATTATGCCCTGTTCTAAAAAGTTCTCTTTAAAGTAGATTAGAGGGGCGCCTGGGTGGCTCAGTCGGTTGAGCGTCCAACTTCAGCTCAGGTCACGATCTCACACTCCGTGAGTTCGAGCCCCGCGTCAGGCTCTGTGCTGACAGCCCAGATCCTGGAGCCTGCTTCGGATTCTGTGTCTTCCTCCCTCCCTCCCTCTCTCTCTCTCTGCCCCTCCCCTGCTCGTGTTCTGCCTCCCTCTGTCTCAAAAATAAATAAAAAAATTAAAAAATAAATAAAAATAAAAAAATAAAGTAGATTAGAAACAGAATCATGTAATTTGAAGGCAGAGGGAATCTTAGAATTCAACTTCCCGACTGAATTCTTCTTGAATGCCTCCAGAGTTGAGCTCTCTTCCTGTTAGATCGCCCCTTCACTTGTCACTTTTTGGGGCAGTTTTAATTGTTTTCCATGGCTACCACTATACATTTTCTCATGTTTACATTTTTAAAGGTCACCAAGGAAGAAGGATTGGCTTTGGCCCGAGAATTCAGCTGTCCTTTCTTTGAGACCTCTGCTGCGTTCCGCTACTACATCGATGATGTATTCCATGCCCTTGTACGGGAGATACGTAGGAAAGAAAAGGAGGCAGTGCTGGCCATGGAGAAAAAGTCTAAGCCCAAAACCAGCGTATGGAAGAGGCTAAAATCACCGTTCCGGAAGAAGAAAGACTCCGTAACCTGAAGGGAAGATGTGAGGTGTTCCTCTGTGAACTGCAGGGCTTACTCAGAGCAGTCCAGGAACTTGCATTAGTGAGCACGGTGCTTGCTCTTTTCTCCTGTTATGACCGTTACTGTAAATGTAACTGATGAAGGGGATATGCCTCGAGGGAGTTTGCAGTGATGTGGTGTCTAGAATACTGTCTTTTAGCTAATTCTGACTTATTAACCCAGTGGAGCACTGTCTACTTTTAAATTGTCACATTAGAATTTGATCTACCGATGTTTTGGGTTCTGTTCCTGATATTAGTGAATTAACGTGGATTGTTTATACTCTGGGGAATATATGTACCACGTGTGTTCGACTAAGCCCACAAGAGGGACTTTCTGCTATGCACTACTCCATGTTCTTTTCTACTTGGGTTTCCTGGGACCTTCTCGGCGAAGGGCCTCACTTCTGTTCTCCTGTGCTTCCTGGACACATAGCGAGAACCTCGTAGGGAGGTCAGTGGTACAGTTCAGCGAGTAGCTGTGGAACTGCCTCCCGTTGCAGATGAGGGACCAATGAGATCAGGGAAGCCGGGCTGTGGAGGCGGCTGGGGGACCTCACTAGGGACAGGTAGCATCACAGCGGTGTTCCCAGGGCAGGCCTGGCTTTCCTGAGAAGTGCACGCCTGACCCAGATGCACTGAATGGGTGAGGACGAACAGAAGCAGTGCAATGTGTGAAGGTTTCTTTTATGAAGCTCTTTTGTTCTTTCAGGGTTTAGCCTCTGTTTACCGTCAGAGGTGCATGCTTTGGGAACCATTACTGGATTACTAAACTCTTGTTCAGACCCTCGGTTGGGACAGCCATTGCCTTGTGCAGGTTCATTTTTCCCCCGGAGGTGCCCACGCCCGTGCATTACGTGCTTCCCAGTGCTTCCGCGTGCTCCCCGGGAGAGTGGGGCCTGGCCACGTGTGTCGTAGGTCCCTCGTCAGACTTCCTGTGTCTTGCGTACGGAAGAGACATCGGGAGTTAGAGTCCAGTCGTGTGTGCCTCCTCAGCACAGTCACCAGGCTCCACGCTCCGGGGAAGCCTGCGCATCTCTGTGCTAACGAGCCAGTTGTGAAGCTTTAGAAAATTCCCGTGTGCTGGGTTTCTCATTGAAGATTTCTTTACAGGGACCTTGTTGAGTTCTCCTCAGGGTTGTCTGAACCTTGACGGAACTTAGCCTAAGAGAGTGCCACCTTGATATTTGTCATAGCTGGGAGACGGTTGTCCTGGGAAGGAACAGCTTTAAATATTGGTGGTGAGTTCTCTTTTTTAGAATCAGGATTGTTTTGATACCTGGACTTAACTGTGTGTGGAGATTAAGTGCAAAAGTGCTAAGAATAATGTAGCATATATGGAACGTTACATGTCACTGAAGTAGCGTTTGTGACCATTTTAAACTCTTGACGTGACTGTGTAGCACCTCTTAAAAAGCGCACACCTCAACTTAACTGATTTCCACTCTAATTGCAGACAGAAGGACAGGGTTGTTGTGTTATTCCTCATCCTCAGTGGGGTGTATGTTCTAGGTTTAAAGAAAGGTGATTGTTGCAACTTTTTTAGCTAAGTAGCGGTCCCTTTTGAGACCAAATAAATTATGTTTTATGGTACTCAAGCCATCCAAAAGTGAGAGACCCAGAATTTGAATCTATGCAGGACGGAAATCTTATAGGAACTGTAGCACTTTAGCAAAGCATGAAGGTAGAGAAGAAACGTAGTGCAGTTCTGTTGTACCACTATTTCACCATGTGTAAATTAGCTCGGAGGCTTTTACGTGTAATGCCTTAGCTTCTCGTTACTAATGACCTAGGGAGTTGTACTTAGCGTCAGGCAAGACTTTTACAGCCATATAATTATTCAGGACATTCAATGCAGCACAGAATATTGCCAGAAAGAAAGATTTGTAAGAGAGGAGGGAATTTATATTGTATATGAGAAAAATAACAAATTTGTGTTTTTAAGACTGTCACTGTCATATCTTTGATCATTGGATTGATTAGCCCATTAGTTAGCATTGAGGATTCTATCCATGGTGCTAAATAGTTTGAGGGGGTGTGTTATGTGTAGGTAACAGCTCAATTCTTAGTGATCTAAGTGTATGTAATTTATAAACTCTAAAGAGTCAGGTTTTTCCAATTTGAGGGCATTACAATCAGTTACTGCCTGGAACTTTGAAGAGAAACGTTCAGGGACAAGCGTAAAAGCGCTGGAACTGTCCGTGCCTGCGCCACATTGTTAAGTCACAAGATTTAGAAGCTGGTGTCTAGAAGGGATGTATTTTAACTTTATCAAATACTAGCAAGAATCGGTCTGCTGTGATGTTTGGGGGTTGCGGGGGGAAGGGGGAGACCAGTCTCTCACTTATGCACTTGTATATAAAGACAGTTTATATGACACAATACAAAACTTTTCAACAACTCATTGGGCTTCTCCTTTGCTTACTTGTGTGTGGGTCAAATGCTTGGGATTATTGCATAAGGTCATTTTAAGAAGACTTAATACCATGAGATTTTATGTTCTGGAAAGTACGGATTCCAAAAAATGTGAGTGCCCGCCACGTGCGGAACGCTGTGTCGAGTGTCAGGGCGCGTGCGTGGAACACCCCTTCCTTCAGAGAGGTTACCTCGGCGCACGTGCAGGGAGAGGGGCTAGAGGGAGGTGAGGCACCGCGGTCCAACTGCTGAAGAGTCTCCGTGCTTCAGTGAGTGGGGTCCCACCTCTGCGTGACTCCGGACTCTAGTCCCCCGCCCCGGGCACTGTCCACTGTCCTGGTTCCAGCAGGCCGGGGTGCTCGGGGATGCTTGGTGTTTGGCCGTGCCGCCAGATGGCTTTGGGGGAGCGGGGGGGTGCAGAGTGAACTGCCACCACTGGGGCAGGGGGCAGGTGCCCGAGGGACCCTATCGAGACCCCAGCGTATCCAGAGAGAGGTGGAGCGGTGCAGAGTGGGGAGCCAGGAGAAACACATTGAAGACAGTAGCGTATTTGCCTCCAGCAGGAGGGTTACAGTTTCAAGTGTGTAAACCGAACGTGGACTAAGGAATGACTGCTTTACATGCAGGTCATTGCTTTTGTCTCCACTTCTGTCCGTGGGATCAATGGGCCTCAGTGTTTGTAGAGGACTTAGTTTGGACATTAAAGGACTGTGTTTTTGTGTCCTCGTGACGTGAGTTGTGTTGAGCAGGTCAGTACCTGTCTGTGGGGTCCTCTGTTGAATCAGAGGCAACGGAGGAGGCAGTATTCGCGTTTCTAACGCAGGTTAGGCGGTGGGGTTACAGTGTTCATGGGCCCCCCTCTGCACTAAGCACTGTGAGACTGTGCAGGGTTTGAGGGGATATAAGACACCCTGCTCTTGACCTTTGATAAAATCTGCATTCACAACTAGATGTCAATCTGAAGGTAGTAGGTTACTTCAAACTGGGAATGTGACAGGAATTCAGAGAGGGAAAGAATTAGTGTGGCCGGGCCCAGCAGTGGGACCAAGAGCTAACGGAGAGGAGGCAAGTGACGAGAGGTCGAATACCAAAGAGAGGTGATTTCTGATATTCCCAGTGTTTATTGCTGATTATTATTATTATTATTATTATTATTTTTACATTTTTATTTATTTTTTGAGAGAGGAGAGAGAGAGAGAGAGAGCGAGCATGAGCGGGGGAGGGGCAGAGAGAGAGGAGGAGACAGAGAATCCAAAGCAGGCTCCAGGCTCTGAGCTGTCAGCACAGAGCCTGACGCAGGGCTTGAACCCACAAACTGAGATCGTGACCTGAGCTGAAGGCGGATGCCCAACTGACTGAGCCACCCAGGCGCCCCTTATTGCTTATTTTTTTTTAAGTTATTTATTTTTGAGAAAGTGCAAATGGGGGAGGAGCAGAGAGAGAGAGAAAGACAGAGAATCCCAAGCAGGCTCCATGCTTTCAGTGTGGAGCCTGATGCGGGACTCGAACACACGAATCGTGACATCATGACCTGAGCTGAAGTCAGACGCTTAAATGACTGAGCCACCCAGGTGCCCCTATTGCCTTTTTTTAAAGTTTGTTTATTTATGTATTTATTTAAAATTTTTGTTTAATGTTTATTTATTTTTGAGAGACAGAGGAAGTGCGTGCGCGCATATGAGCAGGGGAGGGGCACACACAGAGACACACACAGAATTGAAAGCAGGTTCCAGGCTCCGAGCTGTCAGCTTTTTTGAAGTCTTACCTTTTAGGAGTCCGTGTCAACTCTGACAAGCACTTGGCTTTAAGAGACGCTTCAGTACGGAAAATGTCAGATTGACGGTAGTCCTGGATTGTTCAGCTTCGAATTAAAGTTTGTGTTCAAACTGCTTCCTCCGTCCGTCAGCTGGGCTGGGACTGAAGCGTCGGTGGTGGAGTTGCGCGGGGCCCCGGGGGAAGCGGCTGGGGCTCCGAGTTCTCTAAGGAGATCGCTCGCCCTGTCCTCAAGTATCTCTAAACGCTCTCACACAGAGACACTTTCTCTTCTCCCCACTAAGACTGTGTTATAATTAGGTGTGGCATAAACTAGATTAAAAAAAGAAAATGGCGACTGTATTTGTATTTTACTCAATTTTGACAAGTTTTTTCGATGGAAGTTGAAAGATGAGTCTCGCCGTTCTTCCTTGCCTTACTGGTCAGCCGTGTGTCAGTGGCGTGCCTTTGCATTGGACTAGATCGCAGCCGCATCCGCGGGGGAAGCCAGGGCTGCGTCTGCTCTTGTCTGCGAAAAGCACGTGGTCCTCTGTTGAGTGGGGTCGCCTTGCTGCTGGTCTGGCGCAAAGGACCAAGCATGGTCTGGAGGATAGGATGGATTTTTAGTTTTTAGGGAAATGCAGCCGGACGGCATAAGCGAGTTGTCCCGTACGTAGAGCCTTGTGGACCTGTTGCCCTTCACTGTCCAGATGGTCAGAGCTGGGGCACGGCCCGCTTCTTTAGGCTAAAACGAGTTAGTGAACCTGACTTAAGACTCCTGACACGGGGTTTCTTCTCCCAGGAGGTATGATTGCTTGGGAGCGGCAAGGCGATATAGGCAACATAAAGCCATGTTACCTCGACTAATTAAAGAAAACGTTGAAAGATCTGGATTAAGTTGGTGGGTAGAATTAGGCCATGAAGATTCCTCAGAAAGAGGAAAGGTGTGACTTAGAGCAACAGAGAAGTTAAGAATCCTGTATGTCGGACAACTGCAGTGCAGGGCTGGAGAGCCGGGCAGGTGAGTTAAGCAAGCTCCAGGTTAGAGCCGGGGACGCCCCGTGTGTGGAGTACGCGGCGGGATGCCCCCAGGTACCGGCCTGCTCTGGAGCAGAGACTGCTAAGAGCTGTTCTGCTTTTTTCTCATTTTCTCAGCATAACCTCTGGAGATTCTGATTTGCTGGCTCTCTGATAGGATCCAGGAATCTATATTAAGACAAAAACCTCCCCCAGATGATTCTGATGGCAGCCACGCAGGCTTTCCTAGATTAGGAGTCTCCGGGCTGAGTGATGCCAGAGAGCCCGGGGCCAGCATCGGAGGACTGTGCGAAGCAGTGACAGAGGGCTTGTCAGCAGGTGTGGGAAGTGCTAGTGGCTCTGTCCAGGGCGGTGTGGGGCTGGGGAGCGCTGGGCGTGAGCAGTGAGAAGGTGGGGTCGTTCATGTGTGAGGGAGCAAGGGCTGTGGCTGGGGGACAAGCTTGTTATGAAGAAGCCACTGGATGGAGCAAGGGACTGGTAAGTCCTTCTGTTCGGGGCATGCTGAAATCTCCAATCAACTTAATTTTTTTTTTTTTTAACGTTTATTTATTTTTGAGACAGAGACAGAGCACAGACAGGGGAGGGTCAGACAGAGAGGGAGACACAGAATCCGAAACAGGCTCCAGGCTCCGAGCTGTCGGTGCAGAGCCCGACGCGGGGCTCGAACTCACGGACCGCGAGATCGTGACCTGAGCCGAAGTCGGCCGCTTAACCGACTGAGCCACCCAGGCGCCCCTCCAATCAACTTATAAACGTGAGTTGCCCTTGAGACAAAGTTACTGACATGTTTTAGCTTTGTCTATTAGTCCTTGCTCTAAAAAACTCAGCACACACGGTCATATCATTAAGTCACCCAGTGTTTTGAACAGAAGCTGCTGGGGGTGAGGGCATGTCGTTTCCTGCCCTTCCCAGAGCTGTTTAGTGCTAGTTTCGTGCAGTTTGCTCTGAGCCAGGAGAAAATCTCCCATCTGCAGAACTATCCCCCATCAGAGGCTTCCCCTAGTTTCCTTGCACACGAGTGGTCTGTGTGAAGGTGAGTCTGAGTACGTGCCCCAGGACAGCGCAATCCGATGCCAACTGTCTGCCGGCCGGGAAGCGTGTGTGCCCGTCAGGTGTACTTGGTCCCACCCAGAACACTGCGGCCGCTCTTACTTTCAGATCCTCAGACACCTACAGGAGAGCACGCGGGTCTGGTGGCCACTCACACCCACCCGCCACCACCACCGCCTCCCAAACAACTAACAAAAACAAGCCTCCACTTCAGACCAAACTTCTTTTGAAACTCCCAGCTCAGTAGGAAGTAGGAAGAGGCCCGGGTTTTTTGTATTTGCTTTAGGTCTGCTTCCTAGACAACATTTTGGCCCCCGCCTGTCTTCCTTCAGTCCGCAAACCTTTACTGAGCATCTGCCGGACGCCAGGCATGCGGTGCTGTCGGGAGTTCGGTGAATAACAACAAGCACAAAGGTCTTGACGGCTCAGTTCTGTTCTTCAGGCACCTCTGTTTTTTATTTTTGTTTTTTTGTTTGTTCTAGTGAGGCTCCACACCCAGCGTGGGGCTTGAACTCACGACCCTGAGATCAAGAGTCGCACACTCTCTGAGCCAGCCAGGTGCTCCCGGGCACCTCTGATTCTAATGTGCAAAGTCTCACGTGAGACGTGTGGAGGGTGAAGGGGTCGGGGGACGTGCAGGAATTTCCAGCTTCTTGATGAACAATTAAATGGCACCTTGGAAAAATGCCCGGGGAGACCGATTTGGTGCAAGTGAATGTCAGTCATGAAAATGTGTGGTTTCGGGGTGCCCAGTGGGCAGGCTCAGTCACAGGAGCGTGTGACTCTTGATCTTGGGGTTGTGAGCTTGAGCCCCACGTTGGGTGTGGAGATGACTTAAATGAACTTAAAAAAAAGAAAAAAGAATAGAGATGTTTTCAGCTTTCTGCAAAATTATGCTCCGTGGCTAAATCTTGAATTATTGGCTCTCGGATTATTTAAAGAGGACTCCAAGCCCTAGGCTGTCTTGCCAAGCCACACGGTGTGGAAGGTGGATGAGGTTGGAAGGTGGATGAGACTTTGTTAGAAGATCACAGGAGAAAATACTTTGGATGGAGAGAGATGCCGCACAGAAAACCATGTGGTGGTCTCCATTGCCCACCCAGCACCCACTCCTCCCTCCATGGGAATTGACATTTTATTCAGGAACCCGCCCATTTCCCACACTCGGTTCCAGGACAGCCCTAAAGACGCTCCCATCCTCCCTGCCTGACGGACGCGGCAGTGACCACGTGCCACACTTGGGACCAGCGAGGCCAGAGGAGAGAATCGTTGGAGGTTTCTGGGGACGGTTTACCTGGTTTTTCTGGGAGAGGCCCTGAAGCAGTCTCCTCTTACCCGCTGTAAGTGGGCCTCTAAATAGCCTAAAACCTTCAGGATTAAGCTGACAATGAACGTCAAGAGTGAGCCCACAGAAAGCACCCGGGTCCCTTGTGGTATTAGTGACCTTTTGCCAGAGTCCCTCGGAAGCCGGCCCCGCCTGTGGGCTTCCGGTGAGGTGAGCCCGGACGTGTTCTTAATGTTTAAGCAATTTGAATTGAGGTTTCCTGTTCATCGTAGACAAAAGCGTCCTTAGTGCCAAGGTCCTCTTGCCATTGTGGTTGTTACGTTATCATGTTATTTTTTTCAGACTTATCACCTAGAAAAAATAGGCAAAATTATATATGTGCCAAGATTGCCATCACAAGATAGTTCATTTCTTTTATTTCGTTTTATTTTTTAATGTTTATTTATTTTTGAGAGAGCGTGAACAGGGGAGGGGCAGAGAGAGGGAGGAACAGAGGCTCCGAAGCAGGCTCTGTGCTGACAGCCGTGAGCCCGACGTGGGACTTGAACTCACGAACTGTAGTTGGACACTCAACCAACTGAGCCACCCAGGCACCCGTCATCATAAGATAGTTCAGATAGGAAGATGTGCTGAAATTCGTGACGATTGCCTGTAGATGGACTTTTTTCCTGCTTCTATGAACTTGTACTTTAGTTTACATGTTTTCTACAGTGACCCTGTGTGACACATCAGGAAAGAAATGCACAGGAAGTAAGACTAGAAGACAGAATGGTTGGGAAGTTTGGGAATCTTAACCAATTTTTTTTCCCTTTTCTCTATTTTCCGATTTTTGCATAATATGCCTATTATATTACTTTGTCATTTAAAAATGTTTTTTAGGGGCACCTGGGTGGCTCAGTTGGTTGGGCGTCTGACTCTTGGTTTCGGCTCAGGGCATGATCTCACAGTTCGGTCGGGCTCTGTGCTGACTGCTCAGAGTCTGCTTGGGACTCTGTCTCCCTCTCTGTCTCTCTGCCCCTCCCCCCACTCCCACACACGCTCTCTCTCAAAATAAACTTAAAAAAATGATAAAAATGGTCTTTAGTTCCTTCACTGGAACTTGAAAAGACCGGGGGCTTTCTCTCCCGCTTCCAGCATGTCCACACAGGGAGGCAATTTCCAGAGCAGAAGGTAGGGAAGGTGCATCATTCCAGACACAGGGTGCACAGGGGGGTCCGTGGAGCAGCCTCAGGGTCACAGCGGCCCGGGGCGCGACCTCTGAGAGGGGAGCAGGGACCTGTAGGTCTTTTCTTTCAGAGCGTCTCTCTGTAAATCTGTAATTACATATTTACTTGTGCTCTGACCTGAGGGCAGCTGGTCGGCTGCTGAAGGCGCACAGGGGCGGGCCTCTTACTTTGCCGGGTATAAAGCTCCGGGTGCTCAAGGACAGGTGCTTGTTGAGGAGCGAAGGAAGGTGAGAACAGAATCAGCCCTCTGGTATTGCTCTGGGGGTAGAAATACTTTGGGGTATAAATATTTCCAGTTACAGGGACGGGCTAATTAGCATCAAAGCCCTTATCTCTCTCCTGGTGGTTATGGTCTTAGGAATAACATTTTGAGAGGAAAACAGAAACGCTAGAGAAAGGATTTTAGGTCTGGAGCCTGGAATCTGCATTTTTTCTTTTTTTGAAAATTTTTGTTACGTTTATTTTTGAGACAGAGAAACAGAGCATGAGTGGGGAGGGGCAGGGAGAGAGGGAGACACAGAATCCAAAGCAGGCTCCAGGTTCCCAGCTGTCAGCACAGAGCCTGATGCGGGGCTCGAACTCATGAACCGCGAGATCATGACCTGAGCCGAAATCGAACGCTCAACCTCCCGAGCCACCCAGGCGCCCCTTTTCTTTCTTTTTTTTTTTTTTTTTTTTTTTTTTTTCTTTTTGGGACAGAGAGAGACAGAGCATGAACAGGGGAGGGGCAGAGAGAGAGGGAGACACAGAATCGGAAACAGGCTCCAGGCTCCGAGCCATCAGCCCAGAGCCTGACGCGGGGCTCGAACTCACGGACCGTGAGATCGTGACCTGGCTGAAGTCGGACGCTTAACCGACTGCGCCACCCAGGCGCCCCTTTTCTTTCTTTTAAGTAAGCTCTACACCCGGTGTGGAGCTCAAGCTCACGACCCCGAGAGCAGACGCTGCAGGCTCCCCCAACTCGGCCAGCAGGGCATCCATCCCCCCCCACCCCCCCGACTCTGCCTTTTCTAACAAGTGCTCCAGATGGCCACGGATCAGGTGCTGTGGGGCCCACACTGGAAAGCGCGCCCTGGAACATCCCGGAGTCTGAGGACCAACCTCATTCCCAGTCACCGGCTCTCAAGAAAACCATGCACATGTCCCTGTGCGTGTTTAATGTGAGTCAGTCTTTATTTTGCACTTGTGTGGTGCATTAACAAAGTCCACGTACAAGATAGCGTTACACATTGTAGGTTAGCATTACAGCATTATGCAGTTTCACACAACTCATGTTAGCTTTTTTCCGTTTTTTCTTTTTTTTTTTTTTTTTGCATTTGACACATTTATTTTGAGTTTCATTTTTACAAGAGAAGACACAAGGTAAAGAAAGACGACCACATCGGAGAAGGATCATGGTGAGGGCGATGTCACTGTCGTGGCCATAATAAGAGCCTTCCAAGAAAAAGGACGCGTACCGTTCCCTCTCCTGAGCAAGCCGCTCCTGTCCCACAAACCAGTTCTCTCTGTTTTCATATCTAGAGCATGTTCATGGACACGTACCTCGTGGCTGTGCTCCACCGAGAAGAACCGAACGGAGGAATAATTCATAGAGGGACTTTTGTTATTACGAAAAACTCTTGTCTTCCCAAAGGAATCAAGATTATCAGCAGAGAAGGACTGACTCTTGGAAAATCAGAAGTGACCGTTCCCTAACCCGTTCCCGACCACGAGTGCCTTGTGCAAAAGCTAGGGTGCGACTCTCTTGTCTTTCAACTGACTCCGAGGAGGACACTACTCCTCCGCCCTTTCAGGTGGCTCTGGGAGGGACACGGGTGAAAGCCGAAGGCAGCTAGGAAACTTTGGGACAGCAAAGCCAAGGGCATGATGGATCAGGCGTGAGGTAGGAGGGAGGGGCCCTGTGCTGTCTGCCTCCTCGGAGGCCACTCCTGGCTCCAGAACTACGGTCCCCGCCCTGTCACCTCACCGCCCACTGCTCAACAGCCCAGAAGAATGAGGGAGGAAAGCCGCCTGGAGGCGGGGGGCGGGGGGGGGGGGGGGGGGGAGACGGGGAGAGGGGGCCGCAGGAGGGGCTACAGGCACTCAGCGGGGCAAACACCAGACTGTCTCGCCTGTTGCTTTGCACTGTTTCTGGGAAGGACACGAGCGGGGTGCTCAGTGGTTTCTGATCTTCAGACATTAAGGCGATGAAGAGGAAGCAGGTTTTTTCCTAAGGGGGCTTCAGGACGCTCCTGTCCGATTTACATTAAACTATCTCAAAATGCATTTTTAGAAAACAAAAATTATTTTCTTCTACGTATGATACAGTATTTACATTCCATGGAGTATAGGCTGGAGACCAGTGGGGACACCGCCAGGCCGGGGAGTCAGACGAGGGCGGGGGCCGGCGGCGTGGGCTCCGGGCCTGCTCGGCACTGCTCCGCACTGTCAAGAATCCAGGCTTCAGAAAGAACAGCAAAGGGATTCAGGGGGAGCAGACTGGTTTTAAATCCGCAAGAGCTCGGGGATCGTCAAAGGCAACATCGCCGCCCTGTCTGGACACCCGGCCTCCTCGGAGGCCAGAGGGAAGGACGGCTCTTGTCGGGTGTGGCCCTGCCTCGGCGGCCCCTTCGGGCCTTGGTTCCGGCTGCTGCTCGCGTGAGCCCCCGCGCAGGCCAGAGGAAAGGCCTGCTGGCCCTGCACGCTCGCCTGCAGCCAGCGGACCAGGTGTCTGCCCTCTGGGAGGCCTTGGCCTCAGAGCCACGGCCCGCCCGCCCGGAGTCAGGAGGCCTGAAGTTGAATCCCTCGCACCCTGGGCTGCCCCCATCCCATCCCTCCACCTGGTCTCGACCCCTGGAGCCCAAGAACCACGAGGGACGGGATGTTATAGAAGATTCCAGGTTACCTCGATCACTCCTTAACTCACGTTTACTTACTTCGTTATTTTTAAGAGCCGCGATTGAAAAATTTAAGGATACAGACTAGTTTCCGCAGGCCCTTTTCCTTATGAAGCAAAGCCAACCTCCTCTAAGCTACCTGAGAAGACTGCAGCTTCTCCATGGTGAGCATTTCTGGAAAAAAAAAAAAATGGTCAGTTTCATCCTTCGAACCAACAAATGACTGTCACTTGCTGGTGTAGCTGCAAGGTGGTGACGGGCACCTCCGTTCTGCCCACGCTCACAAACAGCGTCTGGGACCGGCCGCACGAGCCCACTGGTGCCACCGGAGAGCCAGATCTGAAGTCTTCAAAGCTCCCTCCAGAGCAGTCATCTAGTTCCGTAAACCCGAATTCTACCTAGTGAGTCTGCTGTGTTCGTGTGCTTTGTCACAAATTAATCACAGACTGCCCCTGCCCCCTCCCCACGGGAACGCTGGCGCAGAGACCCCACGCCTCGGATCCTCTCTCCCCTGCAAACCCTGCCTCGTCCACCCGGCCTGTTTCCTGGCTCACTCTGGACCTCTGGACCTTGGGCTCAGCCAAGGAGCAGGGGTGTCAGAGAACACGGGGAAGATGAAGCCGTGAGGTCTCACCTGCAGAGGTGGGGGGGGAGACGGCGCCTCTCCAGCAAAGCCCGGTAAAAAGAGGCCAATTTCAGGTAATCAGCAAATACAATTCGGCACAAAACACAATTTTCATGGATCAAAATCTGTAACTTGATATTGGCAGTTAGGCTAATTTCTTCAGTTTGTATTAGACATGCAAGTATAAGGTTACATTGTTATATATAGACTGGCGAGGCCTTTCCCTCTCTTTTTCCCCATAAAAAAAAAAAAAAACAAAAAAAGAATTTCTAGTGCCTTGCGAAGGAGAAAAATCATCATCACTAAGAACTGATCTGCAGCTGTGGTCACGGGGCGTTCTTCGTGGGGTTTATTTTGTAAGAAATCTTCTTCTACAACTAAAATGAGGTTTTAAGTCTGCTTCTCCCTGGCATCTCCCCGCCTGCCCTGCCCGGCCCCGGGCTCAGGCGAGGAGCACAGGATTAGTATTCGCTCAGACTGTGCCACTTGGCCACGGGCTTGCGGGGGCTCTCGCACACCTCCCTCCAGTGCTCCGCCCCGCTGGTGGTGATGCTGTGTGCCCCCAGGATCAGCCTCCCCACCGCCTCGTTCTTGGTGGTGCGGTCGAAGTCGATGACCAGAAACTCGATGCTGATGTCAGGCAGCAGGTCAGGGGGGATGTCGTAGACGAAAGACTCGTTGAAGACTGGGTTCAAAGTGCACTTTTTCACGTGGGTTTTCTTCTTGGCGATGCGCTTTCTGCCGTAGTAGACGTTCACCTTGACGTAAGGATCTGGGGCCGCCAAAGAGACAAGAAAAGAGGGAGACAGACCCATGACACGGTCCTCCTGCTGGTTTCGTGTTGGCAGGGAGGGGCTCTCACGTTCCTCTCGTTGGTGGCCCCTCACGCCAAACCCGCTCTGACTTTACGTGCGTCTGTCTGCCTGGGTAGGGGGGCCACGGGAGCCAAGCGGGAGCCTAAGAGAACTTCCTCCAAGTCAGGTCTGAAGAAACCCCGTGACACCAGGAGGCGTTTGCAAGGGCGCCGGGACTAACAAAAGCCCGCAGTCTTTTTGAGATGTCTCGCCCGGAGCGGGGGCTCAGCACCTGGCACGCACACCCACCCCGGCCCCGACACCCCACCAAACGTCAAGACCCCATACGCCCACTCAGAGCACCCCCGCCCCCCGCTAGGGAGACCTACAACCCAGGCAATCGCCACGAGGAGAGCGTGGACAGAGGAACAGGATGCTAGGGGTCCTAAAACGCGGGCGCTGTCGGGGCCCCAGGCCGGGACGCGGTGGTGCTGGGACGGACAGAAGTAGGTTGGAGTAAATAGCTGCTACCTGAGAGACCGGTGATGTCCATTTTCGGCAGGTGTCGGGCTTTGAGGACCACCACTGTCATTCTCTGTGCCACGGGCTGGTATGACAGAGACACCTGGAGCTCCCCTCTGCTAATGCACTTCTGTGGAGAAGGAACAGCAGGTGAGGGTCCCGCTGCGAGGGACAGAGCCTGGCACAGTGAGTGCGCAGCAGTGACCGGGGGAGGCACAGGGGAGACGGTCGCCCTGTGGGGATGTAGCTACCAAAGTAACGGGGAGAGAAAAACGGAAATACTCTACTTCCAATCCTGATACTAAATAAAATCATCTGCAAGGAGAGGCAGCCTCGACTAGTATTCAAGAGCGCAGACCGTGAGGCCAGGTTGGTCCGGATCCAAGTCCTGCTCGAATGCTTGTCTGCGTGACCTGGGACGAGACCTGGACGTCTCTGCGTCACTTTCCTCAGCTGAAAGATGAAGGTACAAACGGTACTGACCTCAAAGCATTATCGAGAGGATTAAATACGTTAAAATCGGTAAACGTTTACCTGTGCCAGTGCCTGGCACACGGGGCGCGAGACAGAAGCGCATTGTCTCCGACGGTCTCATTTGGTTCTCGCGATGAAAGTTTTGGAGACTGTAGACTGGAAGGCAGGAAACTTGGGTTGGAGCCTTAGCTTTGCCATTTACTCACCACCTGGCTTTGGG
This sequence comes from Panthera onca, assembly GCF_046562875.1. Taxonomy (NCBI): domain Eukaryota; kingdom Metazoa; phylum Chordata; class Mammalia; order Carnivora; family Felidae; genus Panthera; species Panthera onca. Next base: position 70,281,640 of record NC_138355.1, read on the forward strand.
CAGGCTCCCGAACTTTCTGGCGACTGTTCCTCCATTTCACAAGGTGGATGTCCACACCTGCTCCTCCTGCCTCACTGAAAGCACTTCGGAGTGCTGGCCCCTCCCCCACTCACGTCTGCCTGTTCCCCTCTTTACGTTTTATGCCAGGTTCTACTTTGAGCTTGAAAAATGTCCTTGGTCCTCCAAGGACATTAAAAAATAAATTTTTTTTAACTTTATTTATTTTGAGAGGGACAGCACGAGTGGGGGAGGGGCAGAGAGAGAGAGAGCAGGGGAGGGGCAGAGAGAGAGGTGACAGAGAGAATTCCAAGCACGCTCTGCTCTGTCGGCGCAGAGCCTGATGTGGGGCTTGAACTCACAAACCATGAGATCATGAGTTGAGCCAAAACCAAGAGCTGGACACTTAATCAACTGAGCCATTCAGGTGCCCCTCTAAGGGCACTTGAAACAATATTTGGATACTTACTACAAGCTGGGTGCTGGGGATCTGGAGCAAATAGGACCCAAATCCTTATTTTTTTCTTTCTTTCTTTTTCATCTCCCCGCATTTTTCTTTTCTTTCTAGTCTCTATGCCCAAGGTGGGGGTTGAACTCACAACCCCGAGATCAAGAGTTGCATGTTCGACGGACAGAGCCAGCCGGGCGCCCAGGATCTGGTTCTTGCTCCCAGGGAGCTTACCATGTCCAGAGAGACAGGCGCAAACAAACACGCCCTCCTGGGGGCCGTCAGGACCCGTCCCAGTGCTGCTGGGGGACCCACGGGAGGAGGGTTTGCCACACGACCTCCGGGCTGAGTTTATGACCGTGAGTCCGTGGGAAGACGGGTCAGGACGAGCGGCAGGAATGGCCGCTATGAAGGCACTGGGTCCTGAGAGGGTCCCCTGTGTTCCCAGAGTTGGGGGGAGGTGCCAGGAGGAGGGAACCTGGGGGGTGGGTCAGGCGAGGGCCTTGGAACCAAACAGCAGACTCAGCCGCGGCACACAGGCCAAGGGCAGCCAGCCGGCACAGGGGCGACAGGCGTTGCCGCCGTCGACAATTTATGAAGGCCGCTACCGTTCTAGTGGAGGCTGGACAACTGATGGACGGACGGACGGACAGAGCAGAGGCGGCCCCGAGGCTGAGGAGGGGACACTGAGGCCGGGACCCGGGGATGGGTGTGGGGCAAGATGTGTCAGGAAGAACTGACGAAAGTGGAAGTGGGAGGGGAGAGTGGAGGGCAATTTCTTGTTTCTTAGCTCATTTTTAAAATTATGATCAAAAAATTATTTTTTTCTCGTTAAAAATCTTTAAAAATTTTAATGTGTACCTACCTTTTTATGAAGTGAGGATGGGGCTGGGAGAGAGGAAACAAAAAGGAGGTGGGGCTCAAGGAACACTGGACATAATAAGGTAAATTTGGGACAGAAACCACTCCCTCGCTAGCAAGTCTCGTTCCTATGTCCTTCAAAGCCCTCAAGAAATGTCACCTACTCCAGGAGTTCGCGGACTGCGCAAAACCGGGCCACACGCTCCCGACGACAACGTCCTGTGCACCTGCTTGGGGAAGGCGCGATGCTAGCGGCTGGGGCCGGCCGGGGGGCGGCGGGAAGCCCTATCTGGAGAAGCTCGCAGACTTCTGCGCTACCTGCTCAGGGTGCCTGTGCAGGAAAGAACAGCAGCGAGTAATTTAATTAGCTCGTCAGTGGAAAACGAGGAAAGAAACCTAAAAATCTGTGCTTTGACTAGAAGCCTAACTCCCCTCAAGGAATGAAACTGGAGTAATAGCTCGCCTGGTTCAGAACCTTTCCTGAGGCTACATTTCATTCCGGGAACGTACGCAAAGGTCCGTGGTAGGGCATCACGGGACTAGGATTGGAACTCACCCGCTAGCTTTTGAAACCGAAGTCCAAAAGCGAACAGACTTACAAAAGATTTTCATGGCTTTTCTCTGCTAGACTGAAGCCCCACGGTCTTTCCTTTCCCAGAACATACATGTTGTCAGCTCTCGATGATGTCCGCGGAAGCACCCTCGGCCAGCTTAGGGTCACGGGCTGGTTGTCCCTGCCAACCGGTATACTTCTGGGCTGCTTCCTTTTGACGTGAGTCAGAACGCAATCGGAGAACGTAAACTCATTTTTACTATTAGGTACGGCCAAATGGCGTCAGGAAAGTAATCCCACGCGATAAGGGAAATTAAGCGCCTTCCAGAGGAACATTCAGAACTGAGCTATCCGATACGGTAGCCACTAGCTCCAATTTAAACGTGTCCGTTTAAATTTAATTTTAAATTAGTTAAAATTAAGTAAGATTAAAATTTTAGTTCCTTAGTCACACTAGCCATATTTCAAGTGTCCCGGTGCACGTACAGAACGTTTGCACCGTCACAGAGAGTTCCGGCAGTGAGCACTGATCTAGAAGGAACTTCTGGGTGATCTGGGCCACCACTTCATTCCATGAGCCCCAAAGAAATGTTAACTAGATTTGAGGTCTGGAACATCCTTGAATACTGGCACTAAACACGAAATATGCACACACAATCTTTTTTTTTTTTTTAATTTTTTTTTTAGTGTTATTTTTGAAGGAGGTAGAGCATGAGTGGGGGAGGGGCAGAGAGAGGGAGACGGAATCCCAAGCAGGCTCCAGGCTCCGAGCTGTCAGCACAGAGCCCGACGTGGGGCTCGAACTCACCAACTGTGAGACCAAGACCTGAGCCGAAGTCGGACGCTTAACTGACTGAGCCACCCAGGCGCCCCTGCACACACAATCTTTAAATATAAAGATTTAAATATAATCTTATATTACTATATAAAATTAATTATATACAATTAAATATAATTCTCACTTTGTATACAGAAGAAGGGTAGATGGCGTAAAAGGGAAACTCTAAACAACAGAGTTTTTTGGGGGCGCCTGGCTGGCTCAGCAGGAAGAACGTGCGACTGACTCTTGATCTCGGGGTCATAAGTTCGAGCCCCATTTTGGGTATGGAGCCTCCTTTAAAAAAGTTACATGAGCCTGATCGTTAAAAACAAAAACCCAAGTGTTTTATTTGTAAAAAAAAAAAAAACCATTAGCTATAAAATTATAGCTTATGTTTCCTAATTATTTGGTTAAAACTGTGTTTTGTAAATCATCCCTTATAGCCAAATCTTTCCAGTCTAAATCCCCATGCCCCTTCCCTAGTTCTCAGAGAAAGTGAACAACTTCTGGTTACAACTTTCTTTTCTCCCCTAAAATCACCCCTCAGGCAGTTGTTCTCCATCTGATCCCCCCCCCCCCCCTTCACCTCTGGTCATCTTACTTGGGCAGAACTCCCACCCCTGTCCAGTGCCCCCGGTGAAGCCCAGGTCAAGTCTGCAGCCACAATAGCACCCGAGTGCCACTGTGCCTCCTGCCTCCACACTGAAGGCCAGATCTCACGTCCCCTCCCCTCCCCCCTTCTCTTTCCACCCAATTCCCACTGCGAGTGGCATTGTCAATGGCTCTTTCTCAAGGGATCTTTGTCAAGGGCTGGGAGTGAGCTCCGGTTCCCAGCCCCCTGGCCGAGTGAGGCAAAAACCCTGCTGGGGGCAGACAAGCAAGAGTGCAGGGGGAGGAAGGGTGTCCTCCGTGCCTGAAAGAGCGGGGAGGCTTTGCTCTCAGGCGCCTTTCTCCCACAGTGCAGAAGAGGAACAGAAAGAGTGGGGGTAGGGAAGACACGGTAGGGTGAGGGTCCGTTCCAGAGTGACTGGCGAGCCACACAGTCTCTGCACCAGGTGGCCCCGCGCGTCCTCAGTACAACTTTATTGGGGCCAGAGGTCCTCTGGGGCCACCTCCACACCAATCACAGTCATGGGAAAACAAGAGAAACAAAAACCTTGATGTTCAACCACATCTTCTTTTCCCCAGTACACACATACAGCCACTCTCTCCGTGGCTCATTTCTTTCTCTCTTTTCAGTCCCTTTTGGCTCGACTGGATGACCTCTCAGGTTCCTTAGGAGTCTGAGATTTCGAGAATCCTGGCATTCCCACGACCAGTGTCCCAGGCCATCAGCACCAGATGTGGCCCAGGAAAGATGGGAAGAGATTTGGAAAACAATGACGCGAAGAGATTCGGGGGAATCTAACAGCTCTGCAAGGCCCGCTTGTCAGTTACTTCTCTTTCCACCCTCTCTTGCCCCCAGGCCCCCTCTGGGCCGCCTCCCTCCCCCTCGTGGGTGATCTTTTATGGGAATTTACTTGAATTTTCACTCTACTTTAATTCACTTTGATTTTTATCCGAGGGGTGGCTGGCTGTCTTAGAAGAGCAGGAGACTCTTGACCTCAGGGTCATGAGTCCGAGCCCCACGCTGGGTATAGAGCGTACTCAAAAACAATAATAATAATTTCTAACCAAATGAAATATTAGAGAAATAGCTGCCCCCCGCTCCTCCCAAAAAAAGCTGGTTCCAGAGTCTAATTCAGAGATTTAGGGCATTATAGAATTTATACTGTGATCTTCTTTTACTAATAATCAAGGGCTAATTTTTCCTAAGAGCTGAGAGCGCTCTCCGTGATCCCATTAGCCTTCTCTGCCAAGGATCAAGGCTGAGAAACGGTGGCCGCTGGCCCCGAATGAGGACTAAAATGGGAGTCACAGATGACAGCCAGTCCTGGGCTTCTTCAACCAGACCACACTAGGCAAAAGGAAGGATGAGAGGCGATTTTTCTGCTGAAGGAAGTTCAGGTAGGGGTGTGGGGTTATCTGGGGAAACCCAATTCCCAGCAGTCCCCACCCAAGCCTCCGGGTGGGAGAAGAGAACGTGGCCCTGTATTATAACGGATGCCTTCCACAGACCAGAAAAAGCTCTTTATAGAGTGCGGGACGGTCCAGAGCAGCTCTAACTGCTGAGCCAAGGGGAGACCCAGAAAGGGCAGACTCTGGGCCACAGCAGGGAGGCCGTGCTACAGGCAGGCGTGTGGACTCGTGGCTCGGGACGGAGCGCAGCCCTGGCCACAGGCACTGGCTGCAGAAACACGCTGAGGAGGTCCAGCGGGCTGGAGGGCTCTGCGTGTCCTGTCTGCGCCTCTCCCAGGGGGCCTGTTGCTCAGGATCCTCGCCCTGGCTTGTCCCTCCTGAAGGGAGTTAATAAAGTGGAAAGAAACGTGGCTCTTGCCAAGAGCCCCTGGCGGTTTAGCAAATGCCATTGTCTGTGCTCCCTGGCCAGTGTCCGGGATTTGAGGCTGTTTTGTTCCCAGCCCAAATCAGTCCCTTTCCTGGCCAGTCTCTCCCCAGCTGCAGCCTGGCACAGAGCCATCGCCTGCTTTCAGCCTTGGGCGGCAAGAGCACGAGCCGTCTGGGGGAGTCTGGCCAGCTGGTGGCTTCACCGAGGCTGGGGCTGCAGGGAAGGACGGTGTGCAGCGCTGATGAAGGCAGGCAATGGAGCACTGGGGCTGCTGGAAAGGAGGAGCAGGGAGGACTCAACAGAGCCCCGAGGAAAGGAGATGGCGGGGAAGGGGACGCGGTGGAGGGGGCTGAGAACATGTCACCGCCGCAGTTCCGACCCGTGCTTCTGAGGGTACAAGAGCCTCTGCTGTGTTGGGCTCTCGGACGTCTCCCCCGTCTTGGCAGGGGACCAGCGTTTAGGACCCGAAGAGCACCTCTAACGCCCTTCAAGATGCGGGGGCTTCTGGCCCCTGGGAGGCAGGGCTGGTGTGCCACGCGGCAGCCGCAGCTCCCCGGGCAGTGGCGTGGCCGGGCGGCTGCTGTGACAGGTGCCAGAGACACAGCATGGAAGGGAGGAAGGCGCCCTCGTCCAGCGGGTAAACTGTGCCCGGCGCTCAGGGCACACCCAGCCTCTACTGGCCCCGTAAGCCTCCTTTGTCCGATCCTGGCCCTCCTGCCTCCCTGCTGAGTCCAGTGTGGGCCTGGAGGTGGAAGAGGCGTCGGGAGAGAAGCACGGCAGCCAGGGCCACGGCTCTTTCTGGAAGGTGAGCAGTTGTTCTCAGCGGCCCTGACATCCTTTCTGAACCTTCCACCTCCTTCTGCACACCCCTTGCCTTCCTTCGTTTTGTTAAAATATAAATGTCTGCTAACCACACGTACCTCCCAGGGACCAAACCTTACTAATGACAGCAATAACAGTCGCGGTTACGATTTCTTGAAGGTTTACGGTGTGCCTGGGGCTACGTAGATGTACCATCTCGCTTAGTTCCCATCAGAAACCGAGATCAGAGGAGCTAAGCAGCTCGCCCAAGGTCAGCTGGCTGGCGAGATTTGGATTCAAACTCGGGTTCGACTTCAAAGCCCCTGTTATTAACCACTCCTGTCGTATCTTGCAACAGGAATGAAACTCTGCGTTTAAAATGCCAACAGCCTCTTCCACGCTGACCACCTGGCTGTTGTCAAGACCGTCTTTCTCCTTCACTAAAGTAAAGGCCCCTCAAGGGCAACGACGTGCCGGACGCATTATCTCACCTAATCCTTACAACACTGCAAGGAAGACAGTATTATCGGCCCCATTTCACAGACGGGGAAACGAGCTGAGGAGGGTTCAGGCGCTCACCGGGGCCACTCGGCTGGGAGGTGGTGAGCTGGGCCTGGAGTCAGCCAGTCCGGCCAGAGCCGGAGTGCTCCACGGAGAACCACCCTGCTCCCCCGGTTGTGGGAGAAACGGGCGAACTGGGGGGGGGGGGGAGGGCACGTTTCTTGCGCCCCTGAAACTACAGGTCAAGAGCCAGAGCCGCCCAGCGGGGAGGAGGCAGGAGGGTGGGCCCTGACTCCCCGGCCGATCTGTGCAAATGGGGTGCCGAGGATGAGCGTGTGTGGCGGGGCTGAGGCCCGGGAGAGGGGCTGGGCGGTGAATCGAGTCCCTACACGGCATTTATGGGACGGCTGCGAACACACAGACACACGATACTACTTATACCCGCGATCTGGGCTGAGAAAGGGAAGCTGAGGGCAAGATGACCGAAGCCCCGTCACAGTTCAGCAGAGGAAGGTCACACGTGACTTTGGAGAAGAAACCGGCCCCCACAGCATTGATGTCATGAGGGTCTAGAACCGGGGGGCCAGCCCGCTCCAAGCAAGCCCGGCTTAGCATCAGGATGCCCAGCACTGGGCGAGATCTCAGCAGCTGCCTGTGCCTCTGTCCGTGCCAAGTGCCTTTTGGAGGAGACTCGGCTGGACAGGCCCTCCGTTTTACTCCGGCCACTGCTGACTCCTGACAGCCCCTCCTTCCATCCGTCCGCCCCCTGCCCTCCATTTGTTCCCCGAGCTCTCATCTCCCCCAACCTATCAGTCCCCCCACCGCCAACACGCTCTTCCTCCTCACCTGGATGTTCCTTTTGGTGATGTCCCTGGTCAGCTCTGCCTTGCCCGTGCTGGGGTCCACGCCGGCCAGCGGCACCATGACCTCCCCGATGACGTCGTCCCGGGAGAAGCGGTCAAAGCTGAGGACGAGGAAGTGGAGCACCAGGTCTTGCAGCTGGCTGTACGGGATGCCGTAGAAGGTGAAGGTCTCGTCAAACACGGGGTCCAGGGTCTTCCGCAGCACTCTGGTCTTCACCCGATGCCGCTTGTCGGGAAGGATGGTCATTTTGATGTAGGGGTCGGAGCCCTGGGTCTGTTCATCCATCACCGGCAGCCCGTGAGCCTCCTGGATTGTCACCACCAGCGCTTTTTTCGGGAAGTTATAGTCCACCGAGAAGGTGAGGGATCCTAGCATGACGTCCTCCTCCGGAGACGACGGAGAAGTGGTTTTGCTCTCCCCAGGGGTCAGGCTCGCGACGGGGCTCCTCAGTTCTTCCCCATAGTCCACTTTAATAGGGAGCTGGTCCATACAAGATCCAGAGCTGGGGCCCCCGGGGCCTTTGTCTCGGCCCAGCAGGCCAGCCTCTGCCGCGTCCACCAGCACGCTCCCACGCCCCCCTTCCCTCCCGGGGCCGTCTTTGTCTCTCCGCACTTTGATGATTTTCTTCTTGTTGCTGAGGGTCTCTGGGTATATGCTGATGCCTTTGAGCATGTGGATAAACTTATAGGGGGGGGTCTTGTGCTTCTTCTCTGCCCGCTGGTGGCAGCATGTCCACACGAAGACGGTCACCGAGACGCACACCACAAGCACGGACGCCCCGACGAGGCCGGCCACCACTGGCGACACATCTGCAGGTGGAGACCAGAGACGCGTCAAGGCAGGTGGACCTCAACCCCCGTCTGCAGCTCCTCCACTGGGGGCCTCTGCGAAGCCAAGGCAATCTGGCACCTGCACCGCCAATCCGGCCCGTCTGGGCTTGAGAACCTCCCCTCTCCCGGGGATGCCCCGCGCCATCCCCTCCCACCAACCACGGCTTTTCCTTTCCACCGAACCCGGTGAAGTCTTTCTCTTCTCCAGGAAGCCGTCCGGGAAGGGCCCCACCCGACTCCCCGTTCTTTCCCTGGCCCTCTCGCAGCACTTAAGGACTTGGGTCGCTCCTACTGATTTGTGATTCACATAAAGCTACCTCGTAGGTGTTACAAAGTCACCTCTACCTCCACTGTTACACAACGCTCAAGGGCACAGGCTGCGTCTGGCTTCGGGAGAATATTCCACAGCATCCAGCACAGGGTTTGCCGTGGGCCTGTGCGGGCCGCCTGGCAGCTGGGGTAGAAGAATGCAGGGCTGAGCCTGGGTGGTTTGGGGAGTGCGCTCAAGGGTGGTAAAAAGAAGTCTGGATCTGAGTATTTTAAAAATACATTCCAAATTTCAGCTCCCAGTTCCCAATGCTTGCATCTTAAATAGGAAGAAACAGGGACTGTGCAAAATGTCAGCTCTCTGCTCAAATATCACCTCAGCAAGGCCTTCCCTGACCACCCTACCTCAAAGCTCAACCTTCTTCCCACCTAGCCCCCCCGCCCCCGGGGTCCTACCCTGTGTCATCGTCTCCATAGGTCTTATCTGTCTCACACACGGCAAAACACATGCGTGTGTGCACCCCCCCAAAAAAAAAAAAAAACATATATATATATATATATATATATATATATATATATATATATAGGAACACACACACGTGCATAATTTTACTACAGTAAATAACTTCTTCACTAAAGAGTAAGTTTCACAAGAACAGGGATTTTGTCTGTTGGGTTCATTTCTGTATCCCCAATGTTGAAAACACAAACGTGTACTTGGTACGTATTTGTTGCACGAACAGATAACTAAAGAGAAACAGACCGTTTCCTTCCCTTCCTCTCCTCTTGTCCTTTCCCACACAAGCTGGGACCCTAACGAGTTTGGGGTTTCTTTTGCCCTTTAAGTTCACTGAAGCCAAACTGGATTTGGGCCTTAAAGGTCTAGATAAGGCCTCTGGTTGCCCACATTACTTTTTGGGGAAGCCATGCGTAGGGCAGGGAGGACTAAGGAAATAAACGTGACTTCAACATATTCCAGATTCTTCCTGAAACATCCCTCCACAGCTATCTGCCCAGCTCACTGCCTCACCAACTGCAGACCTCTGCTCCAATCTTACCTTATCAGAGCAGCATTTCCTGGCTGCCCCACGTGAGATAATATGCCCATCACTCTGCTTTATTTTTCCTCATAGAACTTAGTACTCCTGACATATATTCATCTGTCCTCCTTACTAGATAAGATTAGCAATAGTGACTGTCTGTTTTGATCACTGCTATATCCCCAGGTCCTAGAACCATGCGGCACATAGTAAGTAGTCATCGAAGAAATGAATTAGTGAATTCACGACAGCCTCCACAGACAGGAAAAAAAAAGGAGTCCGTATGATTACATACATCAGGGATAAATGTAAAATTCTATATTGGCCTTCAAAAACCTGTTGATACACAATGGGAGGCCTTACTTAACAAGTCTGAGCAGAAATAATCTAGTTGTTTATTCCGAAGTATAATTAGGCTGATGCCAACCTATACCAGGAGTATGATGTCCCGATGACAGGGTTGGGGGGTAGCATAATTTAATCTGCACTGGGATAACATATATGGAATGTTCTGTCCGGCAATGACAAGAATAAAAATCGCTATTTTTCTGTGTGCATTTATTGTGTCCTTGCCTTGTTCTAGAGCTCTCTCTGAATCAATGAATTCACTGACTAGGTACCACTAATATCCTCACTTTATAACTGAGGAACCTGGGGGCTCAAATCTGCCATAGGCCACGAGGTAGCAAATGGCGGTGATGGGATCCAAACCCTGGTCTGCCTGACCCCAGAGCACCTCTTCATTAATGGATAATCAAGATAGTAAAAGCCCTGGAAACCATATCAAATGAGGAAAAGTTGAAGGAATTGGAGCTGAGGGGTCTGGGAATAACAACTTTCTTCAATTATTCAAGGCATTTTGATGGAAAAGGTCTGATTTGACTTTACAAAGAGGACACGTCTAGCACCAGTGCATACAAGCTACAGGAAGACAGATTCTGACTCAGTGAAAAGAGTCAAATTATTATTAGTTCAGCCTCACAATGGCCCGGATTGCTTCATAAGGCAGTGAACCTCCAACTGAAAACTTCTGGAGGTTTGATCACCGTTGGTCAGGCATATTCTAAGAGAGATCTCTTCAGTAGAGATTGGACTAAATGTCTCTTAAGTTCTTTCTCCAACATCCCATGATGCTATGAAAGTTGGGATCAGGCAAGAAAAGGAGACATTACATTTTTCAATAATATTAAGGAGTGAAGCCATTAACAAAATAAACCAAGGTTTAAATAATAATAGTGTTTATTCTCATATATTAAGTGAAATAAGAGCTGTTAGTGACAGGTTTCATAAAACAGGAGCAGCCTTGGTGGTAAGCTCCTTGAAGGCACGTGGAAATAACATGCTGTCCATCTTTGAGTCCCTGAGTCTTTGCATTTAATAGGAGCTCAGTAAATATTTGTTTGACCAACTGATTGGATTCAGTTGTTCAATCAGAATGGGCACAATGTGAAAAAGTGGCTTTCCATTCACCACCGACCAGGGACATTCCTGAAAACTGCTTGCTACTGACTAATGACAGCGAACACCGGTTGCCTCCATGAGAAGAGGAAAGCAGGAAACCAACAAGACAGGCACATTTTTGACAATGATGTGAAAGGGAGGTGTAAAGGCCTCGGCTGGGGACACTGGAGTAATCCTTTTGGCTCCACTATAGATCTACTCTGTGATCTCGCAACAACCCACTACTGCTTATAATGCCTCCACGTCTGCGGTTAGAAGATGGAGGTGGAGGTGGGGGGGCATGCCTGGGGGGCTCAGTCAGTTGGGCGTCCGACTTCGGCTCGGGTCATGATCTCGCGGTTTGCGAGTGCGAGCCCCGTGTCGGGCTCTGTGCTGACAGCCCAGAGCCTGGAGCCTGCTTCCGATTCTGTGTCTCCTCTCTCTGCCCCTCCCCTGCTCATGCTCTGTCTCAAAAATAAATAAAAACATTAAAAAAATAATAGTAATAAAAAAGAAGATGGGGGTGGGATGGGTAGAGAGAAGAGGAAGGACTCCCACTTTCAGGGGGATAGAGAAGGGAACGAAGACAAGCAGATGAAGCCATCCGTGGCTTATCCAGCTGCTCTCCTCTACCTGGTTTCCCACTCTTGCCCCATTTTCTTCTTCATTTTCGTATCTGTTAACCCGTCTCTCTCCCCCACACCCAAGGCAGTGAACTAGAAAAAATCAGAGATGCTGAAACTCAGAACCCTCTGTCTTGCTTTAGTCAAAAGCTTGGTGGGAAAAGGAAGTCGGAACTAATGGCTGAAGCCAGCGTTCTAAAGTAGTTGTAAATTGCAGTGACTGCTTGCTCCTTTTGTCCTCCAAGGTCACGGATAATTGAGTGTTGGCTTGGTGTATCTCCCGAGGGCTAAGGCATCTGAAATGAAGTACTCTGTGAGATGTGAGGAAGTCAGAAGTGGCAGCTACGTAGGACCCTCTGTACCCGCCTAAAGACCTGGGAGCCATATTGGGGCTGTGCCCAGCTCTCTCAGCCTTTGACCAGACCTGCTGTTGACACTCCCTGTGCCAAAACATCAAACAGCCTTTCCCTGTCAAGTGGGCCAGGGTGACACAGTGAAATGACAACGGACTTTGTTTTGGCGTCAACTGGACATTGGTTTGAATCCTAGCACTACCCTTGCGTGTTTGTTTGACTTTACCCCAAGTTACTTATTTCACTGAACTTCAGTTTCCTCATCTGGCAAATATATATAATAATGCTAAAACTGGAGGATACCGTAAGGACGAAATAAAATGGAGTACGTAAAAGGCTGAAATAATCTTTTCTCGCTCTCTCTTTTTTTAAATTGAGAGAGGGGAGATGGGGGCCGAGGGAGAGAAAGAGAGAGAGAGACTCATCAGCAGGCTCTACACTCAGTGCCGAGCCCAACAAGGGGCTCGATCCCATGACCCCAGGATCATGGTCTGAGCCGACTGAGCTGCCCAGGTGCCCCCGTCTTTGAAAAATCTTTTTTCTCTTTTCCCCCTAAAAGAAACTACTGCATTATGTTTCGTAACTTCTAACTTTCTCAGGAACCTGGAACCGCAATTAGAGAAAAGAGTGATGTTGGAAAGAAGGTGTAAGAAGAAAAACAGCAGTGCGAAAATCACGGAGTGCTCATGTAACCACAAAAGGGCCACCTATTTCGGAAATTCGGGACTCAAAGATAAAGACACAGAAGGTGAATGAGGTGTAAGAAAGAAATACAGCTAAGATTTAGCCTTTGGGAATCAGTGGGAACCAGTAGCTAATGGGTGTGATCTGTTTTCTGGATGCTTCCCCTGCTCGGATGTCTTCTTTCTGATAGTGAGGTGGGAGAGCTCATTGGCTTCTGTTTCCATGAACCTCTTACTGGGGAGTGAGAAAAGCCATTTCCTACTTGGATTACGGCCCCACCCTAAAAGCTGTGGTCTGGATGCTCGAGATTTCTGGGTCGTCTGAGGGACAGACAGGCTGTCTTAGGGGATGTGAAGGACCCCTTGGCCGGCAGCAACGCTCATCCAAGCTGGGGTAGACGTGAGGGAGGAGCAGGGCAACTCCTCGATTTTTGGCCCAGGAAGTCTGCACCCCTGGCCCATTTTGGAGGAAGCCCCACAGAGGAAAACACTTGCGCGCCCAGCTTTTCTTTCCCTTCTTCCTCCCATTTTCCACTCCACTCTCCGCCCCTGGGCGTGCAGCCGAGCCGAGAGCCCGGAGGCCCGGGTCGGGGGCCAGCCGCTCCGAGGTGACGTAATGCCTTCCCGGGTACACAAAGCGGCCTCCCCCGGGCCCGGCCTCCCCCGCCCCTCCCCCCCCCCCCCCCCGGCCGGGCCCGCGCCCCCGCCAGCGCCAGCGCGGTGAGTCCCCCTCTCGGAAAAGCCAGCCAGGGAAACAGGGAACAAAGGCCCGGGGAGAGGGGCCTGGGCGCTGCCAGGAGGCCCAGAATAGACATCACGTCATCCCCGGCTCGGCAGCGCCAAGCGCCATTTGGTAGCAGCGGACGGACCCACCATTACGGTGCAGAACCGCGCTCGAGGGCCCTCGGCGGCCGCCAGCCCCGCGCCCCGCGCCCCGCCGGCCGGGCAGCGGCTCCCCGCGCGCTCCCCCGCAGCCCAGGCTCCCCCCCCACCCGAAGCCGGCCCCCCGCCTCCAGCCCCCCTCCCCCAGGTCCCCCCCAGCTGCCATCTTGGCGCCCATCCCCCGCCGCCGCCCTCCCCCGCAGCCCGAGGAGCAGTGGGAGGGGGAGCAGGGGGCACCGCCCTGCGCGCCCCGAGGGGGAGGGGTCCGCGTCCCGCTCCCCCGCCCTCCCCCACATCCCCCTCCAGCGCGCGGACGCGGCCCACACAGGTTTCGGCGGCCGTGGGGACCCGCGACCCCCGGCAAGTCCCGGGCCTGGCCAGCTCTGCAGCCCGCAGCTCAAGTTCAGGCGCCGCCCGCCGCCGCAGGCCCCATCCTGGCGGGGGCTGGCGCTTGGGGGCCGGGTGTGGGCTCCGCTCCCTCCCAGCACTGGGCTCCTCTGGCTTCGCAGACGTTTCCACTGGCCCGGGCTTAGTTTTCCCGGCTCTACTTACCAAAGCTAGGTCGGATATTGGTGATCTCAGCCATGTCGTAATCAGAGGCTATTGCTGTAAATGCTTTTTCAGTGGTCGGCCAAGTCTGGGGACGCCCGGCCAGCACCGAGGCCGCCGCGGTAGAGCGCTAGCTCAGGGGAGGTGGGGAGGTATCTGGCGGACGCCTCCTGCGACGGCCGGGCCCCTGGTTGCCAGCTGCGGGCGCCTCCTAAGATGCTCCAGGGATGCTCTGAGCGAAGGATGCAGGTGCAGCCAGACTGGTCCTGATGCGAGGTAGGCCCCGCCTTCTTCCGAACGGCCCTCGGCAGAAGACTCCGCCTCCGTCCGAAAAGCTCCGGAAGTCAGGCCCGGCCCCTTTCCGGAAGCTCTCCGCGAGGGGACCCCTCCCGTCGCCGAGATTTCTTGGGGACGAGACCCCGCCCACTGGCGGGCTGTGGGTCCCTAAGGCGAGAAGCCCCGCGGCCCGAGCCAGAAGTGTAGGTACATTTTCATCTGAGGTCCTATACATCCTGTGATTCCGGGTTCCGGGGCTTAATATAGCGGCAGAATGTTCTGGATGACAGGGACTCCAGAATTTTGGAAAAAGAAAATTCTATACTGCCTGCATTTCAGTATCGTTTGCCATTATTGTTAGGCATTTCTGAGACCGCTAAAGGTTATTATGGGAACTTATTTAAACTTCAACAGCTCTGATTAAAGACTAAACCAGGTGATGTTGCATAACTCTGAAAAGTTACTGGGAATAATTGTAGAAGCAAAATTCTACAATCTACGGATGGATTTTGTGGTGTGTAAATTAAAGTTTTGTTTTGTTTTTTCTTTTTTCTTTTTTAAGGCTCGTGTGTCAAAGGTAGTGGGTATTTCTCTTCCAAAAGCTTCAAGTGCATAGGGCTGCTTAGGGGGAGAGAGAGAGAGAGAGAGAGGGAGAGAGATAAGGGCAGAACAAGAGCAAACCAACAGATCTGTGTATTCTGCAGGTTGAAAAACAGGACAGACAAAACTCCAACCTTCTAGAGACTTCCTTGGCATTTGGGAGAGGTAGGGTGATTCAGGTTATAGACTACTGGCAGTAATCTCCATGATTACCTCAATTTCACTCTCTTTGGCTGTGGATGCTTTCATCTTGTTTACAGACAGGATCAGGATCAAATTATTTAAGTGCATAAATATTTGTTGATGCTTCACCTGTAAATTGAGACAGTGTTTTTTCAACTCCGACATTCTGTCCTTCTAGAAAAGTGTAAAGAACATGGTTCTAGGAATCATTCAAAACCCATGTATTGAATTAATAAACATCGACTCTCTGCCCCAGGCACCTTCCCGGGCACTGGATCATGGCACTAGAAGCTAGAGGATGCCCGATTCCCCTTGATAGCTGTGTGTCTTTGTGAAACCACCTTTCCAGCTGAGACAGAAATTTCTGTTCTGTGTAAATTGGAAGGTATAATATACATTGTTTCTTGTGAAAGAAACAATCGGGTTTCTTGTGAAGATCAAATCACCTATGATAACGTAAATGAAAACATTTTGTGAAATGAAGAGTATGATACAGCATCAAGAAGAGTATGATACAGCATCAATAATCACTACGGGTTGAGTTCAAGATCGCATTCACTTTATTCAGAAAACCGCACTATTTGTAAGCCAGGAGTCCTCTTTCTGCAATTTTATGAGTTCGCCATTTCTCGGTCCCGATTCCTGGTATCTCGCGGCGAGAAGGATTAGAGAGATGTCAACCTCAGCCACTGAATTGCAACCCGCAGCTTTGTTTTGAGTGGGACAGCTCAAAGCGAGACATTCCTTTAAATTCTTTCGCCAACAACCGACGTGCCGGCTTCAGTCCGCCCGCACCTAGCATGGCGCCTGGAGGTCAGCGCATGCTCCTTGGCTGGCGCCGCGCACCGCGGCTCGGGGGCGCGCACGTCAGTCGCTGCCGTTGGCTGACTTCCGGCGGGAGCGGGGTTGGGTTTCCGCGGGATCTGGTCGGCTGGTGAGGGCGGCGGGGCGCGTGCGGCGGGGCGGGAAGAGGCGGGTGGGAGCTGGACGTCCGGGCCGAGGGGTCGGGCCTGAGGGCTGGCGTGGGGTGCGTGACAGGAGGTGGAGCGTGAAGGTGTCTGGCGGGGCGTGGGGACCGCGGCCGGCTCTCGGCGCCGCGGTGGGAAGCGCGCTCAGGACCCCCTGGTGAAATCTGTTCCCCGGACCGGCCCGCGCTGGCGCTGCCCCGGAGTCGCGTTCATTCACCCTGTTAAGGGTGACTCGAGTTCCCAAGGCGGGGGCCTTTTTAGGGTTGCTGCGTTCGAAGTGTCTGGAGCCCATCTCTGCGCGCTGCTGACTTTGACTAGTAGCTGCCTTCTTTCTGTCCTTTTTCTTTTTTGAAGCTGTCATTCGTCTCTGAAATGTAGGACTCTTCTAGCTGCTCCCACTCCACCTCTTACCTCCTCACCGCCCTCCTTCACAGGGGTCGACAGAGTCTTTAATAACTAAGAAAAGGCCATCAGCTGATTTTGGGGTGGGGATTTCCTGGTGCCTGAATTAGGGAGGCTTGTTTTATTTGTTTTTAAAAAGTTTTTATTTTGCTTCTATTAAGTAATCTCCCCAATGTGGGACTGGAACTCATGACCTTGAGATCAAGGGTCCTGCGCTCCACTTACTGGGCCAACCGGGCGTTCCTGAATTAGGGAGGTTTAAAATAACATCACAGTTGAGACTGAAAGAGAACTTTCTTACTCCTCTAGTCCAGGCTTTCATGTAGTGCTCTGATAGATGGGCATTCAGACTTTGCCTGAGCATTGTTAGCATAACACTAGGCAACTTATTTTATTCTTGGACCTATTTTAATGAGAGTACAGTTTTTCTGGGTAGAATGATGTAGTCATTTTCCATACGATGCTTAACTCGTGGTCCATGTGCATAGGATAAGTTAGGGATAGGAAGTTCAGAAGTTCATGCGCTTTCATTCATTATTTCGTTTCTTCAGGGAGCATTCACTGAGTATCCAGTAGGCACATCCTGCCAAGTACTAGGGGTACTAGTTGAAAGAATCCTTTTCCTCAAAGAGCACGTAGTTTTGAGGGAAGGAGGGATGGGAAGGAGACAGACAGGAGAATAACAAAAGTGATAAATACTGTAAAAGAGGTTTACAAACAGGTGCTATAAGAATGTAAAAGAAGATGCCCTCCAGTTGTTGCCCTTAGGATGTGAAAACTGGAATTGAGGCCAAGAGTTGAGAAGTAACATAGCATAGAGAATGATAGGAATCTCTTGTTTTCAAAACAGAATTTCTATTAATATAGCTTAACCTTTTTAAACAACCACACTTTGCTTTTGGGTTGTTTCTGTTGATGGGGCTACCTGTTTATGAAAACAGCAATAGCACACATTATTGATGTGATAAATTACTATTTAATGACATAGATGCTGTTTTTATTTCATTTTATAGCTGAAGAAACTGAGATTCAGGTTAAGTAATTTATGCAGTTTCAGAAAGTTGGAGAGAAGCTGACTTGGGAAACAAATGCAGACATTGTGACTCCCACTTTGCTCTCGGCATCATGCTATTCTGCCTCCCTGATAGTAACGATCACTGACGTTTACTAATCACTTACTGTTTGATTTTTAGAGCAACCCTATGAGGTAAGAACAATTACTATCTTTTTCAGTTGAGGAAACTGAAGATTAGAGAGGTTAAGTTGCTCAGCCAAGATAACATGCTAATCGGTGGTGGAGTTAGGGTTTGAACCCGGCACTCTGACCACGGTCACTCCTCTCCCATCTAATGGGAGGTTGCGGGGGCGCCTGGGTGGCTCAGTTGGTTGAGCATCCGACTTCAGCTCAGGTCATGATCTCACGGTCCGTGGGCTGGAGCTCCACATCGGACTCTGTGCTGACAGCTCAGAGTTTGGAGCCTGCTTCCGATCCTGTGTCTCCCTCTCTTTCTGCCCCTCCCCCACCCTCACTTTGTCTCACTCTGTCTCTCAAAAATAAATAGATGTAAAAAAAAAAGAAAAAAAAAAAGAAAAGAAGTGGGAAGTTGTGCATTTGGTCTAAAGTACTGTGTCCCTGACTGAACATGAATAAGTGGAAAGGTGCTTGAAGAAATGCTGTTATCGTTAATTAATATGAAGGTGATAAGAACTTGCTTTTCTCCTTTCAGGATGGAACCCAGGTGGGACTTGTACAATGTTGCCCTGTAAGAAGAGAAGGACTACGGTGACTGGGTCCCCACAGCACCAGGGCAGCCAGGAGGAAGAGGACCTAGACCTGGAGTCCGCTGTTAAACCAGTGACTGACCAGGTGAAAGACTTGGGGTCAGCGTCACTCTCTGGGGGTCCAAGTCATGGCAGAGCGGCTGGCCTCCAAGTGCAGACCGCGCAGGAGGCAGGAAATCAGCTTGGTGAGGAGGATCCACCTCTGAGCTCCAGGGTGCTCACCCAGGACACAAACGCACCAGTTCTGGAAGCTGTTGACGCGGCCATCTCTCAGGGCATCGCCCTACCTTCCTTGGAGTCTTCTCAGCCTCTTGTTGTACACACTGGTAAAGGAAAGCTCCAGGCCCCTGGCTCAAGGAGAGGGAAGAAGATTGCACTCAGGCCTGGGCCAGTTCCCCAAGAAGATAGAGGAGATCATCCTGTTACAAAGGAGCCTTTTTCAGGAGAGCCTAGTGAAGAAGTCAAGGAAGAAGGAGGTAAGATATGAAACGGCTTGAGCCACGTTTCCCCGGTCGGTGCTAGGTGGCATTCCCTTACGAAGCAGTGTTTCTGAAAGGGGAAACTGACCCAGTGTGGGATTGGGACTGTGGAGCTCGTGGGGGTCGGCAGTGAACTTTATGAGTGGGTGGAGACCTTCTCCCTCCCTTTCCCTAGATCCTCTTCTGTATCCTTTTCTTTCCTTTCTAGGGGTGAACTATGTGGCCTTTTGTGATTCGGTTGTGTCTGTGCAGCAGGGCTTTTGGAGGAGAGGCAGCCGCTTGAAGGAGGCACTACTGCCTGGGACTTTGGGCGGGGCTCTGAAGAGATGATGTAACCCTCGAGGGAGGAGTCGTAGTTTGACAGATGGTGGCAGGGGGTATCTTAGGCCAAGGGTAGTAGGCGCCGAGGCAGAAGAGGATGGTGAGGTGGTTGCTTGGAAGAAGTGAGCGATGACTTCCGGGTGGTGGGTTGTGTATAGACTGTGAAGGGCTTTCTTTTTCATGCTCAAGCACTGGACCTCGTCCTGTAGGTGATGGCTGGTTCACAAGTAAGAGGAGCAGAAAGCATAGTTCTCCCGTCAGGAAGCTCTTTTCTAGGGTAGCTGGGAAGACGAGACATAACCATATTATCCATTTGGAGCAGTTGAAGGCAATATGTAGGCGCTGGGGTGTCTGGTAGGGGTCATTCGGATTTTTGAAATTGGGACTGGCTGGGTTGGTGGGGTTCCATAGAGCGGGGAAGGAGAGGAGGTGGAGCAGCACATTCTGCAGCCCTGTGTAGGATCCGCGGTCCCCCGGAGGTTCCGCCGTCCCGCAGAGGTTCTGCAGCCCCCCGAAGGATCTGTGGTCCCGCAGAGGTTCCGCCGTCCCGCAGAGGTTCCGTCGTCCTCCGGAAGTTCCACGGTCCCCCAGAAGTTCCGCAGTCCCGCAGAGGTTCTGCAGTCCCCCGGAGGATCCGCGGTCCCGCAGAAGTTCCGCGGTCCCCCAGAGGTTCCGCCGTCCCGCTGAGGTGCTGTGTGTGCGGGCATGTAGCAGGGCTTCCCAGGGGCAGTGCGGGTGCGGATGACACAGAGCCTTGCTGGCTTCCCCGTGAGACCTTACAGAGGGTCAGTCTGGGATGTTGGCAGTGAGGTCAGAAAAAGGCGTACCCTAGAGACATCAGGAGGGAGAATTAGTCTTGCTCAGAGACTGGCATCGTTTCAGTTCTCTGGCCCCAGTGCTGGGTCGGACAGCTTCCAGGCACGGGCACTGAGGCACTTGGAGAGGAGTTCGTCCTTCCACGCGTGCTGCCTGAGCTGATTTGGGGCCGTCAAGATAAAATACAACTCTGAGATTGGAGTCTGGTGAGACGTGGGAGCAGAAATGTTCAAAGTGTGAGTTGTGCTTCTGTGTGGAAAGGAACGTGGAGGAAGTTGACAATCTAAGGCTGAGGAAGAAGATGGCAGAGAGGGAAAACTGGGGAAGTGATAGGAGAAATCTCAGGAAGGAGGGGTGTCCAGAACGAGGCACTTCATTTGAAAGTTCGTGAGTAAGGAAAGAGGAGGATGGGGCCTGACGGAAGGCTGCACTGGAGAGGGTGCAGGGGAGTTTCTGGGACGAGGAGGTGTGGTGAGGGAGGAGGAGGGCAGCAGTGTCTGCTCCATGGCAAGAGGGTGGACATGGCCCTGGGGGACAGCAGGGCCACTGAAATGTCTCCTTCAGGCCCGGGCGTGTTTGTGACGCGAAGGCAGGGGATCTGGAAAGGGCCCGGGAGTCAAGTAGGGCGGGGTGGGTGATCCCCAGGGCTTCAGAGTCACCTGCTGCTGAGGAATGGGGTCTACAGACGTTTCCAGGGGTTAGTTTTCAGAGGTCCAGGCGTGGGTGAATGAGATAAACGTTCGTTGTTTACGGTCAGCTGTAATACCACTCCCCCTCACGAGGCTGGATAATTAGAAGTGAATTCTGCCATCTTGCACTGTAATGAGCTGTGTATACAAGCAATACCTGGAAAAGAAGGACCTTATGAGGGTGTCTATCCAGAATCCTTTTTCTCCCCGTGAGTAACTTTTTGTTTAATTTTTGCTAAATAGAAATGTAATATACAAGGGGCGCCTGGGTGGCTCAGTTGGTTAAGCGTCTGACTCTTGATTTTGGCTCAGGTAGTGACCTCAGGGTTTGTGAGAGCCCCGCTTTGGGCTCTGTGTTGGCAGTGCAGAGCCTGCTTGGGATTCTGTCTCTCCTCTCTCTCTGCTTCTTCCCCCTGTGTGTGCTCGCTCTCTCTCTCTCGTGTGCACAAGCTCTCTTTCTAAATAAATAAACTTAAAAACATAAAAAAAGAAATGTAACATACAAAACAGAAAAGAAGACTAAAAATTCATATATATGCATTTTTAAAAATACTGAAAAATTTAAGGTAGAAAAAAAATCACCCACAACCTTACTACCCACAGTAATTACTACTAAAATTAGTACAGGAGTGCCTGGCTGGCTCAGTCGGTAGAGCATGTGACTCCTGATCTCAGGGTTGTGAGTTCAAGCCCTGTGTAGAGATTACTTAAAAATGAAATCTTTTTTTTTTTTAAATTTTTTTTTTCAACGTTTTTTTATTTATTTTTGGGACAGAGAGAGACAGAGCATGAACGGGGGAGGGGCAGAGAGAGAGGGAGACACAGAATCGGAAACAGGCTCCAGGCTCCGAGCCATCAGCCCAGAGCCTGACGCGGGGCTCGAACTCACGGACCGCGAGATCGTGACCTGGCTGAAGTCGGACGCTTAACCGACTGCGCCACCCAGGCGCCCCAAAAATGAAATCTTAAAGAGGTGCCTGGGTGGCTCAGTCAGTGAAGTGTCTGGCTTTCGCGCAGGTCATGATCTCATGGTTCTTGTGCTCAAGCCCCACATTGGGCTCTCTGCTGTCAGTGCAGAGCCTGCTTCCGATCCTGTGTTTCCTCTCTCTCTGCCCCTCCCCTGCTCGTGATCTTGTGTGCTCTCTCTCTCAAAAAATAAACATTAAAAAAAAAAGAAATCTTAAGAAGAATTTATTGTATGTTCTTTTAGTTGCTTTGTTCTCTTGTAAGTAACATTTTAGTATTATGAGTACATAAAAAAACAAAAACAAGGACAAAAAAAGTCTGGGTTGAAGTGTAGTAGTTCTCCTTTATCCGTAGTTTCAGTTATCCTCAATCAACCTTGGTCTGGAGGCAGATGATCCTCCTGACGTACTGTCGTCAGAAGGTCAGTAGTGGCCTAACACCGGGTCACAAGGCTGCGTCACTCACCTCACATCCTGTCCTCACGTAGGCATTTCGTCATCTCACGTCATCACTAGAAAGGTGAGGACAGGACAGGAAGATATTTTGAGAGGGGAGAGCACATTCACATAACTTTTTACGGTATATTGTTTTAATTGTTCTCTTTTATTATTAGTTATTGGTAACCTCCCTGCCTAATTTATAAATTAAACTACCCTAGGTGTGTATGGGAAAGAACATAGAATATAAGGGTTCGTACTGTGGGACATGTCAGACATCTCCTGAGGGTTTAGGAACACATGTCCCAGGGCTACCCGGTCAGCGAGTTGTTACATTCCGTGCACCTGCTAAATCGTTTCTAGGCTGCAGGTGCTAGGGATTAAACTCCGTCTGCACTGGTGTGTGTTCTAACAGAATTTTCCCCCCACCCCCAGCCTCTTTTTTTGTCTTCAGAATTTTAATTGTTCTTTTAAAATTGATTTATATGATCTAATTTCTCCTCGTGCTTTTTTTTCTTTGTTTTGTAAAAATGATTAACTTCGGCAGATTTCAGCTCGTAATTAGTTGCCTTGGGCATTTCTCAGCGAATTACTTTCATGTTATCCATTCGCAGTTCTTAGGCTGGCAGTAAACAAGTTACAGATGTGCTCTGTGTGAGGCGTTCCCTTCTGTGTCTCTCTTACTCTTCTCAGCTTCCGTTTCTAGGGGCTTTCAGCCTCCAGCACACGGACAGAGGGAAGGAAAAGCGGGGGTCCTGTGGGGTTCTCTGAGAGGAGAGTTAAGTTGAGAAGCAACATGACTGGGTAATAGGAAAGGAACATTTTCGGGGTGTCTGGCTGCCTTAGTTGGAAGAGTGTGTGACTCTTGATCTTGGGGTCGAGTTTGAGTCCTTTGTTGGGTGTAGAGATTACTTAAATACAACTGAAAAAATAAAAAAGAAAAATAAAAAGGAACGTTTTCTCTATGTAGAGACTGGTGCAGCCTATAAACGGTAGGGACAGTGTTAGAGTAGTTCCAGATGTGTTTTCCGTAGTAAAAGTAGCGATGGAAACTAGCTACCAAAGTGAGCTTCTCGTATGTTTGTTTAAAACGTCTTTTATGTTGGTTCAGTTTTGAAATGTTGACACCATTAATCTAAAAATTATGAAGAGTGTTGACTAAATGAGAGCACTATGTTGGGGCGTCTGGGTGGCTCAGTTGGTTAAACATCTGACTTCGGCCCAGGTCATAATCTCTTGGTTCACCAGTTCGAACCCTGCATCAGGCTTGTGCTGACAGCTCAGAGACAACCTGGAGCCTGCTTTGGATTCTGTGTCTCCTTCTCTCTCTCTCTCTGCCCCTCCCTGAACACGCTCTGTCTCTTTCCCTCTCTCAAAAATAAATAAACATTAAAAAAAATTTTTAAAAAATGAGAGCACTATGCTGTGCTGTTGATTGAAGTTCTCTTTTCTAAGGTATTTGACTGAGAGGAACTTTTGATTTGACGGACTCAGGACTTCACTTCTTGTCCAGTCCCCGTTAAAAGCAAAAGCCCTCAGATGTTTTGACGTCGTGGAGTAACCATGGGCTCCAGAAATGGAGGATGGAAGATTGAAGAGTAAATGCAGTCAATGATTGATTCATACTTAATTTAAAACTAAAACTTCTTTTCTTTGTTGGAGTGTGGAGGGTGGTCCAGTTTCAAATCCTGTTTACACCAGTTGAAACTGGCCATGTTGATGAGGTAGGAGTCGAGAGTATAGAGGCTACTTTGGGCAGAGCTCAGTGATAAACAACCTGATCTTTTTTTGAAAAAAAAATTTTTATTTCATGAGATCTTCCTTCTTAATGGATTTCTTAAAAATGTTTATTTAATTTTGAGAGAGAGCGAGCGAGCCGGGGAGGGGCAGAGAGAGAGGGACAGAGGATCCAAAGCGGGCCCTGAGCTGTCAGTACAGAGCCTGACATGGGGCTCGAACCCACAAACTGCAAGATCATGACCTGAGCCAAAGTTGGACGCTTAAGCAACTGAGCCACCCAGGCGCCCCTAAAAATTTTTTGACTTTATGATATGCAGACATGGAAGAAATTCATAAATACAGAGGGTGCATAGTGAAAAGGTAGGCACCCCTTCACTCTGTCCTCTGGACCCCAGGTCTTTGTCTTAGAAGCAGGCAGGCAGTTCAGCAGTCCCTTGTGTATAGTCTGTAGATATTCCGCCCGTACACAAGCCTGTATGTATTCTTTTCCTCATGACAACTTGGTTCTAATGTTTACTTTTGATACAGCATGAGTGCTTTGCTTTTTGAACACCCCATCTTCCCCAGAAGAAGGAACGATGGCACCGATGAAGAGTTGAGATGAAAAGGAGAAAGTTGTCTAGTGAACCATAGAATCAACCACGTATTTATAATTTGATGGTGGTTTTTACTCTCCTGCTCTGTAAAATTTACAGAGTCAGAAAGTTCAGGACATTTTGTAATGGATATCATTTATAGAGATTAAATGTGGTGTTAATGATTGTCCATATAAAATGTCCCTTTGTCATCAGAAGTATAACACCCCCCACCCCACTATTAGGGTTCTGATTTCTCCATAGGAAAAAAATGCATAACTCAAAGCATATTAGAAGTAGAAAGACCTTAGCAATTATCTGGTTCAGCTCCCTGACATTAGATGAGCAAATTGGATCTGAGCTTTGATTTCGGTATTTTTCTTAGGATACTGTCTTTAAGAGAGAGGAATACCTATGTAGTACGTGCATCATTAATGAAATTACCCAGCTGAAGAGGACTTTATAACAAAATGCTGATTTCTGCAACCTGGTATGATTGCAAATGGGCACAGTGTGGAGCAACCCTTGTGATTCTTCCAGGAAAACCTCAGTCTGGAGGGGAGATGCCTTCACTGCCTCTAGGCGCCCACTCTGCCAAACCGGGAGCCCTGCCTGGGAAGTCCCCTCCGTCACATGTCTGTGCCTGTCCCCAAGAGAAGCCACTTGGGACTCTGGCTCCGCAAGCTGAGGATGAGACAGAGGACGGCGGACTCTTCATTCCGATGGGTAGGCTTTGTTTCTCTTTTTTTCTTTTTTAATTAAAAACCCTCTCTATAGAAGTGTAATATGAAGCACAATATGGAGAAAACTGCACGTATTTTAAGAGATCCAAGTTCACTGAATTTCAGAGATTGCAAACACCCATGCAAGCAGGAACTGGATCAAAAACAGAATATTACCTGCACCCAGGGCCCTCCCTTTCAGTTACTACCAACACCCCACCCCTGCAGGACCATTATTCTGACTTCCTGGTTCACCTGTTTTGTACTTTATGAGTGGAATCGTATGTATGTGTGTTTTGTGACTGCCTTTTTCCACTTGTGTTGTCGTGTTATGAAATTGGCCCCTGTTGCTGCACGTACTTGTGGATTGCTCGTTTTCATTGCTGTGTAGTAGCCTTTTGGAGTGTTCTACTATTTCTTTATCCATTCAGCTCTTACCGGGCATTAGGATGGTTTCTAGTTGCGGGCTACTCTGACTGGTGCTGCCGTGGATGTTCCTGGTGCAGGTGTCTGGGTGAGCATCTGCACCTGATTTTCCTTGGGTGTAATTGCTAGGTCATAGGATTAGGCCTCTTTACATTTGTTTGAAATATTGTACGTAAAAAAAATTTTTTTTTAATGTTTATTTTTGAGAGAGAGAGAGAGATCGCGAGTGTGAACGGGGGAGGGGCAAAGAGAGAGGGAGACACAATGCTAAGCAGCTCCAGGCTCTGAGCTGTCAGCAACAGAGCCCCACGCAGGGCTTGAACCCACAAGCTGCGAGATCATGACCTGAACCGAAGTTGGATGCTCAACTGACTGAGCCACCCAGGTGCCCCTAAATATTATATTTTTTTTATTGTGAATTATAACACATACACACAAGTGAATAAAGACTTCTAGGGGCACCTGGGTGACCCAGTCAGTTAAGTGTCTGACTCTTGATTTCAGCTCAGGTCATGATCTCACGGTTGTGTGATCAAGCCCCTGTGCTGACTGTGGAGCCTGCTTGAGATTCTCTCTCTCTGCCTCTCCCCTGCTCGAGCTTTATCTCTCAAAATAGATAAACAAACATTTTTTAAAAATAAGAAAAATTATGTAACAGCCACCACCATCAGCATATGGGATGTCTCTCTGACCGCAGAAGTTCTCTCATTCCCCTCTGCAGGCCTTCATCCTCCGCCCTCGGCACCTGCCAGTCTCCCTTCTGTTCTGGCAGGTTCCCGTTTTGTACGGTGTTATTACGCGTGAGGTGTCATACAGTACGGAGCCTTGCGCATCTGGTATCTTTCACCTAGTCTGATGCCTTTGAGATTCATTCGTGCTTTCATCGCTGAGTAGTATTCATTCTCTTCCAACGAAGGACCACAGTTAGTTTACCTGTTCACCAGTTGATGGGCATTTGGATTGTTTCCAGGTTTTGCCTGAAACTGCTATAAAGATTCACATGTAGGTCTTCGATAGACATAAATTTTCATTTTTCTGGGGTAAATAACTAGGAGTGTCATTGCTGGGGCTTGTGGTTTATGTTTAACTTTGTAAGAAACTGCTGAACTGTGTTCCAGGGTGGCCGGACCATCTTACACTCCCACCTGCAGTATGTGAGATTTGCAGCTGATAGCCTCCAGCCAGCCGCTGTCAGACTTTTAATTTTATCCGTTCTAGTAGGTGTATTTCCTCCTGGTTTTCAATTGCATTTCCCCAAGGAATAATGCTACAGAGCATATTTTCATGTGTTTATGGCCATCTGTAGATCATTTTTGGTGAAATGTTAGTTCATTGTTCTGTTGTTTGCCTTCATTCCTTTTGTAATCAGTACATATCTTGCAGGAAATACTTTAAAACTATGCATCTATCCTGTTCATCTTCGAATCTTTGTCCACTAATTTTAGCATCCATTGGTAGATTGCCTGTAACAGGCTTTTTTTTTTTTTTTTTAACTTTATGTATTTATTTTGAAAGAGAGAGAGAGAGAACCAGCAAGGGAGGGGCAGAGAGAGGGAGGGATCCAAAGCAGGCTCTGTGCTGACAGCAGAGAGCCTATCGCGGGGCTCAAACTCACAAACCATGAGATCGTGACCTGAGCCAAAGTCGGATGTCCAACTGACTGAGCCACCCAGATGCTCCATTACTGTGTTCTTCTAATGGCAATTTTTTATTTCTGTCATGCCTTCTCCTTCTATTAATTGGGATTTTCTATAAAGAAGAGCTGTCCTGGGGCACCTGGGTGGCTCAGTCAGTTAAGTAAGTGTCCGCCTCTTGATTTTGGCTCAGACAGGTCATCATCTCATGTTTCAGGAGTTCATGAGTTTGGGCCCTGCGTTGGGCTCTGCACTGATAGCATGGAGCCTGCTTGGGATTCTCTCTCTTCCCCCCACCTCTCCCTTGCTCACACATGCTCTCACTCTCTTTCCCTGAAAAGAAATAAACTTTAAAGAGGACCTGTCCCTTCTTCATTATTTATTTATTTTTTCAATTTTTATGTGAGTATGGACTGAGATATTTATTTTATTATTTGAGTTACAATGCAGTACTGTCGTTATCGTGCTCACGTTGTTTTAGTGTTAGCTACAGGGAGATGCTCCAGGATTTACTTTTGTGGAATATGGTTTTGGTGTCATATCAAGGAACACTGCCTAACCCTGGGGCACCCGGCTGGCTCAGTTGGGGAACCTCGAGACTCGGGATCTCAGAGGGTTGTGAGGTCGAGCTGCACACCGGGAGGAAAGCAGACTTAAAAAAAAAAAAAATGATTTAAAAAAGAAAAGGAACTCTGCCCAAACTGAGGTCACAGAGTTTCTTTTCTGCAAGTTGTATGGTTTTACATATTACATTTAGGTGTATGAACCATGTTGAGTTAATTTTTGTATCATCATGTGTGAGGTATGTTTGAGACTCTCTTGCATGTGGATGTTCACTTATTTCAGCACTATTTTTGGAAAATATTTTTTCTCCATTTAATTACCTTTGCACATAGGGCACCTGGGTGGCTCAAGTCAGTTTGTCGTCCGACTTTGGCTCAGGTCATGATCTTGCAGTTCATGAGTTTGAGCCCTGCGTTGGGCTCTGTGCTGACAGCTTGGAGCCTGGAGCCTGGAGCCTGGAGCCTGCTTCCGATTCTGTGTCTCCCTCTCTCTCTGCCCCTCCCCCATTCACACTCTGTGTCTGTCTCTCTCAAAAATAAATAAAAAAAAAAACATTTAAAAAATTAAGAAAAAATAAGTTACCTTTGCACCTATGTAAAAAAATCACTTGGCCATATTAGCGTGGACTTTTCTGGACTCTGTTCTGTCCCACTGATCTGTGTGTCTAACCTTTCACCAACACCACACAGGCTCGATCAGTATAACTTCACAGGGAGTGTCGAGGTCGGGTAGTATGAATCTTCACTTTGTCCTTTTTATTTTTATTTTTTATTATTTTTAATGTTATTTTTGAGAGAGAGAAAGAGAGAGAATGCGTGCACACAAGCCGGGGAGAGGCAGAAAGAGAGAGACACAGAATCTGAAGCAGGCTCCAGGCTCTGAGCTGTCAGTACAGAGCCCGACGTGGGGCTCGAACTCATGAACCACATGATTATGACCTGAATGGAAGTTGTATGCTTAACTGACTGAACCACCCAGGTGCACCCCCCCCCACCACCGCCTTTTTAAAACAAGGTTATTGAGCTATTCTAGGTCATTTGCATTTCCATGTAAATTTGAGAATGGGGTTGTTATTTTCTTCAAAAATACTTGCTGAAATACTGATTGGAAATGAATCTGTGGATCAATTTGGGAAGAAAGTTGTCATCTTAACAGTACTGAGTCTACTAATCCGTAGCAAGATACATATATTTATTTAGACGTTTAAAAATTTCTCTCAGCAATATTTTGTAGTTTTTACCATATACATTTTTCACTTATATTTTAGATTTATGAAACATGCATTTTTTTTTATGCTCATGTCAGTTTTTCTTTTCAACTTCTAGTTTGTTGCCAACATACAGATAGAGTAGGCTTGGGTATATCAGTATATCTTGTGATTTTGCTATAAATTCATTTATTAGCTGTATATACTTTATAGATTCTTTTTTGTTTTTATTTTATTATTATTTTTTAACGTTTATTTATTTTTGAGAGAAAGAGTGCAAGCGGAGGAGGGACAGACAGAGGGGGAGACGTAGAATTGGAAGCAGGCTCTAGGTTCTGAGTGGTCAGCACAGAGCCCGACATGGGGCTCGAACCCACGAACCGAGAGAGAATATGACCTGAGCCGAAATCAGATGCTTAACCAACTGAGCCACCCAGGTGCCCCCATTCTTTTTTGTTTTGGAAGAGTTTATTTGTTTTGAGAGAGAGGGAGAGAGAGAATCCCAAGCAGGCCCTGCGCTCACAGTGCAGTGAGATCGTGACCTGAACTGAAATTGAGTCGGCCGCTTAATGGACTGAGTCACCCAGGCACCCTTACTTTATAGATTCTTTAACAATTTCTTACAGAGATAATTATGTCATCTGAGAAGAAGGGTTTTTTTTTTTTACCTTCATTTCTCTTTCTTCCTCTTCTTCCCTTTATATCTCCCTCCCTCTTTCTCTTCCTTTCCATTTGTAAGTCCCCCTTTACTGTGTACAACCCTGAGGGGAAGTGGCGAGAGGGGTCGTCTTTCCTGTGTTCCTGGTCTCCGGGAAGCACGTTCCGTCTTTCACCGTGGAGCTGAAGCTGGTTTATAGCTGTGGTGTATTGGATTGAGGAAGTTCTCTACTGTTCCTAGTTGCTGAGAGTTTTTATGGTGAATTGATGTTAGATTTTGTGAAAAGCTTTCTCTGCCTCTATTGAGATTGTCTTTTGTTTTTGCTTTTGATCTGTTGATATAGTGAATTATATTGATTGATTTTCAAATTTGAAAGCAATTTTGCATTTCTGGAGTAAGCCACACCTTTTGGCCATGATATATTACCCTTTTTATATATTGCTGGATTTGATTTGCTAGTATTTTAAAGATTTTTGTATCTGTGGTCGATAGTTTTCTTGTACTGTCTTTGTATGGTTTGATATTGGGGTCATGCTGAGTTGGGAAGTGTTCCCTTTTTGTGCTTTTGTTTTTGGAAGAGCGTGTGTGAATTGGTATTACTTCTTCCTTTTTATTAATATTTATTTTTTTATTTTGAAAGAGAGAGTACATACGCATGAGCTGGTGAGGGGCAGAGAGATTGAGAGAGAGAGAGAGAGAGAGAGAGAGAGAAAATCCCCTGGTAGGCTCTGTGCCGCTAATGCAGAGTGCATGGGGCTCGAACCCACGAACTGTGAGATCATGACCTGAGCCAGAGATAGAGAAAGAGAGAGAGAGAGAGAGAGAGAGAGAGAGAGAAAATCCCCTGGTAGGCTCTGTGCCGCTAATGCAGAGTGCATGGGGCTTGAACCCACGAACTGTGAGATCATGACCTGAGCCAAAGTTGGATGTTTAATTGACAGCCACCCAGGTGTCCCTACAGTTGGTATCTTTCAAGGTATTTGTCTGTTTCGTCTACCTTGTCACATTTATTGGCATAAGTGTTTTCATAATATTCCTTTGTTATCTTTCTCTTATCTGTAGGGTCTGCAGCGGTGTCTGTTCTTTTATTCTTGATACTGGTGATTTGTGTCTTTTTCTTAACCACTCTGTCTTAACCACTCTGGCTAGAAGGTTTTCAGTATTCATCTTTGAATTCAAAGGACAAGATTTTGATTTCATTAACTTCTCTATTTTTCTGTTTTCTATTTCATTGATTTTTGTCTGCTTTCTTCTTGCTTTGGGTTTAATTTGGTCTTTTTCTGGTTTTCTTAAAGTGGAAGCTTAGATCACTGATTTGAGACTTTTCTTATTTTTTAATAGTACTTAATGTGTCACTTTCCTGTTAAACACTTGTGTTAGCTGTGCCCCGCAAATTTTGTTTGATATGTTATATTTCATGGACTTCAGTTGACAATATTTTCTAATTTCCTTTGGGATGTCTTCTTTGACCCACAGATTATTCAGAAGTGTGTAGTTTTCTTTTTTTTTAAATTTTTTTTTTTTAACGTTTATTTATTTTTGAGATAGAGACAGAGCATGAACGGAGGAGGGTCAGAGAGAGAGGGAGACACAGAATCTGAAACAGGCTCCAGGCTCTGAGCTGTCAGCACAGAGCCTGATGCGGGGCTCGAACTCACGGACCGTGAGATCATGACCTGAGCCGAAGTCGGTTGCTCAACCGACTGAGCCACCCAGGCGCCCCTAGCTCTATATACTTTTATTCATTTTAAAAGGTTTTGTTTATTATTTTTTTTTAATATTTACTTATTTTGAGAGAAAGAGTGAGGGGAGGAAGATAAAGAGAGGGAGACAGAGAATCCCAAGCATGCTCTGTAGCTGTTAGCACACAGCCCATTGTGGGGCTTTAACTGACAAACTGTGAGATCATGACTTGAGCCGAAACTGAGTTAGATGCTTAACAGACTCAGTCACCCGGGTGCCCCTTAAATAATCTTTATACCCCACGTGGGGCTCAAACTCATGACCCTGAGATCAAGAGTTGTGTGCTCCACTGATGGGGCCAGCCAAGTGCCCCTGCTCTACATATTTTAAAACTCTGTGTTTAGGTGCATGTACCTAATGACAAATGTGATTGGGTTTTGAGTGTTAGAGCAAACTGGCGTTTCTGGGATGAACCTATTTGGTCATGACGTATCAGACTTTCCATGAGCTGCCGGACCCATTTCCTGATAATATAATTCAAGGTTTTGTGTCTTTATTTATGAGAGGTACTGGCTTTAATTTTCTTATAATATCTTTTTCATGTGTTGGTGTTTGGTAACTGGCCTTATAAAAAATAAATTGGGGGGTACCTGGGTGGCTCAGTTGGTTGAGCATCCGACTTCACCTCAGGTTATGATCTCATAGCTCGTGAGTTCGAGCCCCGTGTCGGGCTCTGTGCTGACAGCTCAGAGCCTGGAGCCTGCTTCGGATTCTGTGTCTCCCCCTCTCTCTCTGCCTCTAACCCACTCGCATTCTGACTTTGTCTCTCTCAAAAATAAACATACATTAAAAAAAATAATAAAATGAATTGGGAAGTTTCCCATCATTGTCCACTCTCTGGAAGAGTTTATGTAAGGCTATTATTTATTTCTCAAAATTTTGTAAGACTTCACCAAGAAGTTACCTAGGCTTGGAGTTCTCTTTGTCAAAAGGATTTTAAATTATGGAGTAAATCCTTTAATAATTTTAGGACTATTCAGATTTCCTGTTTCTGTCAGTTTTGGTCAGTTGTGTTTTTCGAGGAATTTGTATGTTTTCTCTAAATTGTCAAATATTTTGATGTAAAGTTGTTTATAAAAGGCTTATTTTGGGATTTTTTTTTTTTTTTTTTTTTTTTGGTTTTAGTTTTTAACTAATCTCCATACCCAACAGGGATTGAACTCCATGACCCTCAGATTAAGAGTTGCACACTCCACCAAACTGAGCCAGCCAAGTGCCTCTATTTTGGGGTATCTTTAAGATTTTTTTAGGTTTATTTATTTATTTTGAGAGAGAGAGAGAAAGAGAGAGAGAGTGAGTAAGTGAGTTGGGGAAGGGCAGAGGGAGAAGGAGAGAGAGGGAATCCCAAGCAGGCTCTGCACTGTTAGAACAGAGACCAACGAGGGGCTAGAACTCATGAACCATGAGATAAGGACCTGAGCTGAAGTTGGGTGCTTAACTGACTGAGCCACCCAGGCACCCCTGTCCTCTTTATTTCTGGTTGGAAACTTTTTGTTGAGAAGTCTGATTTTTTTTGTTGGTAAGTTTGGCTTGAGGTTTATCAATTTTATTAATCTTTTCAAAGAACCACCTTTTGGCTTTTATTTTTTTATTTTTTATTTTATTTTATTTTATATTTTTTATTTTTTTAACGTTTATTTATTTTTGAGACAGAGAGAGACAGAGCATGAACGGGGGAGGGGCAGAGAGAGAGGGAGACACAGAATCGGAAGCAGGCTCCAGGCTCTGAGCCATCAGCCCAGAGCCTGACGCGGGGCTCGAACCCACGGACCACGAGTTCGTGACCTGAGCCGAAGTCGGACGCTTAACCGACTGAGCCACCCAGGCGCCCCAGGCTTTCTTTTTTTTTAAATTCTATTTATGTTTTCTGTTTTATTGGTTTCTGTTCATTATTTCCTTCCTGAAATTTACCTTATTTGATTTGTTCTTTTCTAGCCTCTTATAAGATTTTCACTTGTTTTCTAATATATACATGCACAGTTGTAACTTTCCCTTGAAGCATTGCTTTCGCTGCGTTCTGCAAGCTATGATATGTCATATTTTTGCTTTCATTCATCTTAAAATATTTCTAATTTCCTTTATGATTTTTTCTTTGATTTATGGATTATTTAGAGATACATTGCTTACTTTCCAAATATTTGAGGATCTTTCCAGTTAAACTTCTTTATTTATTTCTAGCTAATTCCACTGTGGTCAGAGAGTATATTCCGTATGATTCCTGACCTTTGAAAATTGTTGAGACTTAGTGAGCATATGGTCTGTTTTATGTGCCCATAAAAATAATGTATTTTGTGGGTGTCATTTAGACACTTGTCATTTAGATCAAGTATTGTGTTCTACATATGTCTGTAAGTTCAAGTTTATTATTTATATTGTTCAGATCTCTTATGTCCTTACTGATTTCTTTGTCTACTGTTGTATTAGTTACTGAATGACATTTGTCAAAATCTCCAAATATGATTGTGGCTTTATCCTTTTTTTCCCTGTCAACTTTTATTTTATATATTTAAGCTCTATTATCAGATGCATACCAATTTAGAATTGTTTTGTCTTCCTGTTGAATTAACTCAATTAGTATGAAATGTTCCTTTTTATATTCTTGCCTTAAAGTTTTCTTTGTGATATTCGTGTATACGTGGTATATAGTATTTATATTCTTTTGCTTTCAACCTTTTTTGTGCCTTTATTTATTTATTTTTTTTTAAAATTTTTTTTTCAACGTTTTTTATTTATTTTTGGGACAGAGAGAGACAGAGCATGAACGGGGGAGGGGCAGAGAGAGAGGGAGACACAGAATCGGAAACAGGCTCCAAGCCATCAGCCCAGAGCCTGACGCGGGGCTCGAACTCACACACCGCGAGATCGTGACCTGGCTGAAGTCGGACGCCCAACCGACTGCGCCACCCAGGCGCCCCTTGTGCCTTTATTTTTAAAATGTTTCTCCTAAGGGTGCCTGGGTGGCTCAGTCGATTAAGGGTATCTGACTCTTGATCTCGGCTCAGGTCACGATCTCACGGTTTGTGGGTTCGAGCCCTGCATTGGGCTCTGTGCTGACAGCTCGGAGCCTAGAGCCTGCTTCATTCAGATTCTGTGTCTCATTCTCTCTCTGTCCCTCCCTGAATTGTTCTCTGTCTCTCAAAAATAAATAAATGTATTAAAAAATGTTTTTAAATGTTTCTCCTATGTGTAGCCTAGTCTTTTTTAAAAAAACTTAGTCCGAACATTTTTGCTTTTTAATTAGCTCATATTTTTTTTATATTTAATGTAACTTGAGTTTATGTTTAATGTATTACTATATTTAACGTTATACATAAGTTGAGTTTATATTTAACGTAACGTAAGTTGAATTTTCTATTTTCCTGTTTTTTTTTGTTTCTTCTTTCCTTCTTTTGATTAACCAAGTACTTTTATTTTTCTTCGTTATTAGTTCTTTAGTTTTATATTCTTTTTTCTTGCACATGTTACTCTATAGATTAACAATATGCATCTTTTTATTTTTAAAAGTAGTCCAAGGGGCGCCTGGGTGGCGCAGTCGGTTAAGCATCCGACTTCAGCCAGGTCATGATCTCGCGGTGCGTGAGTTCGAGCCCCGTGTCAGGCTCTGGGCTGATGGCTCGGAGCCTGGAGCCTGTTTCCGATTCTGTGTCTCCCTCTCTCTCTGCCCCTCCCCCGTTCATGCTCTGTCTCTCTCTGTCCCAAAAATAAATAAAAAACATTGAAAAAAAAAAATTTAAAAGTAGTCCAAGATTTGATGTGCTTTTATGTTTTTAAATTTAAAAAAATTTTTTAAAAGTTTATTT
Source organism: Panthera onca (assembly GCF_046562875.1). NCBI lineage: Eukaryota > Metazoa > Chordata > Mammalia > Carnivora > Felidae > Panthera > Panthera onca. The sequence goes on from NC_138355.1 coordinate 70,316,586, forward strand.
TGAGAGACAGTGCAAGTGGGGGAGGGGCAGAGAGAGAGGGCAGAGAGAGAAGCCCAAGCAGGTTCCACATTGTCAGGGCAGAGGGAGATGTGAGGCTCAAATTTATGAACCATGAGATCATGACCTGTGCTAAAACCAAGAGTCAGACACTTAACCAACTGAGCCACTCATGTGCCCCAAAACTTTTTTTTCTTTTTTTTTAAAGTGAGCTATATGCCCACTGTGGGGCTTCAACTCATGACCCTGAGATCAAGAGTCACATCCTCTACCAACTGAGCCAGGCAAGTGCCCCAACATATACATCTTTGAAATTATTACATTGTACCTTAAATGTGTGCTTTTACCACTTTCAAAACAATACAGGAATTTTATAGCCATTTCACTACATATATCTATTCCTGCCTTTTGTGCTATTGATGTTATGTTTTACTTCTTCATAAGTTTTAAACCCCTAAGATGTTATTGTTACTATGTTAGCCAGTCAGTATTCATTTATATTGATCATAGAGCTAACCTGTCTTGTGCTTTGATTCATCCTGAAATTCTTTTCTTTGTTTTTATCTGGGATCATTTATATACATATATTTAATGTTTACTCATTTTTGAGAGGGAGGGGAGGGGTAGAGAGAGAGATGGAGACACAGAATCCATAGCAGGCTCCAGGCTCCAGGCTCTGAGTTGTCAGCACAGGGCCCGACATGGGGCTCAAACTCACGAACATGACCTGAGCCGAAGTTGGATGCTTAACCAACTGAGCCACCCAGGCACGCCTATACTGTATTTATTGAAAAAAAATCCACATATAAGTGGATGTGAACAGTTCAAACTTGTGTTGTCTGAGGGTAAATTGTAGTTTTACATAGTTTTACAGTTGTTTTTGGTGGGAAGGTTTCCTGTGTTAAAAAAAAAAACATAGTTGTGGCCAGAATCAGAGGTCCTGGGTGTGTTTTTGACAAGGTTCTTAAGCAACTGTTTTCATACATCATGGCAATTTTGGTGATATTACAGAACCCACCTATATTTTTACTGACTTCATCCACTTTCCAGTACACTTATAGTGTATTTTACTTTCAACTTATTGGTTACATCATTGGATCTATTTTTCAGGGAATGGCTTGTTTTTAGCCATCTTCTATCTCATGGAAGGAAAAATTAGATTTTCTTCTTTATCTTTTCCAGTCTGGTCTTTGGAAGCCAAAAAAAAAGGGGGCTTCCTTTTTCTAATTTTATTTTTTTATTTTTATTAAAAAAAAATTTTTTTTTAACCTTTATTTACTTTTGAGACAGAGAGAGACAGAGCATGAACAGGGGAGGGGCAGAGAGAGAGAGGGAGACACAGAATCTGAAACAGGCTCCAGGCTCTGAGCTGTCAGCACAGAGCCCGACGTGGGGCTCGAACCCACGGACCGTGAGATCATGACCTGAGCCGAAGTCGGACGCTTAACCGACCAAGCCACCCAGGCGCCCCTCCTTTTTCTAACTTTAAATTTCAACTCTTTAGAATTCATAGAGTCCGTGGTATCCCAGTATTTTAGAAGATAAAGGATTAGTTTTAAAACAGAATAGCAAATAGTTGAACTATCTGTTCTTTTTTGGATTGACTGTGTAGTGTTTTGGAATTTGAGTGTATTAGATTTTCCTTACAGACATACATTCCATAATAAAAACTCAGCATTACAATCAGAAATCAGAGGAGAAATATGTATGCGTAATGTAATTTAGACACTGAGATGGTTTAACTCCACTTTGATTCCGTGTTTATATTCTAAATGTAATTATGCTAACTCTAATGATTTTTCCATGAAAAAATACTTGCATTTAAATTTTATGATGGGGCACCTGGGTGGCTCAGTTGGTTAAGCGTCCGACTTTGGGAAGGTCATGGTCTCACAGTTGGTGAGTTTGAGCTCCACATCGGGCTCTGTGGGCTCTGTGCTGTCAGCGTGGAGCCTGCTTAGGATCCTCGCCCCCCGCAACAACCCTCCCGGCTCCCGAGCTCACTCACTCTCTTTCTTAAAAATAAACATTGTAAAAAATCAATTTCATGATAAACTTTCACCACAATTCATTTGTTATTTTTATTTTTCTTCATTTAAATTATTTTGGTATTTCATTTTTTATTTTATTTCTAGCGGGGATAAATGTTTTTCAGCGTATATCCTAAGACAGTGCTACTCAAAGTGTGGTCTGAGAACCAGGGCCAAGTTTGAGAACTAGTTTGAAACAAAGTAATTTATGGAAACTGAGAGTGAAAGTTTAGAAATTTCGTAACATTTGACATGATGGCTACGTTCTTTTTTTTTTTTTTTAAGTTTATTTATTTTGAGAGGGGTGGGGAGGGGCAGAGAGAAGAGGAGAGAGAGAATCTCAAGTAGGCTCTGCACTGTCAGCACAGAGCCGGATGTGAGTCTTAGAAAGTCACGGACCTCGAGGTCATGACCTGAACTGAAATCAAGAGTTAGACACTTAACTGACTGAGCCATCCAGGCACCCCCATTCTTTTTTTTTTTTTAATGTTTGTTTATTTTGAGAGAGAGTGTGCTCAAGAGTGGGGGAGGGGCAGAGAGAGAGAGAGAGAGAGAGAGAGAGAGAGAATACCAAGCAGGCTCCATGCTGTCAGGGCACAGTCCAATGTGGGGCTTGATCCCCCGAACTGTGAGATCATGACCTGAGCCAAAATCAAGAGTTGAATGAATGCTTAACCAACTGAGCCACCCAGGTTCCCGAGAAGCTCTTTTTTTAGTTTATTTTGAGAGAGAGCGAGAGCGCATGGCAGGGGAGGGGCAGAGACAGAGGGAGAGAGAGAATCCCAAGTAGGCTCCGCACCGTCAGCACGGAGCCAGCCCGATGGGCTCCAACCCATGAACTGTGAGATCATGACCTGAGCCAAAATCAAGAGTCACACACCCAACTGACTGAGCCCCCCAGGTGCCTTGAGAAGCTCTGTTTTAAAGGATAGTTTGGTTCCTCATCAACTAACTATATAAAATTCTATAAAATTTAGCTGCTTCCATTATCTGTTTCCTTTTCTGGCCTTCATTTTAGTGAATTCTGATTACATTTTGTACGTGTAAATTTTATAAAGGTTTCATTTTTTGGTGATGTCTCAGTTAACAAACTTTGTTGCTTCTAGTATAGTATTAATAGTTTGAACTTCTGTCATTTCTTTGAAACTTTTCCCCCCCTGGATCAGCTTTGCAATTGACAGTGTTACTAATAACATGGTAGGATAGGATTGGAAGGCGGAATCAGAGCTTCTTCGGGTCTCAGAAATCTTTGTTCTGCAACTGCTGGGTCGTTGTTAGCTGCAGCCCAGGGACGATGAGGAGGCAAGGGCAGATGGCAGTACCACGACCGGGCCGGACCGGGCCCAGCCGGTCCGCATGAGAGAGGATGGGGAGGAAGGGTGGGGCGCAGAGAGAGGGCATCCAGGAGACTCGAGAGAGAGGAGTTCTGGGATTCGTGGAGAACCGGTGAGGTAAGAGAGACTTGGGGGAAAGATGTGGGTACAGAGGCCTTTGGGGGGTTTTGTCGTGTGTTGGGCGGTGTAGTTCTCCCTTTGTTGCTTTCTCAAAAAAGCGTCAGCCAAGAGCTTCATCACTCTTCAGACACTTGCTGAGGTTTTCTGTTCCTTTTGCGGCACATCTTAAAGCAGCACATTCGGTTTAGGTGTCGCGACTGGAAGACGCTCGTGTTCGAATTCTACCTTTTCTTTTTTTTTTCACTTAAAAATCATTATCAGAACAATTTCCATTTCACTGAGAGCTCTTTTTTTTTTTTTTTTTTTAAAGGTTTTTAAAAATGTTTATTTTTAGGGCGCCTAGGTGGCTCAGTCGGTTAAGTGATCAACTCCAGCTCACGGTTCATGAGATCGAGCCCCATGTCAGGCTCTCTGCTGTCAGCACAGAGCCTGCTTGGGATTCTCCGTCTCCCTTTCTTTCTGTCCTTCCCCCACACCTGTGCGCGCGTGTTCTCTTTTTCTCTAAACGTTAAAAAAAAAAAATACATTTTTACCTGTCTCCTCCCTCCACAATTGCTTAAAAAAGACAATTTTTAATGACTCAGTTACAGTCCAGTGTATGAATGTACCATTGTTCATTTAACCACTCCTGTAATATTGGATGTTTAGGTGTTTTCCATCTTTTTGCTAAAATAATTAATGTTGGGACACATGGGTGGCTCGGTTGGTTGGGTGTCTGACTCTTGATCTCAGCTCGGGTCATGATCTTGTGGTTTCTGGGTTCGAGCCTGCGTCTGCCTCTACGCTGGGCAGCATGGAGCCCGCTTGGGATTCTCTCTCTCCCTCTCTATCTGCCCCTTCCCTGTGTGTGTGCTCTGTCTCTCACTCTCAAATAAATGAACTTCAGGGAAGAAGAAAAATAATGTTGAAATGAACAGTGTGATGATTAGTCTGTGCAGATCTAATTATTTCCTTAAGAATAAGAATTACTGGGTTGGGAGTCATACACAATGATCAGATTCTTGGTGTGTGTTCACAAATCGCTAATAATTTTTCGCGATGCAAATATTGCCAGGCTGTGGTTGAAGGTCACAAAATCCTTTTAAACAGAGAAGGTCCTCTTCATGTGAGTCCTCTCTAATACGTGTTCGCAGAGGGCAGCAGGCCAAGAACGTCGGACGGATGAGAACTTCGTTTTGGGATTACGTGATAGTCTGTTTCAAGACTTAACAGATTCTAATAATCAGGAAGATTTTCCCTTTGTCTGGTTGTATATATGCTCCCTTCTTGTAGAATGGAGACAACTCTGATGCTTCCCCCCTTTTCTTGTAGAGCTCAGAGTGAATTTTTTATTGTTTGCTCCTTGTTTTTCTTCTTTCTAGATGGAGGAGTCTAATAATGATGTTAAATTACATCATATAACATTCCAATGGTTATGAAGCACTTCGATATAGTTATCTCACTTAATCTGGTGGCATCCCTGTGAGGCAGATGTCTATATTCGCAGAAGAAAGAAAATGAGACTCTGGCTGAGGTTGCCCAGAACTGAAACACAAAGCCAGGGTGTCTGGTGTACTATCTGGGCAGTGCAGAGCAGGAATTAAGACTGTGGGTTCCAGGGCTAGAGAACGTGGTTTCAGAGCATGGCCCTGTCATTACTAGCTCTTGGGACAGTTTCGTAATCTGTCTCAGTTTCTTCGTCTGTACAGTGGGAGAGATGATAGTCCTTGCCTCCCGTGGTTGTTAGGAGGACTAAATAAATACGCATAGTGTGCAGCAGAATACCTGACAGATGTTGAGCAAATACCGGGTGTTATCGCTATGACGGTTCTCCCCACTCCACCGTCACTGTCGCCATATCGTAGGCTTCTTTGATTTCCAAGGCCAGTGAGCTGGCAGCTGGTTTTTCATTTACGATTGGCTTCTTGGGTTAAGTTCTGGGAGCGGTTGTTTCGGAGATTCTGATGGTGTTCTCGGTTTATCTGCAGAAGAGCAAGGCAATGAAGAAAGTGAGAAAAGGCGAAAAAAGAAAAAGGGTACCAAGAGGAAACGAGATGGAAGGGGTCAAGAAGAAGGCACTTGGGCTTGCGACCTGAAGCTGGACGACGTGCTGGACCGCACGCTGGAGGACGGCGCCAAGCAGCACAACCTGACCGCGGTCAACGTGCGCAACATCCTCCACGTGAGTAAGGAACGCGATGGAAACGCCTCTTGGAGAGCACGTGAAACACTCAGGGAATTCTTGGTTCTTAGTATGGGAATTGGTGATTTTGTGAGGTGCGTGCGCCAAAAAACTTTTTCCCTCCCAACACGCTTTCTCATTGCGCTCAGCACGCATTAGAAGTCTGAACACACATGTAGAAAGACCTTAACTGGGAAGGTAAACTGTTCCTCTGCTTCCTCCACTGACTTGGTGGGTTGTCCTCGTGGTTGGCAGACTCAGAGATGATAATGTTCACAGCGGACTTGCTCTTTGGTGGGTTGATAGATCTGAAAAGATGCCAGGTTAACGGTTTACTGGGCACATTTGCTGATACTGTTCTTTGATATGTATCAACACGGCCATTTACAAAACCTTCGTTGCTTGTTACTGCTTCTCTGAAGCACGTAGTCCGTTATTTCGGAATCTCATTCATGCTCTTGGTAGCTGCCAATGGGATCCATCTGTTTGCTGCTTTATTACAGTTTGAACTGTGTGCTTCTGTCCAGAACTGGCTTTACCCCGGTCTGAAGCCGTTTCAGTTTCTGGCTCTCATCTGTCCATTCCGTGTCCACATGCAGTGGACATGTGTCCACTCTAGCGGAGTTACAGAGGACTGAGCGTTGTCTAGATTACACATCTTTGTTGCATAAAGTGAAATTTCATCTTTCTCCAGGAAGTAATCACAAATGAACATGTGGTAGCTATGATGAAAGCAGCCATCAGTGAGACGGAAGATATGCCCATGTTTGTGAGTAGTTGACTGTTACCCTTTAATGTCAGGGAACTGAGCTATGTAACGGGGCTGCGCGTAGGATGCTACTTGGGACTGTGTAAATAGCTTGGTGGTTGGGGGCAGAGGGTAGCATCTCAAAACCCCAGGTACACGTGATGATTTTTATTGACTGTTTTCTTCTCATTTTCCCTGCCTCAGGAGCCCAAAATGACACGCTCTAAACTGAAGGAAGTGGTGGAAAAAGGAGTGGTGGGTGTTCTGTTTTTTTTTTTTTTCTTTATTTAGTTTGGTAAATAAAATCTAATTACAGGTTATTTGCAGGGGAAAAACATATAGGAAGGATTTACTATGGTCTGGGTTTACATCCTGAAATACTTGCGAAAGAGAAATAGAGACAACATGCGGAATCAATATCAAAGTTTATTCTAGTTGATGTGGATGTCTTGCTTTTTGGAAGTGCTGGGTAGATAACCATTTAGCACGGTTGAAAGCGTGAGCAGGGTCAGTTTTCCTATTCACGTTATATGGGGCGTTATAGCATTTTTCCAAGTATGTTCCAGGGAGCACTTGCATCAGTGTCGCCTTGGCATGGGGTCCCTCAGGAGTGCTAATGAAAAATGTGTATTCCTTGGCTCGCCTCAGACCCGGAACAGGGAGCTGGATATAGGGCCTGGGAACATGCATTATTGGAAACAGCAGCTGGCTGTTTTGCACACTGAGAGATGAGAGCCATTTGAAGACTTCTGGAGTATTCTGGCGCAGATGCTGGGACCCATTTAAATCCTACTCAACAAGTCCAGTGTGTGCTCAGCACCTGTGACAGGCGGGCGATAGTCCTGAGGCGGTCCACTTTCTCTCCAGTGTAGGGCAGATTTGCCTTGAGGACTCATGATGTGTATTGGTGTTCTTGTCTTTTTTCCGGTTCTGTTCTTTGCAGCTGTATAGAAGAAATAAGTCCACGTGACCTTCCCTCTAGTAGAAGAAAACTAGGATGTCGTTTTGTAATATTCTTTTCTTGCTAAATGTCTCTCAGTTTTTTATTGGTCTTCACTTGAGAAGGCTTTGAGTACATACACTAATCTGATCCTTTTCTTCTGCATGTGCCTACTTTGTCCGTGTCCTTTTAAAAGTATGCGTGGAGTCTCCTGCTGCAGATGTTGTTTAACTAGTATGGATTAAAGTTAGGTTATCCCCTCCGTGTTTCAGGTACCGTATTTCTCTTAATGCAGCCAAGGATTGCATTGGCTTGTTTTTGACAGCCATTGTATGGTTTTGTCTCATCAGCTAACCCCAGTTGCATATAGTGAAATTTCATTTCTCCGGGAAGTAATCACACATGAGCCTGTGGTAGCTCTGATGAAAGCAGCCATCAGTGAGACGGGAGTTCTGTGAAGTCTGCCTGGCATACAAAGTATAATTGAAAGTAATTCCATATTTGATTTGGAAACAGAGATCCAAAGCAGGCTCTGGGTTGTGTTTACCAACCGTGAATAAGAATAGATAAGTTGGACAGCCCAAGATGTTAGTGTATGTGGGACAGCAAGGACTGAAGTCCAAGTTTCCTGCTTCTTAATGCTTAAATAGACGGACTCCAGGACTCCAGCACACTTCCGGATGCTGCCTCGCCCCGCCTTTTTGGATGGATTTGGCAGTAGGGAACCTGATTGGTTTAGAAACACACCCGGGAAGGAGTGTGGACCAGAATCACATCATTCCCTTTACCCTATACTGGGCCTAGTTCAACAGAGCAAGGGAAGGGGCTGGGACATGGCAGGGCTGAGGAGATGTGGAGAGGCTGAGGCTCCTTGTGGAGATAGAACCCAGTGCCTCTTGGGTTGTGCTCAATAACCCGATTTTCACTGGGTCACCTTAAATGCTCAAGAAATTATACACTCCAGGGACATTTTTTGTCAGCAGCATGTAAGAACCTTAAAAAAATTCTTTAAAAACGTTTCACTCCAACTCTGTTATTTTAAAACATACAAGAAGTTAAAATAATTTTATAGGAAATTTAGATTCCATCTAGATTTAACTGTAAAATTTTGCCATATTTTACTTTATATCTTTATATCTATCTCTTGTTTTTTTCCTGTACTATTTGAAAATAAGTTGAGGACAATTTGATACTTTACCCCTAAATCCTTCCAAAAGAACTGGTCATGGCTGGCTCTTGGGAGGCACATTTACATTGGATTTATGTGATTGATTAAAAAAAAAACTGATGTCAAAAAGGCTACTGTCACCTTTAGTATATTAGGTATGTGTATTATTATAGTTTACAAGTAGTTTTTTTTTAATGTTTATTTTTCAGAGAGAGAGAGAGAGACAGACAGACAGACAATGAGTGGGGGAGGGGCAGAGAGAAAGAGGGAGACCCAGAATCCGAAGCAGGCTCCGGGCTCTGACCTGTCAGCACAGAGCTCAATGTGGCTTTTGAATTTGTGAACAGTGAGATCATGACCTGAGCCAAAGTCCGTCAACCTACTGAGCCACCCAGGTGCCTCACAGATAGTTTTCAAATTCATTAATCCGTGTGAACCCAAGTTGTGATATAAAGTCAGGGGTCCCTGGCTGGCTCAGCTGGAAGAGCATGTGACTCTTGATCTCAGGTTCGTGAGTTTGAGCCCCGCAGTGGGGGGTAGAGTTTATTTAAAATATATAAGTAAATAAAGTAGGCAAGACAGACACTTTTTCCCCTTACAGTTAATAAAGTCTCACTAGGGTTAAGGCAGAGATGCTAGATTGAAATAGATTCTTCTCTCCTTTTCATCTGATAAGCTCTGACAACAGTTGAGAGGATACCCTTGGAGATAATTAATATTCCTTGATCCCTACACCTACATGTTAGGTACATGGATGGCTCTTTGTGATGGTGAAGAGGAGGTAAAATTGAAAAGCCGTCTATTTCGGTGAAGAGAACGTAATTATTTATATTCTTTGTTGGTAGGTAATTCCAACATGGAATATTTCACCAATTAAGAAGGCCAATGAAATTAAGGTAAACTTGGAAGAGGTAATTCTTTTTTCCAGAAAGACTTCATCAGTTTTGAAATCTAAGTACTTCCTTTCTATTTAATTTTTGGGGGATCTGTCTTCTTGTTTTAATTCGATCTTTGTTTTTTTTCCTTTCCACTCCTCTTAGGTTTGACTCTCACGCTAGGAATCTCTTTACCCGCTGCCTGTTGTTACTTGCTATAGCTGCTCATTGTGCTGTTAGGATTTATTTCTTTCCTGCTCTGCTTTCTTCCTCTTATTTTCCAAACACGTATGATTTGTGTTTCCTGTAACTTCATTTCTTTCTATAATTTGTGCTAACGCAGCCCCCTCAGTTTGTGGATATTCACCTCGAAGAGGATGACTCCTCAGATGAGGAGTACCAGCCAGATGAAGAAGAGGAGGACGAGACGGCTGAAGAGGTCAGTGGCTCCCCCCGTGAGTGTTAGCTGCTAATGGAGAAGAAACGAGACCCAGTAAGGCCTCCTTAGTGTTGTCGCCTGTTCTGTAGAGAGGAACGAGGCACGTTTCTTTTTTCTGCTCATTTCTTTGCATAAATCCAAGACTACGGGGCATTTTCTCTTCTTCCTACTACTCCCTTAATGTTTTCGTGTCTTATGAAATAGAACACACATCTAACGTATAGAACTGTGCACAGAAAAAAAATTTTTTTTTTTAATTCTTTTTTAACATTTATTTATTTTTGAGACAGAGAGCGACAGAGCATGAACGGGGGAGGGTCAGAGAGGGAGACACAGAATCTGAAACAGGCTCCCGGCTCTGAGCTGTCAGCACAGAGCCTGACGCGGGGCTCGAACTCACGGACCGCGAGATCATGACCTGAGCCGAAGTCAGACGCTCAACCAACTGAGCCACCCAGGCGCCCCCAGAATAAAAATTTTTAAATACAGCTTAAATAATTATAAAGCCAGTCCTCATGAGAGTTCTCCAGAGTCCTTAAATGCAGCCCCACCAGCGTACCCGTGTCCTCTTTCTCTGTGGTTCTGTTGCCTAAGTGGGCAGCGCTGTGCGTGCTGCTTCTAAACTTACATGTACTCCCCCATGTCTGGCTTTTTTGTTTTTTTGTTTCATCGCTGACCCTTTGTGATTCTTCTATACGGTTGCTTACAGCCACAGTTTGTTCGTTCTCATTGCTGTGTAATATTGTTTCTTAGTGCATTCTTTGACTTGTTTGTAAAAGGATTTTAAGCCAATGTCTTGTAATTTTAATGAGAAGACCAATCTGATTAGCTTCTGAATATTAAACTTCTGTCTAAGGTTTATTTTCTCTTACTTTAAATTGATTCATTTTCTTGAGATACTTCAGACTCAGTGGAATGACGTAGGGGCAGAAATGTGAACACGAACTGGGTTTGTCTTGTAGAGTTTATTGGAAAGTGATGTTGAAAGCACCGCTTCATCCCCACGTGGGGCAAAGAAATCCAGATTGAGGCAGGCTTCCGAGGTGACTGAAACGGACGAGGAGGGCGGCGTATTATCGGAGGTGAGTCGGCACCGATCACAAGAGACGAGGACGGGACTGCGCCGCAGGCTGGCTGTCTGTGGGATGCTGAGCCGTCCCCCTTGAGCACACGCCACTCAGTCCCGCTGATTGTGCTGTTGCCTGTGCCTCGTCAGAACTTTTCAGATTTCAGAGTCCTTTATTTAAGTCAGCCAGCAGTTGAGAGGAAAACTGGAGCTCAGTGTTGGGGGTGGGGGGTGCTTTCCTGAGTCCTCCGAGCAGCCAGATATGGGTGACTAGCGGTTTCTTTTCTCCTAGCTTTGTCTTTTTTCTAATGTTGTCCTAAAGCCATTTTTGTTAGATTTTCCACTTTTGATCACCTAGGCAGCATCCTGTTGGCTTCATTGGAAATAGGATGGAACCTAATTAGATTAATATATTTGACAGTGTATCTGTTTTTATGTAGCTCTGTCTACATGGCAAAGGAAAGATCACTGACATATGAAAGATGTGCCCGTCTCTGCCCACCTCTTTTGTTTCTTTTCTCTCCTTCCCACTCTTTCTCTTCTCCTCCCTCCCTTTCACTTTTTAACATCGTTGCCTCTTTCATTCAGGCTGAGAAAGTCCCCACACCTGCCGTTAGGCACATCAGCGCTGAGGTCGTGCCCATGGGGCCCCCACCTCCCCCAAAGCCCAAGCAGAGCAGGGACAGCACTTTCATGGAGAAGCTGCACGCGGTAGATGAGGAGCTGGCCTCCAGTCCTGTGTGCATGGACTCTTTCCAGGTGAGCAGTGGAGGTCTGTCACTGGTGACGTCGGACGGGGTCACATAGCTGTTGCTCGGGTTGGGAAGGGAGAAGGGAAGTTGTGAAATTGCAGGCCTTTGATCCTCTGGTTCAGGCCGCTTTACTGGGAGAATTGTAGCCCCTGGGGAAGGAGTGGGTACGTGATGCAGAGCATTTCAAACTGTGGAACACAGGACGCCTCCCCTTCAGCCGGCCCCCGGGTCCTGACCTTTACCATGGCTGTGCTGTCACTCCTGCCGCTTTCTCTCTGTCTGCATACTTGCTTTCCTGAGTCACTTCATGTTGCAGTCACAATGCTCTTTTTCTCCTAAACACTTGCATGTGTATTCTCTAAAATAGGACATTCTGTTATGAAAAGAAGTAATATTATCTAATCTAGTGAAGTCCTCTTTTAGATTTTTACCAGTTGTCCCAGTAATGTCCTTTCTAGCAAAAGAAGCAAGTTCCCGTGATGCGGGACCCAGTCCAGGATTACACATACAGCGTCTTACCTCATACGCTGTTATTGCATTGTATTGCATTGTATTACATTTTATCTTATTTTATTTTTGTTGTATTCTATTTTATTTTTATTCTATTCTATTTTATTTTACAGTAGTCTCTGTGCTTAGTGTGGAGCTCGAACTCATGACCTGAGGTCAAGAGTCACTTGCTCCCTTGACTGACTCAGCCAGGGTGCCCCTTGTAGTCTTCTTTAGTCTAGAACAGTTTCTCAGCATTTCTTTGTCTTTCATAACCTTGACATTTTGAACTGTGTGGACTGTAATTTTACAGAATATTTCTCAATTTAGATTTTTCTGATATTTCGTCATCATTGCATTCAGGTTACACGCTTTTGGCACAAGCAGCACAGAAGGGATTATGTCCTTTCTAGTGCATCGTATCCGGAGGGACGTGACACCTGCTGTGTGAGGTGTGATCACATGGTCATGGTGGTGTCTGCTTGATTTCTTCATGATAATGTTCCTATTTTCCATTGTTAAATTCATATGTATCTTATGGGATATACTTTGAAGCCAAACATCTTTTTGCCAGTAAGCATCCGTTGCTGCTTCTTGCTGGAAACAGTCATTGCTGTGGTTGGTGTCAATTGAGGACTTTCTGAATTCCACCGGTTAGCCAGTTCTTTCTAGGGCTCTAGGTTTTCTCCACCAGTCTTGTAGGTTAATGAAAAATATGTCTGTTCTAAAATTTAAAAACAGAATATTGAATGGAACACCCCCGCAAGGGTCATTTAATTTAATCACACTGCTTTGGGGGTGAGTGCATAGTGTTTAGAGGGCAGTAGTGTTTTATGTAACCGTTTATTCGTATACTTGCTGAACGATGGAAGTTGGGGAATAGCAGTATAAGACAGAAAAGGTCTTTCTTTCCTCTTCTAGGTTATAGTTTATTGGAGAGAGAGAGGGAGACACCATAAACAAATCATTTCAAGTAAGAACTAAGTAAAAGCAAAGAAATACGGTAATGCCTATCAGAGTACTTCACATAACATGATCAGAAAAGGCCTCCCTGGGTGCCTGGCTGGCTCAGTCGGTGGAGCATGTGATTCTTGATCTTGGGATTGTTGACTTTGAGCCCAGATCTGAATTAGAAGGAGCTGTGCATCCGGGTGTCTGCTGGGTGGCTGTCAGTTGAGCGTCCGACTCCTGATTTTGACTCAGCTCATGGTTTGTGACATCGAGCCCCTCGTCAGGCTCTGCACCGACAGTGCGTAGCCTGCTTGGGATTCTCTCTCTTTCTGTCTCTACCTCTCCCCCGCTCAGCATGCCCATGCGCACCTGCACTCTCTCAAAATAAATAAACATTAAAAAGAATTAAAAACTCTCCTTTGGCTAAGGTGGGAGAGCAAGGGAGGAGACAGAAGAGTTACTAGACGGCTGCAGTCATCCAGTGAGAACTTCCTGACTTAACCTACAGCTTCAGTATCCTCGCTATCCCCATCCCAGCTGCGTTTTCCTTTTTGGGCAGACATTGATAAGCTTATCCTGAAATTCACAAGGAAATGCGAGGGACCCAGAATAGCCAAAAATGAGCAAAGGATAAGAATAGATAGTTCTCCAGAGAAGACCTACAGATGGCCAGTCAACATGTGAAAAGGTGCTCAACATCATTAGTCATTAGGGCAATGCGAATGAAAAGGATGAGACAGCACTTCACAGCCACCAGGACGGCTAGGGTGAACGCATGGACAGTGGCAAGTGTTGGCAAGGATGTGGAGAGGAGGAGAACCCGCACACGTTGCTGGTGGGAATGTGAAATGGTGCGGCCGCTTTGGGGAATGGTTTGGTGGTTCCTTGGAACATTAAACATAGTGACTGTGTGGCCCAGAGAGTCCACTCCAGGAGAATTGAAAACGTTACATCCAAGTAAAAAGCGAGTACACAAACGTTCATTGTGGCGTTACTCATAATAAACTTTCCCAAAGTGGAAACAGCAGATTTTCATTCCCTGCAGTGTGGATACACCAAAGTGTAAATGGGACACTATCGTGCAATGAAAAGGAATGCTGTCCTGACTTACACTACAAAACAGGTGAACTTTGAAAATATTATGCTAAGTCAAAGAAGCCAGAGACAAAAGGCCACATAGTGTATGATTCCATTTATTTGATGTGTCCCGCATGAGCCAATGTAGAGACACAAAATAGATCATGGGTGTCAGGGACCAGGAGCGGGGGAGAGGGGAGAGTGACTGCTAATCAGATTGGGGTTTCCGTTAGGGGCGAAGAAAGTATTCCAGAATTAGATACTGGTGATGGTCCCACAGCTCTATGAATGCAGTGAAATCCACTCAGTTACACATTTCAGAAGGATGAATTCTATGGTATGGAAATTATATCTTAGTAAAGCTGTTACAGATGTTCCTAAAATGTTGATTTTATCTTATTGTATTATATTTATTTATTTTGGGAGAGAGTGTGCATGGGGGAGGGGCAGAGAGAGAGGGAGACAGAGAATCCCAAGTAGGCTCCACAGTCAGCACAGAGCCCGATGCCGGGCGCAAACTCAGGAACTGTGGGATCACGACCTGAGCCGACGTCAGCAGTCAGACGGACACTCAACCGACTGAGCCACCACTAAAATGTTGGTTTTAGGGGTGCCTGGGTGGCTCAGTCTGTTGAGCGTCCGACTTCGGCTCAGGTCACGATCTCACCGTTCGTGGGTTCGAGCCCCGTGTCGGGCTCTGTGCTGACAGCTCGGAGCCTGGAGCCTGCTTCAGATTCTGTATCTTCCTCTCTCTCTGCCCCTCCCCTGCTCATGCTCAGTCTCTCTCTCTCTCAAAAATAAATAAACGTTAAAAAAAAATTTTTTTTAATGTTTGTTTTAAAGCTGATGTCATTGTCCTTAACGTTTTTCAAAGAATAAGAAACCCAACCTGTTTAGAGAGGAGACCTTGTGATTGAAGCCAAGAAGAACATTGCAGGGGTATGAGGTGTAGGTGTGAGGAGGTGTGGAGAATTGGGAAGCACTAGGCATTGAGTGACCCGTGTCATCCCTTCTTTGTTGACAAGCCCATGGATGATAGCCTCATTGCATTCCGAACCCGCTCTAAGATGCCTCTAAAAGACGTTCCCCTGGGGCAGCTGGAGGCAGAACTCCGGGCTCCAGACATCACGCCAGACATGTATGACCCCAATACAGCAGACGACGAGGACTGGAAAGTGTGGCTGGGCGGGCTCATGAACGACGACGTGGGGAATGAGGGTAAGTGGTCATGTTTGTGTGCACTCTCCCCTCTGTGGTCGAATTGTCATTAGTCCGAAGCTTAACCGAACTCAATTTTTTATTGGACTCACAATTTTAAATCAGTACTTAAGTCCCCTCCTTTTTGTAGGTTAAGAATCTTTTCTTTTGTGAGGCGCCTGGGTGGCTCAGTCGGTTAAGCGTCCGACCTCGGCTCAGGTCATGATCTCACGGTTTGTGAGTTTGAGCCCCACATCGGGCTCTGTGCTGACAGCTCAGAGCCTGGAGCCTGCTTCGGATTCTGTGTCTCCCTCTCTCTCTGCTCCTCCCCTGCTCATGCTCTGTCTCTCTCTCCTTCAAAAATAAATAAAAACATTAAAAAAAAATTAAAAAAAAAAAAAATCTTTTGAGTATAGTTGACGCACTGGTTGCATTCGTTCCAGGTTGTACAAGATGGCAATTCGACATGTTTGTATGTTGTGCTGTGCTTGGCACGTGTACGGTGTCGTCTGTCAGCCTGTGGCGCTATGACAGCTCCGTGGATGGTACTCTGCATGGTGTGCTGGTTCAGAGTCCTTTTCAGGATCTTTGGAATGCTAGGAATCGTCCCCTGAAACCTAAATGCAGAAATAATTTGACATATGACTGCCCGAGGGTGCGCTGACCCCCTGGAGGACTGCTGTGCCAGCCGGGGACCTGTGTGATGCACGTGACAGCGCTAGCTGCCGCTGTGCCAAGTGCACGTCGGATGGAACTGGACTTGGGGAGATCAAGGGAACCGGCAGTGGCTTTGAGGCCCCATTGTGGCTCCTTCCATCTCTGGAGCCAGCGTCTTGACTCCTTTTCATGGGTCAGTCCCGTGCCCAGCCCTGTTTATGTGTAAGGCTGGCACGGCGGTCATCAGCTCACTGTTCACTTCTTGCTTTGCATCCACACCAGAGGGACCCTTGCCTGCAGGCTTCAGTCTGAAAAACACACAGGCACAACCCAGACTGGCCTTGTTTGGTCACGGGCCCGCTCTCTTGGTGGTGATGGAAGCCCGTGTGAGCCTGGGTCCTGGGGTTGGCAGTGCCTAGCAGTGGTGAGCGTGGGCTAGGCAGTTACCCGGATGTAATAGTATGGCCAGAAGTGGGCACAGAGCAGTGCCTAGACAGAAACAGTGTTGACTACATACAGTCGTGCTATGAGAATCCCTACTGCAACCCTTACTCTAGAACAGTACTAAAATTTAGTGCTTTAATTTAGTGAAATCAACATTACAGAAGTTGTCTCTGGTGATTTTCTTTGTGTACTACAGTGGAAATCGGGCATCATTCCTGATTCTGTGCAATAAGCTTCTGTAGATTTAGATGTAAGAGGTTGTCTTAGTCTATAGTGATTGCAGATGATGTCACATTCTTTTGATGGAATCCGGCAGATTTTTTTTAAATTTTATTTTTTGAATTTACATCCAAATTAGTTAGCGTGTAGTGCAACGATGATTTCAGGAGTAGATTCCTTAGTGCCCCTTACCCATTTAGCCCATCCCCCCTCCCAGTAACCCTCTGTTCTCCATATTTATGAGTCTCTTCTGTTTTGTCCCCCTCCCTGTTTTTATATTCTTTTTGCTTCCCTTCCCTTATGTTCATCTGTTTTGTCTCTTAAAGTCCTTGTATGAGGAAAGTCATATAATTTTTGTCTTTCTCTGACTAATTCCACTTAGCATAATACCCTCCAGTTCCATCCACGTAGCTGCAAATGGCAAGATTTCATTCTTTTTGATTGCCGAGTAATACTCCATTGTGTATATAGACCACATCTTCTTTATCCATTCATCCATCGATGGACATTTGGGCTCTTTCCATCCTTTGGCTGTTGTCGACAGTGCTGCTGTAAACATGGGGGTGCATGTGTCCCTTCGAAACAGCACACCTGTATCCCTTGGATAAATACCTGGCAGTGCAATTGCTGGGTCGTGGGGTAGTTCTAGTTTTAGTTTTTTGAGGAACCTCCATGCTGTTTTCCAGAGTGGCTGCACCAGTTTGCATTCCCACCAGCAGTCCGCATCCTCACCAACATCTGTTGTTGCCTGAGTTGTTAATGTGAGCCATTCTGACAGGTGTAAGGTGGTATCTCATTGTGGTTTTGATTTGTGTTTCCCTGATGACGAGTGATGTTGAGCATTTTTTCATGTGTCAGTTGGCCGTCTGGATGTCTTCTTTGGAGAAGTGTCCATTCATGTCTTTTGCCCATTTCTTCACTGCATTATTTATTTTTTTGGGTGTTGGTTTGATAAGTTCTTTATAGATTTTGGATACTAACCCTTTATCTGCTGTGTTGTTTACAAATGTCTTCTCCCATTCTGTCGGTTGCCTTTTAGTTTTGCTGATTGTTTCCTTCGCTGTGCAGAAGCTTTTTGAGGAGGTCCCAGTAGTTCATTTTTGCTTTTGTTTCCCTTGCCTCCGGAGACGTGTTGACTAAGAAGTTGCTGCGGCTGAGGTCAAATAGGTTTTTGCCTGCTTTCTCCTCCTGTCTTAACATTGAGGGCTTTCATCCATTTTGAGTTTATTTTTGTGTCTGGTGTTAAGGAAGTGGTCCAGGTTCATTCTTCTGCATGTCGCTGTCCAGTTTTCCCAGCACCACTTGCTGAAGAGACTGTCTTTATTCCATTGGATATTCTTTCCTGCTTTTTCAAAGATTAGTTGGCCATACGTTTCTGGGTTCTCTCTTCTGTTCCATTGATCTGAGTGTCTGTTTTTGTGCCGGTACCATACTGTCTTGATGATGACAGCTTTGTAGTACAGTTTGAAGTCTGGGGTTGTGACGCCTCCTGCTTTGGTTTTCTTTTTCAAGATTGCTTTGGCTATTCGGGGTCTTTTCTGGTTGGAATCAGGCAGATTTTGTTCTTGTTGTTTCTTTTTGACTTTTTAGTGAAGAGTGACCCGAATATTCATATTGGTTGTGTTGTGGAAGACTCACACTTTAAAAAAAAAAAACCTAATTACAGACAACCTGCAGAGCACATCTTTCATTCTTTCCCTGTCTTCTGAGAACAACTACCATAAGATTTATGTGTTGAGGAGTAATGCTTTAAGATAAATAATGTGTAGCTTTAACGGAAATAGACCGAATAAATATTTGTGTAGATAAGGCTAGGAATAAGTCAGGATAAACGAATGAAAGAGAATAAGTCTTTGAATATACCTTATTTTTTTTTGAGAGAGAGAGAGAGAGAGAGAGCGCGCGCACACGCATGGTTGCTTGAGAGCTGGGGAGAGGGGCAGAGGGAGACGGGGAGAGAGAATCCCAGGCAGGTCCCATGCCCAGTCTGGAGCCTGATGCGGGGCTCCGCCTCTCAATCCTGAGATCATGACCTGAGCCGAAACCAAGAGTCGGGCGCTTAACCAACTAAGCTACCCATTCGCCCCTCATTGAATATACCTTATGAAGCTGTTAAAATTATATTATACGTTACTTGGCAAATTTTATTGAGTACTTTCCTTCTAGGACGCATTGTACTAGGATCCTGAAAGGGAAAGGAGCATGATCGTTTTGCCAGATTGAGATACCGCTGAATGGTGCCTGGTCCATAGATGCGCAGGGCACCCCAGGTGAACGAAGTTGGATGAACTCAGATGCGCCATCAAAGTGGCATGAATACTGGCTTTAGAAGAGGGACAGAGAATTCCCATTTAGGACGATCAGAGGCAGCTCTGTGAAGGAGGTGGTAATTGAGATGGACCTTTGAAGGATGTTTGCCAGTCGTGCCAGTTAGGGTGAGGAAGGGGCGAGCGAGGGGATAGGTAACGTTATGGGTTAGGGGTCTTGTAGGACACGTCCTCCTGGGAGTCTTCTGCTCTCTGCTTGTGATAATACACGCCTGGTGGACAGAAATCAAACATTGTATAAAGAAAACTTTGAGGGGCGCCTGGGTGGCTCAGTCGGTTAAGTGTCCGACTTCGGCTCAGGTCAAGATCTCGCGGTCTGTGAGTTCGAGCCCCACTTCGGGCTCTGTGCTGACTGCTCAGAGCCTGGAGCCTGTTTCAGATTCTGTATCTCCCTCTCTCTCTGGCCCTCCCCCGTTCATGCTCTGTCTCTCTCTGTCTCAAAAATAAATAAACATTAAAAAAAAAAAATTAAAAAAAAAAAAAAGAAAACTGAGGGATGCCTGGGTGGCTCAGTCTGTCAGTGCAGAGCCTGCTTGGAAATCTCTCTCTCTCCCCCTCTCTCTTTCTCTCTGCCCTTCCCCTCCTCAAAATAAATAAATAAACTTCAAAAAAAAAAAGAAAACTATGAAAGCCCCTCTCCATGATGACGGTTCATGATTCATAGGGATCATGGATTTTTTTCATTGAATATTATTTCGGGATTTATAAATCTCTTGGTGTTCATTTATTGATACAACCTTTTCCTACCAACCTATCCCAAGTTCCGTGATACCGAGGCTCAGAATCTCTGCAGAAAGCCATGACCAGGGACAAATACAGTCCTTTCCATTTCACAGAAATCTCAAAATTTCATTGCATTGCCCAGTTTTAGTCCTTCTAGGGCTCGAGGCCAGCTCAGTGTTCTAGGAACGTGTCCCACTGAAGGAGGTGTCAAGGACAGAAGGTGTTAGGTGGGTAGGACTCTTCCCTAACAAGCCCTGCTGCCCGTTCCCTAGGCCAGAGTTAAGGCCGAATGCTGACCATAGCAGGACCTCGTGGCTTTCTCTGTGCTGGCAGCTTTGGTGCCCTGATTTTCCCTGGTTTCCATCGTCGTGGCTATAAGAGCCGAGCTGGTGGCTGTTGTGGAGGAAAGGCCGGAATCTCAGGTGTCAGGAGTTTGGGGTCCAAGGTCGTGCTGCTCATGGCATCATCTCTAGAACTGGAGTCAGAGTCAAGGAATGGAAGGGTGTGCGTGCTGGGTTGTGTTAAAGATACAGATTCCAGGGCCTCCCCTCTTACTGACTGAATCAGAATCTCCAATGGGTGTGGGGCGCCTGGGTGGCGCAGTCGGTTAAGCGTCCGACTTCAGCCAGGTCACGATCTCGCGGTCCGTGAGTTCGAGCCCCGCGTCGGGCTCTGGGCTGACAGCTCAGAGCCTGGAGCCTCTTTCCGATTCTGTGTCTCCTTCTCTCTCTGCCCCTCCCCCGTTCATGCTCTGTCTCTCTCTGTCCCAAAAATAAATAAAAAAAGTTGAAAAAAAAAAAAATTAAAAAAAAAAAAAAAAAAGAATCTCCAATGGGTGTGGTCTAGGGATCTAATTCTCACGCACCCTAAAGATTGGAGACTGCTGATCTGGGAGAAGTAAGCGTCTATGGTAAGGGTGGATTGAGAAAATGGAATAATGGGTTAGTGGGGAGGGTGGAGAGCCTCTTTCTTTAAATCTCAGTATTTTTCGTCATTGTTTATGTATTAGGACGGATTAAAAAAGAGAACACGAAGCCAGTGAGTAGGGAAGGTGTGGACCCCCCTGTCCACCAGCTGAATTACCGAGTGCTGACGAATAGGAAATGATGCTGCATACAGACCCCAGTCCCTAACTTTAGCCAGATGCTGGTCTGTTTTTGTAGCATGACGTGGCTATTTTTACATGCTCCTTGTGCCATCTGATCTGCGTAGTAGTAAAACTGAGTCTCATTTGCCAAAAAACAATTAAGAGGCAGCACTGGAGGCGAACAACAGACTGAGATCAGCTGGGTGGATGCCGGGGTTGATCAGCCAGAAGAGTAAGCGGGCAGAGGCCACAGCCGGGGAACTAAAAGCTGAGAACTCAGAAGAAACCTTCGTGCATGACTTCTCAACGTGTTTGCCAAATGGGTGCTCGGAGAGTATTGGCTGGCCCATCGGTGTGGTGTGTCTGGTGCGGCTCTCCCATCCCATGAGGGGGCTCGAACCTGCCTGCGCTGCCTGCCCATCGTAGCCCTTCCCACAGGACTTCCCCCCCTTGGGCGTGTTTGTTGGGAGATGTACTCGGAGAGTTCCGGAAAGTTTGGGAAGACGGGATTCCCTGTGTGAGGATTTGAAGAATTTTTTACTGGGGACGTAAACGCACACATCGATGAAGAGACTTCACGTTTAAGTAGTTATGTCGTGGACGATGGAAATTAATATAACCTGACTGTAAATGTGGAGTAAAAAATACCAGCTTAGATTATGGTTGATCAGAACAGATTTTCCCATGAGAAGGAATCAAAAACGTGTATATTTTTTTGTTTTTAGTGGAAGGCACTCATTTTTTACAAAAAGTGACTATTATGGAGGGATGGAGGGGGACAAAGTGGAAAAGAAGAGTTCTGTTCTTCACTCGTGTTCTGTGTGTGAGGACTGGCATGCCCTCCCCTTGGCTGCTTCCTGGTGGAAGGAGTCCGAGTTCCGCGTCTGAAACTCGCTTCCTTCACAGAGGCCTTCAGTTCAGACGTTTCCCACTGCACACGCGCACTTGGCTCTGCCTGCGTGGGGGGCGGGGGGGGGGGCGGCGGCAGGGATTCGGTTATTCCCCTTTGGCAGACTCTGTTTGTTTTCCGTCTTCTTAATTCAGTTCCTTGGTGGCACCAGCCACGTTTCAAGTTCTCGGGTGCCTCCTGTTGCCGGGAGCTGCCGTTACCGCGCTGTGCGCACTAGGACGTTTCCTCTGTCGCCGAATGTTCTGCCAGACGGCACTTATCTAACGTCCTGGAAAAAATACCACCTTCGTGTGACGATTCTGTAATCCAGTGACTCTTCACAGGTTTTATTTAGCGATCGTGGCATCAGCATCGGAGAAAGTTATGTTGGAGAGAAACACCAGGATTCCTCCTATGCCCTCACATCACAAAATGTGTACTATTTTTGTATATTTTTAGTTCTTTTTCTTCAATGTTTAGTTATTTTTGAGAGAGAGACAGAGCTCGAGAGGGAGAGGGGCAGAGAGACAGGGAAAGACAGAATTGGAAGCAGGCTTCAGGCTCCGAGCTGCCACCACAGAGCCCGACGTGGGGCTCGAACTCATAAACCGCGAGATCGTGACCTGAGCCGAAGTCGGACACTTAACTGGCCACCCAGGTGCCCCCCAAATTTTTTTTTTAATTTTTACTGTTTATTTTATTTTTTGAGAGAGAGACAGGGTGCAAGTGGGGGAGGAGCAGAGAGGGGGGAGACACATAGAATTTGAAGCAGGCTCCAGGCTCCGAGCTGTCAGTGCAGAGCCCGACGCGAGGCTCAAACTCACGAACTGTGAGATCATGACCTGAGCCAAAGTCGGATGCTCAACCAACTGAGCCACCCAGGTGCCCCTATTTTTAGTTATTTTGAGTCTTATTGTAGGGGCATACTTTTTCATACTAAGGATTATTACATGTGTGTTATATTTTGTCATATGTGAACATTTATGAGGCGGTTACGTGTTTACATTTTGTACATGTACACTATTTTCTGCTAAGGCATCATAACTGTAGTCACTCCTTAATCACTGGGCATCAAAGTCATGTTTTTATCACTCTCTGTGCTTTTTTGTTTTTGGAGAGAGAGAGCATGATCAGGGGAGGGGCAGAGAGAGAGGGAGACACAGAATCTGAAGCAGGCTCTAGGCTCCCAGCTGTCAGCACAGAGCCCGACACAGGGTTCAAACCCACGAACTTTGAGATCATGACCTGAGCCAAAGTCAGATGCTTAACTGACTGAGCCACCCAGGCACCCCTGTTATGATGTTTTTAAAGTTTATTTATTTATTTTTGAGAGAGAGTGCAAGTGAGGGAGGGGGGGAGAGAGAGAGAATCCTAAGCAGGCTCCATACTGTCAGCATGGAGCCCGACACGGGGCTCGAACTCTCGAACCGTGAGATTATGACCTGAGCCGAAGTCAGACGCTTAATGGGCTGAGCCCCACAGGTGCCCCATCCATGGTTTTGTGTAAGTAGTTTTACGAAAGTGTTATTTTGAGTTGCACTACTCAAAGTATGGTTGCTGAGATAAATTACATGTTTAGTTTTCTGGCTTTTGCTACAGTTTTGGCAGATTGAAGTCTTTTTCAAAGGAAGGAAAGAACTTGGCTTTTTGGAGAGAGTAGGTGAGATGTGTCAGCTGTGGGAAATGAGCTATGCAATTCATTGGGGGAGAAAAAGAAGTTATTTAAAAACTTAATAAGTGTGCTTTATTGGAATAGATTCTGGCAATGCTGAAAATCTTAAATTTTCACTAGAGATGGGAGTTCAGAGTGGAAACTAAGTGTTTGCGATAATTTTGTTTCCTAGATGAGGCCGATGATGATGACGATCCAGAATATAACTTCTTGGAAGATCTTGATGAACCAGACACAGAGGATTTCCGCACTGACCGGGCAGTGAGAATCACCAGTGAGTCTGCGTTTACTATGAACCGGCTTTGGACTGCTCCGCATCTACTTTTGTTTCCTTTGTAGATTTTTGAGGGTGATGTTTGCAACCCATCTGAGTGAAGACGTTTAAGCTTACTCTTCCCATTTATTTCTGTAACTCTTTAAATTTACATATATATATCTGGAAGCCTATGAGTCATTCGTTTATACATCTCATAGTCGCGCACTGCGGCCAACATCTGGCAGAGAGCGTTCCTAGGATGCCACAGTGAATAAGGAATGGCCTCTGCCCTGTAAGACATCAGCTCAGTAGTGGATGCAAACAGAAAAAGTTACAATACAAAATGACAAGTGCTATAATAGGTTGTATACAAGGTTACTAGTGGCCTAGAGAGGGTATAATCTCCTAGTGGACGGTGTGCAGTAGGGTGGGTGGGCTGGGGAAGAACCCACATGATGAGAAGTTTCATCTCAGTTTTGAAGGAAGAGTAAGAAGTTTTGGGTGAGAGGTGCCTAGCATGTGACTCTTGATCTTAGGGTTGTAAGTTCAAGCCCCGCATGGGGTGTAGAGATTGCTTAAAAATAAAATCTTATAAAAAAGATTTGGGGTGAATGGGGACCGATGGATGTTGCAAATAGGCAGAAGAGTGTTCACAAACCACAGGATTGTGAAGCAACAGAACTGCATTTGGAAACTAGTAAGGAGTTTGGTGTGGAAGGTGAGCAGTGTTCAGATCCTGGAGAACCTTGAATTTGCGTTTTAATCTGTTCAAAAGGAGAGCTCAGAGTTTTAGACAAGAAACTAATAGGAACTGATTGGGATTTTAGAAATACTACTTTGGGAGCGCCTGGGTGGTTCAGTGAGTATCTGACTCTTGATTTCAGGTCAGGTCATAATGTCAGTGTTGTGAGATCAAGCCCCCCATCGGGCTCTGCACTGAGTGTGGAGCCTGCTTAAGATTCTCTCCGCTCCTCTCCCCTGCTCGCTCACTCTCTGTCCTTTAAAAACAAAAAAAGAGGGGCACCTGGGTGGCTCAGTCAGTTGGATGTCTGACTTCGGCTCAGGTCATGATCTCACAGTTTGTGGGTTCGTGCTCCGCGTCAGGCTCTGTGCTGACAGCTCAGAGCCTGGAGCCTGTTTCAGATTTTGTGTCTCCCTCTCTCTCTACCCCTCCCCTGTTCATGCTCTGTCTCTGTCTCAAAAATAAACGTTGAAAAAAAAAAATTAAAAAAAAAACCAACCAAAAATAAAAACAAAAAAAGAAAAATACTTTTTTTTTTAAAACGTTTATTTATAGGGGCGCCTGGGTGGCTCAGTCGGTTAAGCGTCCGACTTCAGCTCAGGTCACGATCTTGCGGTCCGTGAGTTCGAGCCCCGCGTCGGGCTCTGGGCTGATGGCTCAGAGCCTGGAGCCTGCTTCCGATTCTGTGTCTCCCTCTCTCTCTGCCCCTCCCCCGTTCATGCTTTGTCTCTCTCTGTCTCAAAAATAAATAAACGTTAAAAAAAAAAAAATTAAAACGTTTATTTATTATTGAAAGACAGAGAGAATTAGAGCGTGAGCAGGGGAGGGGCAGAGGGAGAGGCAGACACGGAATCCAAAGCAGGCTCCAGGCTCCGAGCTGTCAGCACAGAGCCCGACGCAGGGCTCGAACTCACAAACTGCAAGATCATGACCTGAGCTGAAGTTGGATGCTTAACTGACTGAGCCACCCAGGCGCTCTGAAAAATACTACTTTGATTTAACACCAATTTAATGTATTAATTTGGTGGGTAAAGAGAGAAAGATTAGAGGCACGAAGAACAGTTAAATGACTTGGCTGGAGACGTTTGTTTAAAAATTATTTCGTTGGCTATGTTAGCGATGATAGAAAACATATATTTCAGGAAGTATTGACTTTTATTTACTTATTTACTTAGAGAAAGAGAGATAGAGCACGAGTGGGGGAGAGGCAGAGAGAGAGAGAGAGAGAGAGAGGGAGGGAGAGGATCCCAAGCAGGCCCCTTGCTCAGCGAGGAACCTGATGTAGGGCTCAATCCCATGACCCTGGGATTATGACCTGAGCCAAAATGGAGAGTCAGGTGCTCCCCCAACTGAGCCAGTCAGGGCCCCCAAGCTTTCTATTCTTGATCTCAGCTCAGGTCTTGATCTCAGGTTTGTGAGTTCAAGTCCTACGTTGGGCTCTGTGCTGGGCGTGAAGCCTGCTTAAAACATAAAAAAATTTTTAAAATGTGGAATGCCGTTTCTTTTAGGAAGATCTTCCCTTATTTGGTATGTTAGGAAAAGGTTAGAGGAAGAATCGAAAGGATTCAAAGTGTAGACTGAAAAGGCTTGAGGACTTAGGCTTTGAGAAAGCTGGAGGGGAGTCGAGGAAACTATGAGAAAAACCAAGAATGTCTAGTGTCAGAAACCAAGGGATGAGTTGTTCCAGGAACCACTGGCCCACGTATCTGGTGAGGAGACATCTCTGCTGGGTGCTGGGCAGATCTTCCAGCGTGGCTCCCGGCCTGGCGCATGCTTGTCTTCCCTTTTCATCTGTCACTTTCTTCCGTTTCCAGACCATTTCTCAGGAAGACCTTCCCAGTTAGGACTGTTCTTGCTTTGCGATTCCCCCGACTTTATGTGTCCTTAGTGACCACCTCATGGTTGCCCAGGTCCTAACCATCTTACCCCAGGCCTGTAGCTTCTTTGGGAGTGTCTCCTGTTTGCAGTCATGGGTTTTGCCAGCCAAGTAGTGAACATCTCTGGGATGCCTAGATGAAGGGCCGTCCTCTCTTGTTGTAGGGTTGTGACCATAAGTAAAAACTGAGGTAGAATTCCGGTTTTATTCCTACCCTGTATCCTCTTATGTATGATCCGTATAAGAGGATGTGTCCTTACACGGATGACAAACATTTAAAAACTAAGTGTAGAATCACAGAGTTTGGAAAGCTTCACGTGGTCATGTATTTTCCTCCCACTTGAGGGTGTGTTTGTAGCTCCTGTGATGTGGCCTTTTCATCTGTGGGTGACCCAGTGCCAGGGAGCTTCTCAGTGGTGAGGGTGGCGCGTCCCAGTGCTGAGCGCTGAGCGCCTCCTAACATTTTCCTTCCAGAACCTGGGTGTGCCCTTGTACTTCTGTTTGCCCCAAGTGTGCATAGTAAGAGTTGTTCCTTTCCCTCCGTTTTTTCTTTGCTGTGTCAAACGTACTGTTTCTTCAGTTCTCCAAACGTAGTTGCCCTAGTCAGCTTCCTCTGCGTTCTGGCCTTTATTTCTTTAAAAAAAATTTTTTTTAATGTTTATTTATTTTTGAGAGAGAGAGACAGAGCGTGAGCGGGGGCGGGGCAGAGAGAGAGGGAGACACCGAATCCGAAGCAGGCTCCAGGTTCCGAGCTGTCAAGCACAGGGCCCAACACGGGGCTCAAACTCATGGACCGTGAGATCATGACCTGAGCTGAAGTCGGCCGCTCAACCAGCTGAGCCACCCACATGCCCCATGGCCTTTATTTCTTATAAACTTCTCTCCCATTGCATTTTCTTATGGAACTTCTAAAAAATACGTAGAAAAGTTGAAAGAATTGTACATTGAACATCCACATACCCACCACCTAGGTTCTGTAATTCACTTTTAATCTATCTGTTTTATCCTAAGCAGCTGCATCCGGTTCTCTTTCCATCTGTCAATCCATGTGGGTTATTCTCATGCTGATTTCAAAGTGGGCTGGAGACACCAGCATTCTTCACTCTGAAACATTTCAGCATGCGTATCATTAATTAGAGTTCAGTATTTATCTACAGTTTTTTTTAAGTTTATTTATTTTGAGAGAGCGAGAGAGAGAGAATCCCAAATAGGCTGTGTACTGTCAGCACAGAGCCTGACCGCGGTTCTTGATCTCACGACTGTGGGATCATGACCTGAGCCGAAATCAAGAGTTGGACGCTTAACCAACTGAACCACCCAGGCGCCCCTCTACAATTTCTCTTTTTAGGTAAATTTATACACAATGTATTACACAAAATTTTCGTGTAGCGTTCAGTGAGTCTTGACATGCTTCCACGTGTGTAATAATCCCCTGTGGGAATATGGAACTGTCACCCCAGGGGGCTCCCTCATGCCCCTTCCGACCCAGCCTCCCCGAAGCACTTGCTGTTCTGATTTTTTTCAGTAACAGGTTAGATTTGCCTGTTTCAGAAGTTCATGAATATGCGCTGTTGTGTAGAGCTTCTTTCTTTCACTCAGCATACGGTTTTTGAGATTCATCTGTTTGCAAGTATCACTGCTTTTTTCCTTCCATCGCTGTGCAGGATTCTGTTGTATAAATACACCTCTTTGGTCATCTGTTTTTTTATCTGTTCCCAGATGTTAATGGACACTTGGGTTTTTCTGAGTTTTTGCTTTGTTGAATGAAGTGCTCTGAACTTTCTTGTTTCAAGACAGATGATTCCTTTGTCTTGGGTCAGCTGTCCAGGAGATGAATCCCTGGTCATAGGGTAGATGTGTGCTTAGTTCTAGCACACCTAGAACTAGATTATCAGACCTTTTGTCAAAGTGGATTTCATTGTCCTTCTCATGGATTTGCATGGCTCTTTCTGCCATCTCCGAGGGGCTCTTACAGAGATGGTCACAGACCTGCCTCAGTCCCCTGGACCCGGCCTGTGACTCTGCACTCATTCAGTGACAGGCTTGCCTTCTGGGATAGTCGCATGGTTTTGGAGTGGCTGTGTCATATTAAACTTGAGGTCAACCAAAATATTCACATCTTTTTCAGATTGTTTTGAGCCATTTCACCTTTTCATCCATTTAAGAAACTGATTTTTGGGGTGCCTAGGTGGCTCAGTCGGTTAAGCGTCCGACTTTGGCTCAGGTCATGATCTTGCGGTCGGTGAGTTTGAGGCCCGCGTCTGGCTCTGTGCTGTCAGCACAGGGTCTGGAGCCTGCTTTGGGTTCTGTGTCTCCCTCTCTCTCTGCCCCTCCCCTGCTTGCGCTCTGTCTCTGTCTCTTAAAAATAAGTAAACATTTAAAAAAAATTAAAAAACACCCTGATTTCAAAGAATCCTAAATGTAAGACTTTAAAGTTGTTAAGTTTCACCTGATTAATTTGACAACACATGGGGTTTTAAGTCTGTCATCAGTTGGTCTAGCAGTCCCTTCCAGCTTTATATGATTTACAGATGTGATAAGTGTGTTTTTTGGGCCTTCTGGGTCATTGATGCAGTTGCTTGATGGTTTAGGTTCTGTCTTGACTGCACTCAGTAGGCCAGGACAGGACTGGATTTACGTTACGGGAAGGTCATCTAGCTTATGTTCCTGTATGTCTTCCCAGCAGAACTTTCCGAAGGGTCCGTTCGTTCTGTCATGTGTCCCCAAGCATTTGGAACAGGGACTGAGCATAGCTGGTATTCAGGACACGTTTTTGAATGAATGAATGAATGATAGCCATGACGATTTTATCAAATGTCTTGCTGAAAACAAGACATACTGTCTTCTTGGAATTCCCTCTAATTGGAAAACAAAACTAACTTGAGCCAACAACTCTGTGTGGCTTTTTTCCAGAGAAGGAAGTGAATGAACTCATGGAAGAGCTGTTTGAAACTGTGAGTACATGGTCCTTGAGTGGGGACTCGGGGTGGTGGATGTGGACTCACCAGCGAGCTCTGTCCTTTGGTCCCGGGGCTCTCCGTCCAGGAGGGTGGTTTGACCAAGCCAGTGCAGGGCCCTCGGGAGAGAGTATGGTGGGAGGAGAGTTTCGCTAACTAATAAACTTTGAGTACCCGTATATGGGTTCTTCCTAGTAAGATCCCCCCTGCAGACTTTGGGTGGCCTCCCCAACTGTCATTCATCATCCTCAAAGATTGCAGATTAGTTTTGGGATATTCTGGGCACAGATAGTTAGCCTTTCTCATAAACCCGTCTCTTAAAAGATACTGCTCTGTCTTCACCACTGCAAGTGGTCGATTGAGACACTTTGTTCCTGACCTAACGGTCAGCCGTGTGCACGATCGTGGGCGCTCTGAAGTGAGGACCTGTGAGGAAGCTCCTGCCTGCAGTCCTCCCTCCCCTCCCGCCGCTGGGTGACACGCACACGCCCATCCCCTCTGCCCGCAGTTCCAGGACGAGATGGGACTGTCCAACGTGGAGGATGACGGCCCAGAGGAGGAGGAGCGCGTGGCCGAGCCCCGGCCTAGCTTCAACACCCCTCAAGCCCTGCGGTAGGCTAGCCAGAGACGTTGAGGCGCAGAGGGGAGAAAAGCGTGTTTTCAGACGCTCGGGTTCCCGGTTTCCCGTTGCTAACTCCCCGCTGTCACTGATGGAAGGAGGGTCTCCCGTGAATCAGTCTCCTTGCTATGGGGCAGCACAGCCACAGACCAGGCTGCGTCTGTTTGGGAAGGGAGAGAAAACAGTAGCTGGCGTCCGTAGCAGCCTCTCCAGGTGAGTGGTGCTGGAGCGGTGCGAGGACTCGGCGGCCAGCCACAGAAACCACCCCCGGCCATACTAGCCTTGTGTCCCTTTTGTTCTCCTCATTGGCCGTTGACGTTGCGTCAGCGTTAGTGACGGTCTGTGGCTGCGGCGGTAGGCGAGCAGCCCGCGAACCAGCTGCAGTCACGCCCGGGGCTTGGAGTCGCACTGCCCCTCCACCCCCACGTGTGACGGGTCTGCACGGTCCATCTGGGCCGTAGTGTGTTGTCCGTTCTTTCTGCGTAGCAGC
Source organism: Panthera onca (assembly GCF_046562875.1). NCBI lineage: Eukaryota > Metazoa > Chordata > Mammalia > Carnivora > Felidae > Panthera > Panthera onca. The sequence goes on from NC_138355.1 coordinate 70,346,888, forward strand.
ACACGTGGTCAGGCGACTGGCCGGCGGTCAGGGTGTGCTCCGTGCGTGGGTGGTGCCGTGTGTGAGCTTAGCAGCGTGACCTGATCGGAGAGCTTGGGAGCCATCGGAAAGCTAGGCCTTCAGGGAACGGGCAATTTAGCACAGGAAACAAGGTCTGCTGACCGTTCCATAAAAGCCCGAAAATACACGCCATTTTAATAAATAACCATAATATAATTACAACACAGTCTCGGGATAGCCTCCCCCTCCCTTTTTTGTTTTTAACCTTTATTGAGGTATAATTTTCTTTACTGTTTCTTTTTGAGAGAGTGTGAGTGGGGGATGGACAGAGAGAGGGGAGACAGAGAGTCGGGAAGTGGGCTCCATGCTGTCATCAGAGAGCCCGATGTTGGGGCTCGAACTCATGAACCATGAGATCATGGCCTGAGCCAAAGTTGGACGCTCAACCCTCTGATGAGCCCCCCGGGCGCCCTCTTATTCAGCTATAATTGACAAAATTGTAAGATACTGAAAGTGTGGGACGTGGTGATATGATAAAAGTTTACATTGTGTAAGATCCTCCCCCCCCCCCCCCCCCAATCGAGTTAGGGAACGCTGTATCATCTCACCTGTTTACTTTTTGGGGGGGAAAACATTTTCGAGATTTCTAAGAGTCTTTCTTTGACCCACTTACTGAGTTCATAATGCAGTTGATTTGTGAACATGCTTTGGTCGCAGGGAAAGTGAGCCGTCGGTGTCCCCCTTGTCAGCCACCTGAGCAATACTTTGTAAAACCAGCTGCGGGCTGTTTGTGCTTCATCCACATTTCTCCTGCTTCTGCTCCTCTGTTGTTCTGCCAGGAGCACAGACAATGGAGTTTTCAGATCTCAGGAAACATTGTACCCAGGGCTGTGCCATGACTTTAGGTTTTTAGCCTGTGCCTGCTAAAAACTGTGAAAGGAAACATAGTGTTTATCTCCAGAGGCTACAGAAAAGTTATCATGTAGCTGTTGTTACTCTTGTTGCCACCTAGAGATTTCATACTTGCTGGAGCTGGTTGTGTCCTGACTGCACGGAACCCTGGTCCTGCCTTAATCCTGGAGCGTGGGGGCTCTGCCTCAGAACCAGCCTGGGAGCTAGGCACGTGGGTGCTTCAGCCCTGGATGGCTGCTCTCAGGAGGCGGGGGCCGGTCCCGCAGCCGAGAGGAGGGATTTGGGCTAGAAGGGGAGGTGCTCACGGGCAGGCAGGGCGATACTTGAACCAGCTTCTCACTGTGTTTCCCAGCTGTCCTGTGGTTTAGTGGATCCCTTCACACTAGGTCTTGGTCAGAAAGGAAGGCAGGGCAGCCTAGATGGATGGGAGCGGCAGGAGGGCAGAAGCCGGACCTGGGGTGTGGTCATGGGTGAGTGAGGGAACAGATGCTGGGTTTGGAGAAGATTCCGTGTCACCGTTAGGGACACGTCCCAGGTTAATTGTGGATGTCAGGAGGCCCCAAGGATGAGGGGCTCCTCCCGCTGGCTCCCGGACTCCTTTGTTATCCAGACATTTCTCTGTTCCTTGATTTTTGTCTAACTTCTCCTTCATTTGTGTATTATGCAGAGGACTAATCGTGGAAGAATGAGGGGGCAGTGCAGTTCGGGACCATCTTATTTGAATTTTTGCTAACAGCTTATGCTAACAGACTTGGATAGACTGGGAGTTTGTTGGCTGATGCGGGATGTGGGAGTCGGCAGAGGGTGGAAGTTACGCAGACTCTTAGCCCGCCGTCGTCGGGGGGACTTGGACGTGCTGGGGACCTAGGGAATGTTCACGTGCGGTCACCTCCCTGTCGGGGATAGGTTTGAGGAACCACTGGCCAACTTGCTAAATGAGCAGCACCGCACAGTGAAGGAGCAGCTTGAACAGCTGAAGGTGAAGAAGTCTTCGGGCAGACAGCAGCAGGAGGTCGAGAGGGCGAAGCCCCAGAACGAGAAGGTCCACCAGACGCTGACTCTAGACCCGGCGCAGAGGCGGCGGCTTCAGCAGCAGATGCAGCAGGTAAGGCCCCTCGGCGAGGCCGGCGCCGGGTCGTCCGCGGCCCGCCACCGAAGCGGTGGTCTGAATCTCCGGAGCCGGTGGCTCGATGTGCCTTGGAATCAGAGGGCCGCGGCCTTCTCATCGCTTGGGCCCTCGGAAGGCACCGTGTTTGTGCCCGTGGGGCTCAGGCAAGAGCACTCGTGCATGTGGCCACCCTTGACGTTAGGATCACAGGTTTCTGTCTCTCCTAATCCGTTCTGAACTGAACAGCCTCACTTGCCGGGAGGAGTTTTTTCTTCTTTCTAACTTCAGTCCCTCTGGTTTGAGGCTGAGATTCCTCCGGCTCTGTCCTTTTGCTGGAGGAACATCTCTGAGAGACTCACGCCACGAGAAGGTGCCGTTCTCCTCGTCTCCGGAAAGCAGAGCATGTGGTCAAGTGGCAGACATCTTGGGAAAGCCTTCCGGGTCCCTGAAGTGACAACCTCGTAACGTGTTGCTGTGTTGTTTTCTTTCCCTCCTCAGCACGTGCAGCTCTTGACGCAGATTCACCTTCTCGCCTCCTCCAACCCCAACCTCACTTCGGAGGCCAGCACCACCAGGATATTTCTCGTAAGGCTCCACGTGTCCTTCCCTCTACGGACTTGGGGGTCGGTTAGCCTGGGAGGTCGCTTCGCAGAGACGCTCACCCGCCACCGTCTGTGTTTTTTCTTGTCTCCTGCACACGTTGGCAGCTACTCCTGTGGCTTCCTGCGTTTGCCAAGAGAGCATGAGGCTCTGACCCCCAGAAAGACCGGAGAGCCATCCAGTTTTCTTAGGATTGTTCTGTGACTTTTTTGTTGGGCTTTCTTCCTCATCTTTAGACTTACCATCACTTCTTAGGTCTTCCATACTTCTGTTCTTTTTACTGAATTCATTGTCAGTTCATCTGGCTCAATAGCTACGTGTATAGGATTAATTTCGGTTCTGACATTTGTAAGCATTTTGGAGGAAAGGGTTTTAATTTTGAATTGTCTAGGTGTTATTCAGAGAAACCAAAAGAAAAAGGTTTAAAAAGTAATTGTTCTCACTCTTGAGAACCTTAGTTCTAGCCGGGGAGCCAGACCGAGCATCCTGCAGGCTGAGTGGTGGAACGAGTGTCGGCCCCCCCCCGGATATCCGAGGGCTCAGCCACAGAGTGCTCTGGGTGGAGTAATTATAGTGATTGATTTTTTACCTGTGTTTACCCTCTAGCTGGAGGGCAGGTCTCCCCTCAGAGGCTGACAGGGGCTCCACTAGTGTTAGTCGTCTGGGACTGAGGTCTCCTTTGTGCCCTGTCTTCCCAGAAAGAGCTGGGAACCTTTGCTCAGAGCTCCGTCGCTCTCCGCCATCAGTTCAACCCGAGGTTTCAGACCTTGTTCCAGCCCTGTAACCTGCCGGGGGCAGTGCAGCTCGTGGAAGCCTTCAGCACACATGTCAGCGTCGACTGGAGTCCTCGGAAAACCGTCAAGAAGACTGGTACGGGACAGATCTGTTCACTTCTGCCTTTACTTGCCTTGACAAGTGGGAGTCTCATCCCATACCTGGCGTCCTAGCAGACGGGACGTTTATACCCACCGCCTAAGTTCTGGAAGGACGTGACAGTGCTTGGGCTTCCGTGAGGGCCGGGGCGGTGGGCAGGACGGTGCAGGGGGCAGAGATGGGCGCTCCGTGCTGAGAAGTGTCCCAGATAGATGTGAGGGTGGGAAGTACCACGCGCGAGGTCGGGACAGCCTGGGGTCTGGCAAAGATGAAAGTCAAGTGCTTAAGTTGGTTTGTGGTTAGGGTTTTACTCTCTTTTTCATTAGGAAACTTTTTTTCTTTCATGGTTGCAGTGGTGTCTCCATTTTGAATGAAATGTTGATTTGGGGATTAGGCACAAATCAGACGTGTTGAACATTTGCCTTGTTCGATATTCTGAAGATGGTGCTGGTTGCTTTCTACCTTGCATTGCTCAGTAGTTTGTGAGAAAATGCGTGCTCTTCCCTTGAGTGAAATGATTGCTTCTGATTTGTTTCCTGGTCTAGAAGATTAGTTGTGGTTTGCTCCGGGTGTGTTGGTCTTCGGATTTTCTTTTTAAATCCCTGACTTTTGCAGTGAAGTTGAATATAATTGAGTTTAAGTACACTGTGTCACACACAGGGATCTCAAACTAGTTTCTTAGCCCTGTGTTGGTAATGAAAACTTGCACACCGTGGTGATAAATGCCGCCTGTGGGGTCCCGTGGTTTCTTCCGGGGAGATGAAAACATCTGTGGAGGGAGAACCACGAATTCAGTCGTGTTTCCTCTCTCTGGAGAGGCAGACAGGCCTGGAGTTGAGAGGCTGAGGCAGCAGGACAGAACTGAGTGAGACGGAGGTGTCTCACTCCTCCTATGGCTTTCGTTCCCAACCCCAGGAGGACTCTGGGAGGACTTCATGAAAGTTAAGTAAGAATCAAATCAAATAAAATTTGGAATACCAGGTTTGTGAGGGAGATTGAAGAAGTTCACATCTTACCCTGGAAGAAAGCAAGCATTGTTGAAGGTCATTTATCTTCCAAGGATCTAAAGGGGGAGCGGAGGTAGCGACTTTGAGCACACAGTGAGCCGGGTGTTCTCGGTCATCAGTGTTGTAAGTGTCCCTGTTACTTAGGGGTTAGGGGTCCCACACGGGAAGGGTGAGAGGACTGGCTGGCAGGAGCTCACGGGGGACTCCCGGCAGGCATGTGTCAGGCCGAGGATGATGGCTGAAACCTTGGGCGAGGGAGGGCGGGAGGGCAGGCTTCCCTAGGGAGGGACGGCTCTAGATAAATGCGAGAATGCATTCGGAAGCTTTTGTGAAGCCCTCTTTTGTTCTAGAATTTCATTTACCACAGGATTTTGTTTTCTCACAGCAGATGAATTTCCCTGTTTGCCAAAGCAAGTGGCTTGGATCCTGGCCACGAGCAAGGTGTTCATGTATCCAGAGCTACTTCCAGTGTGTTCTCTGAAGGCAAAGAATCCCCAGGATAAGATTTTCTTCACGAAGGCCGAGGACAAGTAAGAGTTTACTGCGGGGGAACAGATGCACAGGGTGACCCGAGGAGAACTAGTTGTTTCTCTTGTGCTCAGGGGAGACAGGGCGTGTGTCATCAGACATGGGCACACAAGGCCAGAAGCAAAGCGGTCTCGCCGGGCCCACTGCTGTGCTGTGTCTGCAGCAGCAATGCCAGGGGGACTGCTCTTTTTGGGGAACAATGTGCAGTTTTGAAACATTTTCAGCTTGTGTTTTGTTTTTGAGTTATTGTAAAAACCAGTCTCATAGTACTGGTAGAAGAAATTTTTCAAAGGAAAAAAAATTTAAAAAAAATTTTTTTTAAAGTGTCTATTTTTGAGAGAGAGAGACAGAACGTGAGCAGGGGAGGGGCCGAGAGAGAGGGAGACACAGAATCCGAAGCAGGCTCCAGGCTCTAAGCTGTCAGCACAGAGCCCGACGTGGGGCTGGAACTCACGGACCGTGAGATCATGACCTGAGCCAAAGTCGGAAGCTCAACCGACTGAGCCACCCAGGCACCCTAATGTTTTATTTATTTTTGAGAGAGAGAGAGGGAGACACAGAATCCGAAGCAGGCTCCAGGCTCCGAGCTGTCAGCACAGAGCCCGATGCGGGGCTCGAACTCATGAACCGGAGATCATGACTTGAACTAAAGTGGGACACTTAACCGATGGAGCCACCCAGGCGCCCCAATGGCAAAAAATTTTTATCTGTTATTCTAACCACCCTAAGACAATGATTTTTCTTTTTTTCTTTCCTTTGTGGGTTTTTTTTTTGTTTTGTTTTGTTTTGTTTTTTTGTAAATTCTACTCCTGCTATAGGGCTTGAACTCACAGCCCTGAGATTGAGAGTCACATGCTCTATCCACCTAGCCAGCAGGTGCCTCCAGTGATTTTTCTTTTTGCGTTTTCCATATAATCTCTATTGGCAATTTAAGTATAATTTTGTTTTGTTTTTACCTAACGCCTTGAAATTGTTCTTCTGTACTGTCACATTGTCTTTACTTTTGTTTCTGTGTGTTGTCTTTTTTTTTTTTTTTTTTTAATTTTTTTTTTTTCAACGTTTTTTATTTATTTTTGGGACAGAGAGAGACACAGCATGAACGGGGGAGGGGCAGAGAGAGAGGGAGACACAGAATTGGAAACAGGCTCCAGGCTCCGGGCCATCAGCCCAGAGCCCGACGCGGGGCTCGAACTCACGGACCGCGAGATCGTGACCTGGCTGAAGTCGGACGCTTAACCGACTGCGCCACCCAGGCGCCCCTCTGTGTGTTGTCTTTTAAAGTGATATTTAATGGCCTTATGATAGTCCTTTTATTTGCCACTCTTATTTTTTCTCCTGTCTTGTTTTGCTGTTGTAGCGAGGCTTCCCCCAAGGATCTGTGTGCATAGAGCTTTTGAAAGTATTTTGAGTTTACTCCTTTGGGTAAATTGCCAAGCGTGAGGTTATTTGACGAAGGTCATGAACACTTCCACGGCTCTTGATTTGTGCCGCCCGCTGCCTTACGGCCTGTGGCGTACAGGTGCCGCAGTTGAGTGGGTCGTGTGGGGAGGCGGTTGGTGCTGAGTTTAACGTCACACAGCGCCCGTTGTTCATCTCATATTTGTTCCCTGAGCCCCATTCTCCTTCCTTTGCCTTCCTTTGAACTGAGCAGGTCTTAGAACCTACCAGCCCTCAGGAAAGGCCGACCACTCTGTGTCGACTCGCACAAGGATGAGGTGTGGGAACGGTGGGCCGTACCCCGCGGAGTTCTCTGGGGAGAACTGCCCAGCTGGTCAGCACTGCCCCTCTCTCAGTTTGTTGGCTTTAGGGCTAAAGCACTTTGAAGGGACCAAGTTTCCGAAGCTGCTGATGAGCAAGTACCTCCTCACCTGCAAGACCGCCCACCAGCTGACCGTGCGGATCAAGAACCTCAACATGAACCGCGCGCCCGACAACATCATCAAAGTGAGTGCCTGGCTCCTCCCGCCCCAGCTGGGGGCTCCCGGGCAGCCCTTCCTCCCCTTGAAGTCCCTCATCCTCCTCTTACGGGCATTTCTCCTAAAAATAAAAGCATCCCAACTCTTAAAATATTTCTTGACCTCACGCTTCCCTCTAGCCGCCTGTCTTCTTTGCCTCCAGCCTTCTTGAAAGGGTGAACGACATTCCACCGTATCCTTGTCCTTGGCTCTTTCTGTCAAAGTTAAAAGTACATACTTCGTGAAAGGTACATAAGAGCTTTGAAGAGTCGGGTAGCTCTGTGAGGCTGATCGTGAAAACCGGTATTTCTCTCTCCGCTTCCTGCTGCGGTTTTGAGGGGTGGCGTGTCTGCCTCCGTGTCCGGGTGGCTCGCGGGTCGTTGCCACCTCTTGACGTTTTGCCCTGAGGCGTCACTTAACTCAAGCGCGGCCAGGGCGGTGGAGACTCGGCCCTCCCCTCCTCCCCGGGCCACAGCCCCTTGTCACCACGTGGCATCTCCTGTTGTCTGTCTTTCCCACGAGACCACAGTGGGCTGGATCGTGTTCGGGGCTCACGTTAAAACGTGGTAGCGCATTGTGAACGCTCCTCACAGCTGAGCGGTGTGGTCCAGCCTGGTTGCTTGGCTTTTCCTGCGGGCATGTAGTGTTTTGTGGGGTCGTAGTTGCGTTTGGGGGAGTGGGTAGAGCTCGCTCTCGAGGGTGTGTGCTCGCCGGTCGGCACTGGAGTTTACCTCCGTGTTCCAGGTCTCCTCTGAGTGTGTTCACAGTGTGGATGTTCCGTCCCTGACGCCTCTGAGGCTGTTCCCTCTGGACAGGCTGCTCTCTCGCCTTGTTGCACAGTGGCTTCTTGGGCTTGCCCTCCCCATCATCCTGGGGCTTCCTTGTGCCTCTTACCTGTGTGCATCCTCCTAGTCCCCGAACCCACATCTGTTTCGTCTGCTTTATTCACCCTGTTTTAGTGGAGCACAGCCTCGTAGCAATCTGGGGAAGAATGCCAGAGAAACAGGTGTTTCCGTTTAGACTGTCCGTATTCACGGTATTCACGCTCCGCGGATTGGACCAGAGGCCGTGCCTGGTTTAGCTGCTGTGCTGTGTACTTGGTTTGTGTGTGTAACCGTTGTCACCGTGTGACATAAGGTCTGGCCATCGGGAGAACCTGGGGGAAAGCTACGTAAGACCTTTCTAGTTTTGCAACTTTCTATGCGTCTCTTATGCGTCTCTAATTGTTTAAAATAACACGTTGAAAAATATATCCCTTTTCTACTCACCACCTTTAGTAAGTCTGGAATTTGAGGTTGGAAATCATGTATTATTTATGTATGTATTTAATTTTGAGAGAGGGAGTGCGAGTGCACGAGCAGGGAAGAGCAGAGGGAGAGAATCCCAAGCAGGCTCCACACCCGGTGCAGTGCCCGACGCGGGGCTTCATCTCATGAACCGTGAGGTCGTGACCGGAGTCGAAATCAAGAACCAGACGCTTAACCGGCTGAGCCACCAGGTGCCCCAAAGTTGAAGATAATTGTTCTTAGGAAGTTTAAGGGCTGGGGTGCCTGGGTGGCTTAGTTGATTAAGCGTCCGGCTCTTCGAAGGACCTCGCTCCATTTTCTTCTAGTCGCTACTTCCGCCTCTTTAGAGATTTGATGCCATTTTGCCTCTTGAACCTGTGTGACACCTGCGCTTCCTGTCCCCCTACAGCATGTAGGCTTTTTCCTTTTCTCCATTGTTTTGGAATTTCATGGTAATATGAATGCCTAGTATGGGTCTGGTGTCATTAGCTCTGCGAGGACTGGGCGGCCCCCACCATGGGCCTGTCCGTGTCAGGTGCCCGGCCTCCCCGCGGTGGTCTCCTGCTGTCTTCTCTTTTTCCAACACTCGATCTTCTGTTGGCCTTTCTGGCATGTTACTTCAGCTTTTTCTTTTTCTTGTGACTTTTTCTTTCTCTTTGCTTTTCCTGTTAATATTTTAAATTTCCGATAGCATTTTTTTGTTCATTGAATAGTTTTTAATGGTGGATGGCAGAGGGTGTGTGGGAAGCAGGACAGGACGGAGGCTGGACCTGTCTCCGGCAGCCTCAGTCCAGCCGCTGCTGTTGGGCCGGGGGGAGGCCACCGTCTGGCTACACCGAATGGGGTGGGATTTGGGCGGCACCTGTCCTCTTCGTCACCCGGTTCTGCTTCCAGCTTTACCCCCACTTCTATGTGTTTTTCTCCAACATCTGTCTAGCTGGTCCTTAAAACTTCTTTCTGTGTGGGACCTGGCTCTTCCTTTCCCTGTGTCTCTACTCATCCATCCGCTCCATTAGCTTTGAAGACTGTGTTGCTTTTACCCTTTCTTCCATCTGCTCTCCATATAGGCTTTCACCTCACCACAGCTCCCTTCTGTTTTCATGGGTTTTTTTTTTTGTTTTTTTTTTTTAATTTATTTTTGAGACAGAGAGAGACAGAGCATGAACGGGGGAGGGGCAGAGAGAGAGGGAGACACAGAATCGGAAGCAGGCTCCAGGCTCTGAGCCATCAGCCCAGAGCCTGACGCGGGGCTCGAACTCACGGACCGCGAGATCGTGACCTGAGCTGAAGTCGGCCGCTTAACCAACTGAGCCACCCAGGCGCCCCATTTCATGGGGTTTTAAGAAGGAACAAAGCTGGGGTGCCTGGGTGGCTCAGTCGGTTAAGCGGCCGACTTCGGCTCAGGTCATGATCTCACAGCTTGTGGGTTCCAGCCCTGGGTCGGGCTCTGTGCTGACAGCTCAGAGCCCAGAGCTCAGAGCCTAGAGCCTGCTTCAGGTTCTGTGTCTCCCTCTCTTTCTGCCCCTCCTCCACTCATACTCTGTGTCCCTCTCTCTCAAAAATAAATCAACATTTAAAAAAAAAAAAAGAACAAAGCTAAATGGATGTGTTTAATCTGTTTTAACAGTAAGTTTCTCCTTTACCGTGTAACCGCTGCAAGTGTGGACGTCTTCCCTGCAAAACCTCAGTGCATTCCCTGCTAAAGATCCGGGGGCTGTGTTCCCGTTAGTGATCTGGGGGCTGCTCTCTGGCTCTCCTCTGGGTGGCTGTCCCGCCGACCCTGCAGCTTGCTCACTTCTGCAACCCCCTCTTGCTCTCACTGCGGCTGCTTCCCCAAGTCTGCCTGCCCCGCTCAAGTGTCCGTGTTCCACAGGGGCCTTGCAGCGTGTGGGCCCTTCCACATTCGTGCGTGTTGGCGCGATCTGTCTCCTCACGGTCCTCGGGTCTGTGTCTTCGGTCTGGACTTTTCTCCCAAGTGTCTGCGTCGCGTCTCCAACTGTTGCCAGGAAGTCTTCTTTCGGTTTCCTTGCTGACTTCTCAGTCTGAATCGTGTCCCTTTGCACCTTCCAGGTGTTGCCACCAACCTCCCCCACCAGCAGACCCCCCCTCCCCCCGCCACACCACTCGCCCCTGCTGTGATCTGCTCCTTCTGGTTGTTGTCTCAGCCCACGTTGCTGCGAGTTCTCCTTGACCCCTGCAGCATGATCACTTCTGCCTGCTGGTCTGTCACCAAGTCCTCTGTTGTCTTAACCCGCTTCCTACCCTGCTGCTCATTGGCTTAGTGCTGGCCTTGGCGACACCGTGAGGAACACGCTAGTTTCTACCCACGGTTTCTGGCTCCATTTATTCTGTCCCTCATGTTGCTGCCATAGCCACCTCCAGATAACCTTTCTGGACACGAGTCAGACTGCCTGGTGTGGCACAGAAGGCCCGCCCTGTCTTACCTCTGACTTGTCTCTGAAAGTCTCTCCACGTTCCTGTGTTGCAGCCAGACCAGTCTCTGTGGTTCCTTACATGCATTCAAGGTTTGGAACCAGAAGTCTGCTCTGCCCGTTCCCCACCCCGCCCCGCCACTTCGCTCAGCAAACTCCGTGTCTTTAAGATTCATCTGTAGCTGCATCTGCTGCAGAAATGTCCTTATTGTTCAAATGTCAGATACGTGTCATTGTTTTGTGCATTTTTGTACTCTTTCACAGAGGATGTCATTGTTGACCTCTTTGACTGTCTCCTACTAGTCTGTAAGCCCCTGGGGGGCAGGAATGTCTTCTCTTATTTGTACCCTCAGCCTGTAGCACAGATGTTGCTTGAATGGACGCTTACTGTCACCGTGAGTTCACTTTCCCTGTAAATTACTCTTAAAACTGTCTCCGTCTCTCTTTTCTTCTTCTTTCCCTCCTTTCTGGTGTCCCTTGCACCGTTATTTCCTTAATAGGAAGCGTCCATGTCTCCCGGATGAGGGCTCAGGCACTGTCATGACAGCTGAGTAGGAGCAGGTTTTAAGTATGAGCGTTCTGACCATCTGCTTCCTTTTCTCTGTGACCTAAACTTGTCCCTGTCTGATGACACAGAGTGTTGTAAAATCTTTATTGGAGATTAGTGTCATTTGAGGTGTAGAAGCATTTAACATGTGCTGTGTGTGTGTGTATGTGTGTGTGTATGTTAGAGCACACTCCTCTCCCCAGCCTGACAGGGCAGTGTTTCTGGACAGAACGTAACTCATGTTTCATTCCTTCTTGCTCAGTTTTATAAGAAGACCAAACAGCTGCCCATCCTGGTGAAGTGCTGTGAAGAGCTCCAGCCGCATCAGTGGAGGCCGCCTGTAGAGAGGGAGGAGCACCGGCTTCCATTCTGGTTAAAGGTGCAGCCTTGCTCCCCGAGTGTGCATGCGGCCGGGGGACACCACACCCTGCCAGAGATGTCAAGGGCCACTTTATGCCTTCAGAGCTGGAGTTGCAGGACTGGGGCCCAGGCACTCCTCCTCATGCACCCTTCCTCTCCTGCTTCTTGTCCTTCCCCCAGGTGGCTCCACAGCCTTCGATAAGTGGTGGGTCAAATGCATTTCTAGAGGCTGTGATTGAATGTAGTCTTTGTAGAAATTTTGTGTCCTGCAGGAGAAACCTTAGAAAGATTTCTTGAGACTGTCCGGGAAAGGCCCCTCAAATCCAGGAAGCCCTGTTCTTTTTGCCAGAGTCTGACATGTGCTGGATCCGTGTGTTCTTGTTCTCAATAGGCCAGCCTGCCGTCCATCCAGGAGGAGCTGTGGCGCAGGGCTGACGGCGCCAGAGGGGTAGGAGGTGTGACGGGAGCCGCTGAGGTCAGCTCAGAGCCAGGCCTGGGGACAGGCAGCTCGGAACTGGGGAGTGAAACTCCGTACCCACTGCTGTTGCCCAAGGGTGTGGTCCTGAAACTGAAGCCAGTTGCCAACTGTTTTTCCAGGAAGGCCTGGAGACAGAAGCGGCCGTCAGTCCTGAAGCCCCTCCTAATCAGACCCAGCCCCTCTCTCCAGCCTGGCTCCACCCCCGGGAAAACACCGGCGAGGTCCACTCCGCCAGAAGCCCCTCCAAGCAAAATGGTGGTCCGAATTCCTCACGTGATCCAGCCAGCTGCTGTCGTGCAGACGGTGCCAGGTGTCCCTCCGCCGGGGGCCCCTGGCGGGGACAGTTTTGAGTCTCCGACGGCACTGCCTTCCACGACCCCTGAGGCCAGGACCGGCTTCCCCCTGTCTGAGCCCCAGACTGCGCTCCCCTCTGCCCCTGTGCCCAAGGTGATGCTGCCCTCGCTTGCCCCGTCTAAGTTTCGAAAGCCGTGTGCGAGGCCGAGAGCCTCAAAGAGAAAGGGGGCCAAGGCCTCTCTGTGTCTGGAGCCAGCCTCCCTCATCCACCCCGTACCTGTTATCTTCACTGTGCCTGCTGCCACGGTCAAGGTGGTGAGCCTTGGCAGTGGCTGCAACGTGATCCAGCCTGTCAGTGCGGCTGTGGCCCAGAGTCCACAGGCCATTCCCATCACCACCCTCCTGGTGAACCCCACTTCCTTCCCCTGCCCACTGAGTCAGCCCCTCGTGGCCTCCTCTCTCCCACCCCTGATTGTCTCCGGCAACTCTGTGAGTCTTCCTGTCCCGCCCGCACCTGAAGATAAGGCCCCAGTGAGTGTGGACATCAGTTGTCCTTTGGCTGAAGGGAAAAATGCCTTTCAAGGCCTAGAACCCAAATTAGAACCCCAGGAACTGTCTCCTCTCTGTGCCCCTGTCTTCCCCAAAGAGGAGCACAGCCCAGGGCCACCGGCAGCAGACCGTGTGTGCCAGGAAGAGCTGTCGGAGAACAGCGCCTGTGGCTGGACTCTTGTGAAAGCAGAGGACGGGGGGCAAGGTCTGGAGCCGCCCCTGGGCTCCCGAGAGTCTCTGAGCACACCCCCCGGGGACTTGGAGGACGTCGTCAAGATGGAGCCCAAAGACGCCGGGGAGGACGCCTGTGAGGACAGCAGGGCAGGGTGTTCTGTGGGATTGGACGCTGGCTTCCCAGGGGAGGAGCCAAGGAGGCCGCCCGTCTTGCAGCAGGAGGAGGAGGAGGGAAGTCAGCCAGCGAGAACCTCTTCAGCCTCTCGGGAGCCTCGGGACGAGGGACACTCGGGAGCCGTGAGCAAAGGCTCTCCGAGGACCGCTTCCTCCTGTGCCGACCCCGACGCGGCGCGCAGCAGCCCCCCCGGGAAGTCTGAGGGCTTCGCTAGCGCTGATCGCCAGGCGGCCGGGACCCCGGCTGGGCCGGAAGCTGGGGCGGAAAAGGACGGGCCGGAGGAGGAGGAGGAGGAGGACTTTGACGACCTCACCCAAGATGAGGAGGACGAGATGTCATCGGCCTCGGAGGAGTCTGTGCTGTCTGTCCCCGAGCTCCAGGTGAGAGCCAGGGATCTCACGTGTTCTGTGGTCTCAGCCATTTGCCTGATTTACGGATAGGCCACCTGCTTGCTTGCTGCCTCTAGATAGTCCTGCCTTCAGTTTGACTCTTGAAAACGTTGCAAGACACGCTGTGGGGGTGGAGGCGAGGGGAGGAAAAGGGTGAACTTGTACTTACGTGTTTCGTTTGGCACAGGGTCCCTTAACTGTTAGATCGAATCACCTGTGCACGGTTTGAACGCCTACGTGTGTAGGTCCTGAGTGTGGACCCTGGCAAAGGAGAGCCGTATTCAGGGTAGAGGGCGGCCTCTCAAAACGCATCTTCTTCCCACTGTCCCTTGCCACCAGGCTGCAAGCGTAGCTCTCCCCGGGTGCCGACTCCACGTTGGACCCCGGAGGCTGTGCTGGGGGGTTGTGCCGGTGGCTCCTGGCGAACCGATGCCAGCCCTGGGGATGCTCTTGGGGGGGGTCGCAGGAGACGATGGAGAAGCTGACCTGGCTGGCTTCTGAGAGGCGCGCGGGCCAGGAGGGCGAGTCCGAGGAGGAGAACTCCCAGGAAGAGAACTCTGAGCCTGAGGAGGAGGAGGAGGAAGAGGCAGAAGGGATGGAAAGCCTGCAGAAGGAGGATGAGATGACCGATGAGGCCGCCGGAGACCCTGCTGAGAAGCCGCCGGCCACCTTTGCCTCGCCCAGGACAGCTCCGGAGGCGGAGGCCGGCAGCGCCCCGCCAGGTGAGTGTGCGTGCGGGCGTGTGCGGGGCCCAGCTGGCCTCCTTTCTACCGGGCGTGCAGAACAGTCTAGAAACCAGGTGTGAGTTTTCCGAGGAAATCCTCTGGACCTCCCCTGCCCTCCGCCCTCCCCAGACACGTTTGCCCGGTCGGTGCCTGTGCTGGTTTGTACCAGCTGTTAGATTTGTTACCGGGTTCATCCCGGGTTTTCGGTGGTGCTCAATCCGTCTGTCATGTGTGAGGCTGAGAGCTACGTTTATTTCAGAAGACACTGCCGTTCCTCAGCAACATGTAGTCCTCCGAGAGCCCAGCGTAGGACTGTGCTCGCTCTCAGGACTCCCTTTCTCAGTGGAGTAGCGGAGGTGCCCTGAGCGTCCCAGAGAGCACGGCTGTGCAGCCCGCACAGGGCTCACCTGCCAGTCTTGCCTTCCCGCCACTTTCCCACCAGCTCTTCTTCTGAGGCCCTCCCAGACCCGGAGCAGGGGGTGGGGTCTCCTGAGGAGCCGGGGCGGAAGGGTGGCGCGGTGGGGTCAGAGCAACCGTGGGCTTGGTGTCTTCTCCAGGAGAGGGTGGCAGGGCTGCCGGGAAGGGCCGGAGCAGCCAGCGGGCTCGCGGCCGGCGGGGAGGCCGGGCCCGGGCCAGCAAGGACACCTCCAAGCTCCTGCTGCTGTACGATGAGGACATCCTGGAGCGGGACCCACTCAGGGAGCAGAAGGACTTGGCCTTCGCCCAGGCTTACCTGACCAGGGTAGGCAGATGCCGCTTCCTGTTACCGTCCCTCCGAGCTCGGCTGCTTCTTCCAGGGATCTGTGTGAGGGGCCGCGAGGCACAGGGCTCAGTGATACGTGGCTTGTCGTAGTCCCTGAGCATCACCCTCTGTTGTTCAGAAAGCTGGGAAAGGTGATCCCACCATCATCGTGAGGGGGACTTCACGGGTTGGCTAAAAGGGCCTTTCCCGGGCTCTCAGCTTGAGAAGAAAGACCTATTGTGCATCGGCCCGAGGGTGGACCTCAGGGAAGCACCTTGGTCTCCAGAGACACGAGCCAGCCTGTTCCTGTCTTGTGCCACAGTCTCATTCTCTTGGTCCCGCCCCCCCCACCCCCCCAGCAAGGGGGTGTGCTCGCAGTGACAGTCCTGCCTCACCTTCCTGACTCCTGTATTATTTACCCTCAGTGGATGCTGTGCACAGGGCGCTCCTTCTCTGTTTCAGCGGGGAGCTGAAGTCCGGGACAGGGTAGAACTGTGAGCTAGAGAAACTTGCTGGTCTCGTGGGCAGGGCTGTGGTCTGTGGACACCCGCCACCGGAAGAGAGCTGTGCCTCGCTCGGCGCGGTGTCCGCCACGAACAGATCTGGGGATCTGTCGGGAGCGGCCTGTGCAGGGCGGGTCTCGGAGCTCTCTAGCGGGGCCCCTGCTCCTCGGTCCGTGCTGCTGTTTCGTGCTGGGGCCCGCGGACAGAGCACTGATGGTGGCACGTCTCCTGCGCAGGTGCGAGAAGCCCTGCGGCACGCCCCTGGCAAGTACGAGGACTTCCTTCAGGTTATCTATGAGTTCGAGTCAAGTCCTCAGCGGCAGACCGCTGTGGATCTCTACAGAAGCCTGCAGATCCTGCTCCAGGACTGGCCTCAGCTGCTCAAGGACTTTGCTGCTTTCCTGTTGCCCGAGCAGGCTCTGGCCTGTGGATTAGTAAGTGGATGGGGTTGGTGGGTCCTGTGACAGTGGGGCCGAGCGAGGTTCACGGACACTGTGCCCGTCCCCCGGTCAGATGACCCTGGCATGGCCCACAGAGCCCTCTTCCTTTCAAGAGGTGATCTTCCCGGCCCCTCGTCTCCCCATTTCTTTATGTGTGCCATGTGGGGTCGTACCTTTGCTTGCCCTCACGGGCCTCAGGTAAATCACGTGCCGTCTGCGCCTCACTGTTGTAAAACAGGCGTTCGTTCAACAAACACTTACCTGGGTGCCTAGTACGTGTTGGGCAGAGCTCTAGGTGCTGAGAGTACAGCCATTACAAAAGGGTGACATCCTTGCCCACGTGGAGCTTCCACTCTCCCGGGAGAGTCAGGTGATAAACGGTGAAATGTATATAGTAAGTAGATTTGAGGATCAGAAAGCCGACAGAAACAGGAAATGTGCATAGCGCTTCCCGGTGACGAGGCCTCACAGAAGAACACGTCGGGAGGGAGGAGTGAGGGCTGTGGGTGGAACGGGGCAGGGGACGACAGTTGTGTCACGTGCACGGTGGTGTGGGATGGCCGGCACGTAGGGTGACATCTGAAGTTTGGGAGAGAAATGTGTAAACATGAGGGCATAGCCTGGTAGTTCTGGATGTCTTGTCATGGTTGAGAGACGCCGGAATGAGTGGTGCAGCGAGATGGTTCTGATGGTCTTGAGGCGGTCACACGGGAGCAGGGTGATTTTTGGTTTTTAAGTCTATTCTTTTGAGAGAGGGAGAGACCGAGAACAAGTGGGGGAGGGGCAGAGAGAGGGAGAGAGGATCCAAGGCAGGCTCTGTGTCGACAGCAGAGAGCCAGCCCTATGTGGGGCTCGAACTCACGAACCGTGAGATCGTGACCCGGGCTGAAGTCGGCTGCTCAACCGACAGCCACCCAGCTGCCCCGGGAACGGGGTGATTGCACACCCTGCCATCCGCTCTTCCCCTGTGGTTATGAGGCTTAGACGAGCACTCGTGTGCAGAGTCTTTGTAAACCGTGTGGTGCCACAGGGCCTTGAGTGTGTGACTTCACGGGCCATGAAACCCCAGAACCCCAACGTGCGCTTCTCTTGGGTCTGTTCACGTCCCCGGTGTCGTGGGCTGGCTGACATTGCAACCCTCCGGTGGACGCCTGGCTCTTTTAGCATATTCTTTTTTTTTTTTTAATGTTTATTTTTGAGAGAGAATGAGCAGGGGAGGGGCAGAGAGAGGTGGCGGTGGGGGGTGGGGCGGGGAGGGGTAATACAGGATCCGAAGCAGGTTCCATGCTGTCATCACAGCCCGATATGGGGCTTGAACTCACCAACCGTGAGATCATGAGCTGAAGTCAGACGCTCAACCCACGGAGCCACCCGGGCGCCCTGGACTCCAGGTCTTAAAGTCCACCTCGCGGTTGTAAAGGAGCCCCGTCAACCTCAGTCCCCGGCCCGCATTTCCTGTCTTCTGCTCAGAGCACTCTGGTCTTGCTCAGCCGCGCAGGGGACTCTCTCGCCTTCTTTCCCCTGTGGTAGTTTGAGGAGCAGCAGGCTTTTGAGAAGAGCCGCAAGTTTCTCCGGCAGCTGGAGATCTGCTTTGCAGAGAACCCCTCGCACCACCAGAAGATCATCAAGGTCCTGCAGAGCTGCGCGGACTGCCTGCCCCAGGAGATCAGCGAGGTACCTTGCCCGTCCTGCTTCCTCCCCCTGCGCACCTGCGCCTCCCACCGTCCCCTGACCGGGCCGTGTTCTCTGGCTGCCGGGACCGTGGACGTCTGGAGGGGCGTAGAAGGGGAGGACTTTGTAGGCTTTTCTAAAGCCTAAGGTTCTGGAATCGGGGGGGCTTGTCCCTTGAAACCTGAGCCTGACTGCCTCAAGGTGCCCTCAGTGCCCTGGGAGGGAGGTGCAGGGAGCAGGTGATGCTGCCTGAGCTGGGGGTCACACGTATCGTTCGTGTCGTCATTGGGGGTCGCGCGTACTGTTAGCACCCTTCCAGCGCAGGCTCGCGAGCAGGGAGGGGGCAGTGAAGAACCCTTAGCCTTCAAAGAGAGGCTTCTGTGTGTCCCTCAGGGCACCAGGGAAGTGGGCCTTGGGAGTATGTGGGTCTGGTGTGGGATGGCCACCTGGAGAAGCCCGGGGGACGTGTCTGCCCCTTGACACCCTCTCAGCTCAAGACACAGATGTGGCAGCTCCTCAAGGGCCACGACCACCTGCAAGATGAGTTCTCCGTCTTCTTTGATCACCTGCGCCCAGCGGCCAGCCGGCTGGGCGACTTTGAAGAGATCAACTGGACAGAGGAGAAGGAGTACGAGGTGCGGGGCCAGGGGCTGCGGGGCTTTGGGAAGCAGGATGGCCGTGGGAGCGCGGGGTGCCTGCCCGGGGTCTGCGTTGAGCAGCACCCACTCGTCCCCCAGTTTGACGGCTTTGAAGAAGTGGCCCTGCCTGATGTGGAAGAGGAGGAGGAGCCCCCCAAGATGCCCACGGCCTCAAAGAGCAAAAGAAGAAAAGAGATCGGGGTCCAAAATCACGATAAGGTACCTGGGTTGTTGGGCGTGATCTGTCGGTCGTGAATCAGGCCTTGAGTTTCGTGAGCATTTCTCTGGCCGAGTGTGCCATGTGTGCTGCAGGAGCCCGAGGTCAGGCCGCGGAGCCCCTGGCGGGAGGAGCGCGGATGCTGGAGAGCACCCCCCAGCCGCCCCATCAGGAGGAGGTTTCCCCCTCTTCTCTCTTGCTCAGAGCTATTTCTCTTGGGTCTTGACGTCTTCTTCCTTTCTGTTGGTATGAAGATCCAGAAGCGAGCCCCCACTTTAGCAGTACTGGTGACAAAGTGCACGTGGCTCCTAGAGGCACGTACCTGGTCATTCTCTCAGTGAGCCCCGTGGCAGTCCCCCCAAGAGACTGCTCTCGTTTCATTTCACAGAGGCAGAAACGGACATTCGCGGCGAGGCTGTCGCCAGGGCCTCGTGTCCATAAGTGGCTGTGCTGGGGTGCGAATAGGTCTGCACAGACCCCCTGCCCTCTGCTGCTCTCCAAGGAGTCTGTTTTCCTGAATGTCTTTTACTCTCCCTTGTGGAAAACGGCTTCTTAGCTGGATGACCTTGGGCAGCTTACTTCACCTCTCTCGGTTTCAGTTTCCTTGTCGGTTGGGATAACTTTCATCCGAGGTTACTGAACACAGAGTGTCGTGTGGGGGCCTCCAAAAGCACAAAGAAAGCCCCCCTCAATGGGGCTGGGAGGGGGCAGAGCTCAAGGCACGGGGAGGCAGGAGCGAAGGTGGTCGAGTCAGGTCACACCTTGTGACGGCCTTTCTTGGGACTTTGCCTCAGATTGTATGTGACTTAAGTATTTCTTGAAACATCTGGGCAACTGGGAGAGGTCCATCTTTGGGTCATTTAAGGGTTGTTTTGGGGATTTAGAACAGGCTGGGATTGAGCGTTCCTGGGCTGAGTGGAGAGTTGGGGGCTCATGAAAGAGGAGGTCGGTGTGGGTGCTGGGGCGACCTGTTCTGAGGCCTCACGACTCCGCTTTCTCTCGGTCCTGGACGTGCTGGGCGGCTAACCAAGCCCGGTATCTCCTAGGAGGCCGAGTGGCCGGATGGCGCCAGGGACTGTGCCTGCTCCTGCCACGAAGGAGGCCCCGATCCCAAGCTGAAGAAAAGCAAGAGAAGAGGGTGTAGCCGCTGCAGCAGCAGGGTGAGCCGGGCCGGGCCGGGCCGCACCGAGGGGCGGGCGTCTGCACTGCCTCCCCATTTGGGGTGAGGTACGCTCCCGCACGGGGCACCGCCCTGAGCTCCTGCAAGGACGGCACCCACGCGATAGGCGGTGCACGCGCTATTTGAGTCAAAATAGAATCTTGTACACGTGTGCAATGGATTTGCTTTCTAAAGACAATCCTGTGGATGGGGCTCCTGGGTGGCTCAGTCGGTTAAGTGTCTGACTTCAGCTCAGGTCACAATCTCATGGTTTGTGAGTTCGAGCCCCGCATCGGGCTCTCTGTTGTCACTGCAGAGCCTGGAACCTGCTTCAGACCCTCTGTCTCTTCTCTGTCCCTCTCCTGCGTGCTCACGTGCACGTACTCTCCTCTCTCTCAAAAATAAATACACCTTAAAAAAAAGTCCTGTGGGTAAAGCTTTTGGAATTGGATAACAATGAAGTGCTTCAAGTATTTCTCAGCTTGCTTGCTTGCTTGTTTTTAATGAGATATACTTGTGTCAAGAAAACAGACCCTCGAAGTAATGCCGGGTCTCTAGAGTAGGGTTGGTTGGCAGCCAAGATACGGTCCTTGCTCGGAGAACGGCGGGTAGAACCAGACGCCTTCTAGGTCTTTTAAAGTTGGTGGAGCAGGTGTACTTGCCGGACGTGGGGGCAGGGCTTGGTCGCCAGAGAAAAAGGCAGTCAGGAGACCCCTGACCAAGGAGGCTGTTCCTGCAGGTCTGTGACGGCAGATCCTACAAGAGCAAGGAGCCCCATGAGTCGGCGGGCGGCAGCCCCCACCGCGAGGCCAGCCCTGTGCCTGGTGCTAAGGAGGCCGGGCAGGGCAAGGACCTGCTGGAGGAGGAAGTCCCAGACGAGCGGGAAAGCGTTGAGGCCGCCCAGGACCCGGCCGGCAGGGGAGCTCTGCCTGTTCCAGGTGAGTGTTCTGCCAGCCCGGCCTCTTTCCCCCCTTTTCCATGTCCTTACGTGCTTCAACCAAGAACGTCTCTGAGCCAGGATGAGCAAGTCCTTCTTGGACGGAGAACCCCCTCTCTTACGAACAAGTAATAGGAGATCCTCTGTCCGGCCTTAACTTGCTCTGCTGTGGCCTCTGTCCTCTCGAGGAATTGGGAGTGCGAGGCAGCGTGACTGCATTCTCTTCCCTGCCCTCCGGACCCTGGTCATCTGCGTCCTGAAGACCGCCATTCTGGGCCTTGACAGTCGGGCTTTTGTCTTCATTTAAGTGACTTCAGCCAGCCCCACCGCACTCTTTGAGATTGGGGCTCCATCACAGTAGCCCACCTGTGTGGCTCTGTGGTAACTAGGCGTCTCAGGTGCACCTTGACCCCATCCGTCCTCTTAGGTCCTTATTTTCCTCCTAAGCAGGATCAGCAGTGGGGAGCACGCAGGAAGTGACCCTGACAGAGCAGCTCGTCCTGGGGGGCCCACCGCCCTGTTCACCCGAGACTCCTCAGCTTTCCTCCAGCCCTGGAGTTGTGCTCTGCGTGGTTAGGAGAAACCAGGCTGAGCGTGAGGTCCTGCCCTGCCCTGAGGCGTCCCCTAGACTTCAGGATGAGGGGGAGGACCAGGAGGCAGTGGGTGAGCCAGAGGCTTCCGTGCCCGCCTGGGATGCTTCGGAAACTGAGAAACGGCCTGGAACCGAGGAGAACCCTGCTTCCTTTCTGAGTCCCGTTTCCTCAAGGACCAGAGACTTAGGGAGGAGACGGTTGTCTGAGGTCTCAGACAGTCCGGGGAGCTGGTTGCTGTCGAGCAGAGCTGGGGTGAAGACCGCACACAGGATGTCCCCCGTCCACGAGTCGTCGGGAACGGACACCTCAGAGACTTCTTCCAAAGCCCCTAGGGGAGGTTTGGTTAAGGACTGTGGAGTGCAGGGCAAGGCCCCCGTGGGAGAGCAGCAGCCGAAGACCACAGAAGCTACTGTTTGTGCCAACAACAGCAAGGTCAGCTCCACCGGGGAGAAGGTGGTGCTGTGGACCAGGTAGGTGGAGGGGGGGGCCGCCGCGTGTGTATCTGGAAAATGAGTGCACGTGTCCATTTTGCTAATCTGGAGTTAATCGTGGTATGTGGGTTCCAGGGAAGCTGACCGCGTGATTCTCACCATGTGCCAGGAGCGGGGGGCACAGCCACAGACTTTCAGCGTCATCTCCCAGCAGCTAGGAAACAAGACCCCGACCGAGGTAAGCGGCGAAAGCCCTGCCAGAGCTTCGGGCCCCCGGGGGATCCAAGCACACGGACTGGCGAGGAGAGGCTGGGTCGGCCAAGCAAGAGACAGGACACCAAGCGCGACTGTACAGGTGGGCCCCAAGGAGGGGCCCGACTCGTCAGGGAGTCTGGTTTTGGTTCGAGAGAGGGCGGTGGACTGTCAGGAGCCCACAGACGTTCCAGGTCGTGTTCGGGAGCCATATGATTTGGGGCCAGATGCTGCTAAGCCTCTCGACCGGAGTCCCCTCTCGTGCGGGAGGACACAGCCCTCCCGACCTCCCTGTGGGGGACAGACCGATTGCTCGATCGGCACGTACTGCTCGGTCAACGTCAGAACCTTCCTCTCTGGCCTTAGGTTTCCCACCGCTTCCGGGAACTCATGCGGCTCTTCCACACGGCCTGTGAGGCCAGCTCTGAGGAGGAGGAGGACGCGACCAGCACCAGCAACACAGACCAGCTGTCTGACCGCGGGGACCTCCTGTCGGAGGAGGAGCTGGACGCGTGACCCGTGACCCTGGGCGCGTGGCGGTGTCAGCCGCTGGCCCCAGCCGGCGGTGCTTGTGCTTGGCTGGCGCCCCACCCCCGGGGCTCAGGCTGTAGGGCCGGAGGCGCGGGGGCTGAGGCCGACTGGGGGCGGATGGCTCTGCTAGCCTACGAGTCCTTCTGGGTCTTTCTGAACGTACTCGTGAACAGCATCGAGGGAGTGGGCTTGGCTCCCTTTCTACCTCCCCTCTCCCCCCGCCCCCCTCCCCGCCCGGGTCTGATGGCACATATTTATTGTTCTGTGATCCCACCACAGTGGTTCTAGACGTACGAAGTGCTTGTGTCGGTGTAGCCAGTCCCAGAACATTGAGCTCCCATACCCAGCAGTTTTTATTGTAAACCAGCTCTTTCCTGTTCTCGGGAAGCCTTAGTCCACGAGGCCACCCCCACTCCGGTAGCACTGGGCCAGGCTGCGCAGCTCCTGCAGGGCCTCGTCCAGGTCCCCCTGCTCCACGCCAGCGGCCAGGAAGCTGGCCCAGCGCCGCACATCGAGCTTGGTGAGCTCTCTAGCCAGGTCTCCCAGGGTCCGGTTCAAGGACGAGGAGGAGCAGAGGGCCCCAAGCACTGGGATGCTCTCCACGGCTGTGGAGGGACACAAAAGGAGGCCTGAAAATGGTTTTTCTACCCTGGGCTCTGCCGCGCAGACTGGATGGGAGAGTGAACTCACTGGATTGTGTGCCGTCCCCTCGGTAAACCAGTGCTCCAGAGGAAGGCCACGTCCCTCAGGGCCACCAAGTGAATAAAGGGATGTTTAACTGTGGGCTTTGCTAAGAACCTTCATCTAGGAAGGGATACGGTAAAACCTCTCCCATACCCTCACTGCCCACGTACCTGCCCCAGGTGGGGGACCATCCACAATCAAACCGTGCTGGCTGAGGCCTGGGGAGAAGAGCTGGGGGTACGGGGGAGCCACCATGCAGGGAGCCAGCAGCAAGTGGGCAGAGCTGTGGGGCAAGAGCAGGGGTTGAGCGAGAAGTTGAAGGAGGTCTGGGCGCAGGGAGTGGGCATCGCACTGACCTCCTGACTGTGGGCTGCTGCTGTTGTAAATACTGGGCCAGGACGTCTTCCCCAGTGGCGCACGCGTGCAGAGGCGAGGGCAGAGGGGTCCCCGGGGCCAGCTGGCTGCCGGAACAGAGCCAAAACCACCATTAATCTGTGGACCAGGAACTAGGGATCTTCCTGTTTGTAGGCCATCAGCGGAAGCAGGACGCTGAGGGTCTTTTCTTGGGGGGGGGGGGGGGCAGAAGAAGGAAGAGTGGGGCGATGCCATCAGGATGTCCAGAGGTGTGCGCAAGACCAGGATGGGAGTCCGAAGTCCGACAGGCTCCCTGAACCTGCCCCCTCACCTGGTGTGGCACGCTCTGTCCAGACCCCTCAGCACCACGGACTGGGCGAAGCAGCACGTTCCAGAAGGGCTCCCACATGCAGACAGGGGGGTCCACGCGGCAGCCCCTCCCAGCTGCACCAGAGCGTCGGGAAGGGACTGGCCTGGGGCCAAGGGGAAGGGGATGGTGGCCGCTGCGGTCGCCACCTAAAGAGAAGGGAGAGCTCAAGTAGCGGCTTTCTCTCCATTGCGACCGGCGCCTGTGCAGCGCTCCGTACCTTCTTCCCAGAGAAGTTCAGCATGTCTGCCAGGTGAGCCATGAAGACTGGCGAGGAACGGAGGCGGTACGGAGCAGTGACGGTGTCCAGGGCTGTGGCCAGGATGGCACCACAGTGGAAAGGCAGGGCGGGCTGTGAAGATACCAAGAAGGGCACTTAGCCTTCAGGGTCTGGAAAGCAGAGTGTGAAGGCAGAACCCTAACGGCAGACACGTCCAGGCGCTTTGACAAAGGACAGTGTGTTCCAAAGGGGCCGTGTCACGGGTGAGTACAAGCGGAGGGTTCGAGAACAGGGCTGGTGGCAGAGAAAGGCCGGGGTGGGGGCTGCAGTCCCAACAGGAACCTCGAGCCTTACGTCATAGTGCAGGTGGGGGAAGATGACGGGTGGCTCCGGTCGCAGCCCCAGGCCCCCGCCCAAGGATAAGGGGCAGACCAGAGAGCTGTGGGCGGACATGTGCACCAGGCCCAACGCTGTGTTCAGCAGACGATAGATGTTTTTCAGGGGGTCCTGGGGGAAGGGAGAGTGACTGTTACGCGGTTTTCTCCCTGGGCGGTCTCGCTCCGTGCCCCGGGACTTTTCCCCAAGGTGTCCTCACCCCATGACTGTAGGGCCCAGGGAGCAGGCCCCAGGTTATTATTCCCCGCCCTGAGTACTCGTCTCGTAGCAACTCGGCGGCCTTGGCACCCAGCCCAGAGAAGCCGTTGTGCAGGTCGCACAGGATCTGGAAGCCCTGGAAGGAGACGGTGATGGAAGACGGGGCAGGCCGAGGTCCTGCCTAGGCCCCGCCTGGCCACACGGCTACCTGCAGGTGATCACACTCCTCCACGTAGAAGTGCAGCCTGTCCTCCACGTCTTCCAGGCACCGGGGCTCCTTCAGGATGCTCTCGCCTTGCCCGAAAGCCTCTAGGCGACCTGCTTCCCTGCCGGACGTGACCACAACCAGGACTTGCAGGAGCCCCGGCCCTCACCCCCCCGGCCCCGCAAGATCCCGTTTGCAGGGACGGCGGGGAAGGTGGCCTCAGGAGCCTCATCAACATCGGTGGGGATCCCGTTTCTCGGTTCACACCCTTTGGGGCCCACGTACCCATCGTGGTTGTACTTCTGAATCATACAGATGCTCCGGGGGTGTAGATGGACCCGGAGGAAATCCGACCAGACTCTGATGCTGTCCTCTGTGGGGGTGAATGGTTTGGGGGCTGCAGCAGTGGTCAGCGGTGGGGGACCTGAAGGAAAACGAAAAGAAGTGTTCTTCCTGTTGCTGTTCTGCCCGGTTCCCTGCCCTGTAGTACTTGGTGAAGTCTCACCTTTGCCATTGGGAATGGACTTGACCCTCCAGATCCCATCACTACTCAACACTCCCTGGGGGGGAGGGGAGGGGCAGAGAGAAATCTGCATTTAGTTCCAGGCAGTCTACAGGCAAAAGTTGACTGATTCTCTTGGATTCTGACCAAGTCTACAGCCTGCCTTCACCCAACAGTCACATTCTGTAGGAAAAAAAGTGCTGCTTCCCAAAATGCCATCCCAAGATATTTAAAATGATCAAAATCCTTTTTCTCTGCCCCAGTGGAGGCCACTCTAGCTCTAGCAGTAGAGGCCCTCACCTCTGCACTCAGAAGGTCCTGGAGGCCAGGGATTTGGGGATAGAGTTCCTCCCTGTGTGTGGTAAGCTTTCCCTGCCTGGAAAAAAAAAAAAAAAAAAACAAGCAAAAAACGGAGAAGGATTTCAGTGACGGTTCCCCGCAGCTGTCCAGCTTCCTGTGCACATTCCCACTGCGAACGTCACCAGTACCATGCTATTGCCGCATCCAGCTGTCTGTCCCTGTAGAGTCCACCTTCTTGTTTTAGGGAGCTCAGGCTACCTGTACAAAAAAGAACAGGCAGCGTCGGGTCGAGGCCTCGCTCCTCCCCGCCTCCGGCTAATCTTCCTGCCAGCCTGCTGCCACCGAGCTTTCGTGCACACACTTGAGCCCGGTAAAACCCTCGTCTGGGAGAATCCAGATTCTCCTCCATCCCCAGCCTGGGCGTGAGCCGTGCGGCCGTAGCAGGGGAGCACCGCGGGGTCCCACAAGAGTGCCACAGTCCACCGGGTCCCTGCGGCTGCCTGTCTCCGGTCCGCACGCCCGGGGGCTCCTGCGCGCTGGCCGACCCCGGCCGCCGCCTCACCCTTGAGATCCATGAGGATGAGTCTCGGCGTGTACGTCTCCTGGCCGTGGGGCGTCCGGCCGGTCCGGTATAGGACGTCGGGACACAGCTCTCCCGGCGGTTCCTCGGCACCGGTCGGGGCGCACAGCGCAGCATCCTGGGGGTGCACAGGGGAAGGCCTGGCCTCAGCGGGGGCGGCTGGAGATCCCGGGCGGCCCCGCGGCGGCAGCGCCCGCGGGCCTCACCTGCTGGTTCCACCAGTGCGCTCCCACGAAGCCCGCAAAGTGGCCCAACTGCAGCGTGAGCACCTCCCGGGCCCCGCCCGCCATGCCGCCCGGCTCCGCTGGGTCGCGCAGGCGCGGCGGCCCACTCGCCGCTCGGGGCCGATTGGATCGTCGGCTTGTGGGCGGGGTCTCCGCCCCCGCGCAGTACTGGTCCACACGTACGTCCTTTCCCGTAGGGCGAGCGATTCGTCGGGCTTCGGAAGCCCCGCCTGCACTCGGGCCAGGCCGGCGCGGGCCCAGCTCTCGTTGGGGGGCGGGGCCCGGCGCGGCCGGAAGTGGCCGGCGCGGGGGCCGGGCGTCTCGTGGCGCGCTGTGGGCGGGGCCTGGCGTCTCGCGTGGGTCCCGCCGGCGGCCGAGCGGAGGAGGCTGCGGTCGCTGCTTCGGCGTCGCCTCCCGGAGTGCGGGCTGGCCCGACTGCCTGTCTGTCACGCCCCGTGAATGAGGCGCCCTTGGCAGTGTTTTGCGTCTGCCTTTTGTTCGATGTCGTCTGAGAAACTCTCCTCCAACCTTGCGCGTACTTGCAGCTCCTCTCGTGGCCCCGTTGCGCGGCCGAGGGGTGCGCCGACGGCGGGCCGAGGCCGCCCCCGCTGGCGGCGGGTGGGCGTGCGCCGAGCCCCCCCTGTGCCGCTGTACCTGCACGCGCTTCCGCGGGGCGCGCACCTGGAGTGGACGCGTTGGGTCGGAGTGGAGGCTGTCCTCGAGCTTGGTAAATAGCACAAACCTGTCTTCTCAAACTCTTGACCGGTGTGAACCTCCACCACCGGTGCGGGCGAGTTTTCAGTTGATGCACCGTTACCTTTAAAGATTGTAGCCCTCATCACTGCTTTTAACTGCTAATGAGGCTGAGAGCACTTTTTCGTACGTTTATCGGCCAGTTGGAGATCCATTTATGTGACGTGCATGTTCAAGTTTCTTGCCCGTCTTTCTTTTGGATTGTCTTACTGATCTGTGGGAGTCAGTACTTGATTCGGGATACAAGCCGTTTGTCAGTTGTGTGTTGAAAGTATCTACTACCACTGTTTGCTTTTTCACTGCCTTAAAGGAAGTTTTTAGAAGAATAGAGTTTGTGTTTGCTTTGCTTTTTAAAACATAGTCACATTCATGGACCTTTTCAAATATTAATGCTTTTTATGTTATGTTACGGGCTCTCGATCCTGTTCTGTTGGTCTGTTCCAATTTCACGGGGTATTTAAACACCGTATTTTCAAAAAAGTGTCCCCAAGGAGATTTAAAAAAAAAAAAAAAGAGGGGAGAGTGTTAGGGGTGACAGAACAGCAGCTGGTAAATGTAGATGGAAGGGTAGAATTTTGATTTCGATTGCAGGTATCAATGTAAGAACTTACTCAGACGAAGATCATCAGTGGGTGGTAATTTGTTGGTCAACGGGAAGGTTTCAGGATTTCAAAGAAGCATGCCACAGCTGAGCTTACGCTGTTGATCCCATTGCGAGAGCGTATTTTTATGATGACGGATGTCAAAATTAACCAAGTGATCAAATTTAGCATCACCAGTAATGGAACCAACCGAAGTGATGTGATGTGTGGCCAGTAGAACACGTCACCCACCCACTGTGCTCGCGAAAGCCTTTAACCTGTATCTGCAGGAACAATTAGACGAGTCCAGCATGTTGGACAGTCTGTACAACTGGCCAGATGTCTTCAAAAATGTCAAATAACAACACCAACAAAACCCCAGAGGGTCTACTGAAGGTAACAGGACATTTAAGAGATATTTCATTGTTAATGTAATTTGTGAACATTGATTGGAACCCAAATTGGCAACGGGGGGTGGGGGGGAGGTGCTGGTGGGTAGCCATGAAGATGTTGGGATGACTGGAGAAATTTAAAAAAGCATAGTGTTATTGAACATTATATCGATGACGGGTTTCTCTGGTGTGATAATGGAATTTTGATTATATAGGAGAATATCCTATTAGGAGAAACGTGATAAAAGACTCGTCTGCAATTTCCTTTCAAATGGTGACGCAAGTAAATAAATAGCCCAATGCGGGGGCTCGAACTCACGAACCGTGAGATCATGACCTGAACGAAAGTCAGACACTTAACCAACTGAGCCACCCAGGCGCCCCTCTTTTTTAATTTAATCAATGGGATCTTTTCTGGAATGAAAATTTTAAATTTTCATGAAGTCTAGTTTATCAAGTATTCTTCTATGGACTGTATCTTTGGTGTTATATATAAGAAATTGTTGTCCAACGTAAGGTCATGAAGGTTTTGTTCTCTTTTATTTATAATTAAAAAAAATTTTTCTTAACGTTTTACTTTTTTTTGAGAGAGTATGAGCAGGGGAGGAGCAGAGAGAGAGAGGGAGACAGTGCAAGTGGGGGAAGAGCAGAGAGAGAGGGAGACACGGAATCCGAAGCAGGCTGCAGGCTCCGAGCTGTCAGCACAGAGCCCGACGTGGGGCTTGAACTCATGAACGGTGAACCTGAGCCAAAGTCGGACACCTAACCGACTGAGCCATCCAGGCGCCCCACTTTTCAATGTTTTATAGTTTACTTCTTACACTTAGCCCCATGATACATTTTGAGTGTGTGTGTAAATCTGTGGTCCAAATCCATGATTTTGCTTGTCCATAACCAGCTATCCCAGCACAGTCTTTTGGGGATTTTCCTCAATATATTGCCTTCACATCTTTGTTAAAAATCAGTTGACCGTAAACGCGAGACTTCTGTCTGGACTCAGTGTTGTCTGTGGTTGTACCAGGACCGTGCTGCCATGTTACCGTAGCTTTAGATGATGTTTTGAAAAAAGGAAGAGTAAGTCTGCCCAGTTTGCTTCTTTAAAAAATCATTTTGACTACTCCAGGTTTTTTTTTTTTTTTCTGTATGAACTTTAGGGTCAGTTGCCAATTTTTGCAAAAGAGCCTGCTGAAATTTTAATACTGATTGCACTTATCGGCCAGTCTGGGGAGAATTAACATCTTAACCCCATTGAGTTTTCCAACCTGTGAACACAGACCGTCTTTCCAGTTTAGATCCTCTTCAATTTCCCTCGGTAACAATTTATAGTTTTTGGTGTATAATTTTGCAGTTCCTCTGTTAAAATTGCCAATACTTTGTATTCCTGCTCTTTGAATTTACTTTCTTAATTGCGGTTTTATTTCATTGCTGTAACAGAGACATAGAATTGGTTTTTGTGTATTCATCTTGTATTGTGGCCTTGCTGAACTTATATTTAGATGTTTTGAGCCTAAGATTTTCTCTCTACAGGGCTGTCATCTGAAAATTAAGACAGTCTTCTTACTTTCGAATCCGGGCTCAATGCAATTGAGTGATTAAGAGAAGCCCTAAGAGACTATGCGGCAGGCTTAGCAAGGAGCCAGTAGAAATCGGGGCATGAGGATTGAGTCTATAGTAGAAGGCTCTTAAGAAAAAGAGGACCGGGGTGGGGCAGATTATGATAGAGGATTTGGAAAAAAATTGAGTCTACATTTAGCAAATGACAGAAGGAACGATGGGAACTCTTCAGTAGGACCTGTGGTGGGGTGGGACAGCCGTACAGCTTACTGTTCCACGTTCGTCAGTGAAGATGAGGCCTATCGATGAGGGGTTTAGCCACCCAGACATGGAAGCCGGGTTCCCAGCCTCATTTGCGGCTAAGGCTCAGGCCTGCCAGTGGGGTGCAGACGCCCCCTGGGAGGAGAGGAGCTGCGGCCATCTCTGGGTTGCTGCTCTCAGTGGCAGAGGCCGGGGGCTGGGGGTTTACAGCAGTGGGGTGGCTCAGTCGGTGCAGCGTGGGGCTCTGGACATTGGATGTGTGCATTCAAGCCCCACGCTGGGTGTAGAGTTTACTAAAAATAAAATCTTTAGGGGCGCCTGGGTGGCTCAGTCGGTTAAACGTCCAGCTTCAGCTCAGGTCATGATCTTGTGCTCCGTGGGTTTGAGTCCCATGTTGGGCTCTGTGCTGACAACGCAGAACCTGTCTGGGATTTTCTCTCTCAATAAACTTAAAAAAAAAAAAAAAAAAAGGCTTTAAAAAAAAAGCCTATTTTTTTTTTAAAGTTTAATTTATTTGTTTGAGGGGAGGGGCAGAGACAGAGAACCCCAAGCAAGCTCTGCATTGTCAGCACAGAGCCCAGACGCGGGGCTTGAACCCACTAACCGTGAGATCGTGACCTGAGCCGAAATCAAAGTCGGACTTTTAACCGAATGAGCCACCCAGGTGCCCCAAAAGCCTATTTTTTGTGTAGAGTTTTATGTCTAGGATTTGGTAACAGAAGTTGCTTCGAGAAAAGGGGAACGAGAGGAAGGAGGCTGGTTTCCATGAGATCTATTTTTGTGGCTTGGACTGTAACGCACACAGGGCAACAACAGGAACAGGTGGACTGAGGCCCCTGGGTGACCCGGGCCGCAGCACAGCTCACTAGGGCCTCGGAAGCATTGGGAGAGAGGAGGCAGGGGTGGGGGTGGAGAGCAGGCCGGCACAAAGGACGAGAGGGGCTGGAGCGGGAAGTGATGGAGCGGATGGAGAGGCCGAGGGCTTTGAGCTCAGGGTTAGATAAACCTGGCCGTGACCGTCCCCGGCGGGGGGGGGTGTCAGTCGGGGTTCAGAGGGCAGAACCACACTAAAGGGGTTTGTCACAGGGCTTAGAGCCTTCCGGTGGTGGCGGCTGACCCCGCAGGCCTGTAGGGCACTCGCCTCGGAGTCTGGCCGCGCTGACCGAGGCTGGGTCGGGTGAGGCTCCGCTTCTGACGGAATCCTCGAGGAGGAGGGTCAGGCAGGGGAAGCCGGCTCTCCAGGGGGAGACTGTCTGCTTCAAATCCAAGTCCCGAACGGTAGCAGCCCGCCACGTGTGAGGCCCCGTCCACATGCCGTGTGGTTCAGTCCTCACGGCCCCCTGACGGCGGGGCGTTCTTGCCCTCAGACCAGGTGAAGCAGAGGTCAGGGGACACTGGAGAAGCAGATCGGCTGCGAGGCCCTAAGACCGCCAGTAAGTGGCAGCCGGGACTCGAACTTCTGACACCACCGGTGTGGGCAGGGGCAGAGAATTCTGTGCCGAGGCTGATCTGAGTCACCGTGTCCTCCGGTCCCCTGAAGGTGGCTGCGTAGACAGAACCACTCTCCCCGCGCTCCCTCCTCACTCCACACCGTGTCCGGAACCTGCAGAAAGGGGCCTCGGTCAGGCTCCCGGGAGCAGTGGTGGCAGCGTCAGTAGGACGTGAACAGTCGGTGTAGGTGCTTGTGGGGGAGGAGTTACGGTGTGAATCTCGGGCTCCTGAGCCGCATCAAGTCTGGAAGATAGAACTCCTGGAAATTTCTGTAGGATCTGGTCTCTTCGGACTCCTCACAAGCAGAATTCGGGGAAATTCAATTTGGCCACAGGAAGGCTCTTTCCATCTTAAAAATCTAACGCGACACTTTGAGAAGGATCATTTATTTTTATTTTATTTTATTTTTTTTTTTCAACGGTTTTTATTTATTTTTGGGACAGAGAGAGACAGAGCATGAACGGGGGAGGGGCAGAGAGAGAGGGAGACACAGAATCGGAAACAGGCTCCAGGCTCCGAGCCATCAGCCCAGAGCCCGACGCGGGGCTCAAACTCACAGACCGCGAGATCGTGACCTGGCTGAAGTCGGACGCTCAACCGACTGCGCCACCCAGGCGCCCCTTATTTTTAAGGACAGATCCATAATTACTTACAAAACGAAAACCACCCCTGAAAAGCTCTCACGAGTTTCGGGAACAAGAGGACACCTCACTGCCACATGGTCACTTCACGGGGGAGCCGCTGCGGCGCAGGGCCCTCTGTCCGTGGACCGTGTGGCCCCCCCGCCCGACGGGGTCTGTGAAAGGAAACGTCCGCTGTCGTCCACGCGCGTCGCGACCGTGGCTCAAAGGTGGGCGCACAGCCGCTCCAGCTGTCCAGGGTTTGCGTTACTCAGGAACAGAAGCTCCTTTTTCCCTTCTTCTGTGTGAGCTAAGGTGGGGGGGCGGGGAGCAGACACACACAGCTGGCAGTTCTCTCCTGCAGCACTGTTACCCCAAAAACTCTGTCGGCACCGGCCACGTGACACTCCCAAGGCCTCGCTTCCAGAGCCTTTCTCCCGGTAAGCGACCACCTTTTCTGTTTATTCCTCTGGCTCAGCATCTGCTTCCTTCTGAGCCAAGAACATCTGGCCTCTAGCACTTTGTCAAACCTGCTGACCCCCTTGGAAATCTCCCCAGCCGTGCCCCCCAGCCCGCCACGTGCGGGAGCCGCTCCACACCCTTCCCTCCCTTCCCCGGATAACCCACCCCTTCTCAGCCAGTTCTCGACCACCTAGAGAGCGGTCAGCCTTTCGTCTCCCCGGACCCCCGCGCCCAGAGGGGAGGGCAAGACCGAAACAAACAGCTGAATGCTTGCGTGCGTGCGCACAGAGCAGGTAGAGCTAGAGCTGACAGCCCCCCCCCCCCCCCCCCCCCCCCCCCCCCCCCCGACGGCTGGCCTTGGCCTGGCCGCCTCTTTCCGTGAGCACCGGATTCTGGACCATGAGATTCTGGGGAGAGATGTCCTGTTTTGTAAATTAAACTGTAACTTCCCTCCCCCACCCCTCTCCACACCCTGCAGCCAGCCAGAGAGGGGTCAGGATAAAGGGAAAAAGGGAAACACAAGTTACAGGCTGCTGCCGAGGGAAGAAGAGGTCATGGCTCTGACTCAGTGGGACCCTGAACATAAAACCCCGAAAAATTCACCTACCTTTCTCATGTTGAAGCCAACTGTTCTCCAGATAATACTGAATACAACTTTCAAACTCCTTCGGGCTGTAGTTGGAAACCAGGATGGGAATAAAGGGATCCAAGGCATCAAATCCCTCCTGGAGAAGGAAAAGGATGAAGACGGTGTCCGTCAAGTGACGAGCCGGAGGAGAGAGCAAATGCACTCGGACTGCGGACGGCGAGGTCTGTTTTTCTCCCGCCCTCTGCTCGCTCGCGGGCCGCCCGGCCTCACGGGCTCCACACAGCGCCCGGCCCCTCACGGCCACTGGGCCGTGTGCACAAGACAGCAGTCTTCTGCGTGTGGGTTTACATGGATATTCAACATGTGGATATACGTGCATATTTAAAACATTTTTTTTACGGTTTTGACTCCAGTAGTCAACAACCATTCTGACTGTTCTTAAGTTCAAAAATAGGAAACGAAATTGACGAGGATGCGGAAAAAGACCCAGTAGATGGAACGTGAACGGAAACAAGTAGCTCAAACTGGATTCCAGATCTCAGGCCGAACACGGGCAGAGGAGGGACACTCCCCTGGCTTCCGAACAGAGCCCTGGCCCGGGGGCCCCGCGGCCGGACACGGCAGCGCTGGGCAGACACCGGCCCCCAGTCTGCGGCTCTGTTCTCACAGAGTCCAGGGCGGTGGTCACGCAGCTTACTCTGCCGCCTCGGACCGCGCGGACACGTCCACAGGATGCCGAGAGCAGCCTTCTTACTGCTGGAGGTGAGGGTTCCGGATACGGGAAGGGGGAAGGGGACGCTGTGATGCGAGCCCGTATCCACGGGACACATGGTTTTCTAACAAATGTTAGACAAGTACGGGTGTGTCCGTACGGAGACAGATAGGAGGATCGTACACACGTGTGTGTCTCTTTTCACACTTCCTGGCAGTGATGCCCCAGCAACTATGAGCACACCTGGCACTCACATCTTGGTACCTAAAATCCAGTTCACGCTCAAGAGGTGGGGAATTTGGGTCCACCTCTTAAAGGGAGCATATTTTAAACACTTCTGCAGAGCAGGCACCACACACGATGTTGGGCTTGAACCCACGAGCCTGAGACCGAGTCGCACGCTCCGCCACCTCAGCCAGCCAGGCGCCTCCCGGGCCCTGGTAAGTAAATAACCGTTCTCCTCGAACGTGAATCAGGGCTGCCCGGAGGAATGGCTAGGACGGGGGCATAGAAAGGACGAGAGGAGTGCGGAACCTATTTCTTGCCAAGAAGTAAATCGGGGCCTACGGACTGATGGGGGCATGTGCAGAGGGCACAGAAGCCACCCTGAAGGGGCTTTTACAGGCCAGATCTGGGACCAAGTAAGCACCCAAATCAATAATGACAGTAAAGGTTTGAAGCTCATGAAAGAGGAGCCTGTATGTCCACCTGGAAAGAAAGGAGTGAGGAAGGAAAGTTCCTGCATGTGACAGGAAGCCAAGGGATCCGTGTAGAAGACACAAGAGAGCTAGAAAATACCGTTTTGCAAATGTCTCCGCTGGACTCTGGGGAGAATCACAAGTGGATGCTCAAACCAGTAAGGGAAGGCTTGAGGAGTGACAGGTAGTTACCTAGTTTCAAAGTAGGTGTCTGTTTATTCGTGCTTACTTGTTACACCAGGAAAATAGTAACTCTACTGCCGAGAACCCAGATGGACAGCACCTTAGCCAAGTGTCCAACCTCACCCCTGGAGTCACTGGGAGAACTGGGTCTCACAGGCGCCTCCCGAGGCTGGATACCATAGAGACCCAGCCCTGCGGCTACCATTGCACATGATCAGGAGACAACACCAGCCGAGCCGTAAGATAACCCACGGTGGCAAGTACGCTTCAAACACACGGATCTAAATATTCAAAGACTGAAGCACTGTCCCCCCTTGAAGGAGACGACAGAGCAAGACCATCAAACGCACGATCCGGGACTTTCTGTCTCTGTGAAGGATGTGGGGTGACTGGTAAAGTTCGAAGTCCTACAGATTAGGTACCAGCGTTCTATCGATGCCAGTTTCCTGATTTTGACAATTGTGCTGTGGTTCTATATTTAGAAAGTCTCTGATTTTAGGAAATACATGTTATTTAAGAAAAAAGAGGCATTGTGTCTCAGATTACTGTCACATAATTCAGGGGAAAAATGGAGAAGAAGAAAGCCAATATGGTAAAGTGTTAACGTTCAGGAATCTGGGTGAAGTCATACGTGAATATGGTTGTTCTCCAAGTCTGTAATTATGTCCAAAAAGAAAAAGAGATCTCTTTTGACAAAGTGACTAAGGGGAACCAGATTTTCTAAAGATTGGACCTTTCCCAGCAGCTCCTGAGGCAGATAGGCCTTCCGCGGCTTGAAGAGGGATCCAGTCTGGCTCAAAGTCAACACAATGGTGCCTCCATGCTGAAAGAAAGGACAAAAAGCTGAATCAGAAACAGGTGAAAAAGTGGGGCGCCTGCGTGGCTCAGCTGGTTAAGCGACGGACATCAGCTCAGGTCATGATCTCATTGTTCGTGGGTTGAGCCCAGGGTCCGGCTCTATGCTGACAGCTCCAAGCCTGGAGCCTGCTTCGGAATCTGTGTCTTTCTCTCTCTGTCTCTCAAATAAAGATGTGAAAAAATATTTTTAAAAAATGCCAAGAAGAAAAATGCATTTTATTTATTTTTTTAGAAGTTTAATTAGAGAGCGTGAGCATGCATGGGGGTGGGGCAGAGAGACGGAGAGAGAGAATCCCAAGCAGGCTCCACACCCCTTGCTCAGCCCCACGTGGCGCTCTATCCCATGAACCGTGAGATCACGACCTGAGCTGAAATCAAGAGTCGGACGCTTAACCAACTGAGCCACCCAGGCGCCCCAGAAAAGTGCATTTTAATCACCTGTCGATTTTTAGTACAGCTGAATGGCAACTAAGTAGGTTATCACTTCTGGTGTGGCGCTGACGGCAAACTGCTACGTGATCTTCAATTTATCAAAATCTTTTCCGAAGTTGGTAAGATATAAAACCACTCTGAACAACTGCAGAGTCAAAGTATGCCAGGATTTAAGTACAGTGGCTTGTATCCAAGGCGAGCAGGAAGATAGGAAACCAAATATCCAGATTTTAAATTTCGGCACCGCTAGGGCAATTAAGGAAGATACAAGAACTTTCTGGGTGTAAAATCGGAGCCGAAAACTATCAGGCGTCGCACATACTCACCCAGTCGTTTTTCACCATTTTCCTCAGGTTGTGCACGAGCGCAAGCTCCTCGGGGGCCACCTGCCGGGTCAGTGGGAAGGGGGGGGACGGGGCCGAGGTCAGTCCTTGCTCTGTGCGGGTGCCCGCCCGAGACCAATGACTACAAGATCCTGCACTGCTCTGTGACCACGGTGCCTGCGGCCACGTGCCCCACCCTGCCAGGTTTCTGATTAAAACCTGTCAGCAAGGGAGAGAGCGGCCTGGGCCCACACCACCGCCTCCCTCGATGTTTCTGCTCTTGGCTGCGGAAGCACGGTCTGACCGCTGCGCACAGAAGCCATCGCTCAGCCCCATTGAGGAGACAGAAGAGAAGGAAAAAGCTGACAAAACAGCTTCCGCCGTGACGTGCCCTTCTAGACGCTCTCCCTTTTCAATGGACAGCGGACCCCTCTCCTAACTCAAATACTCCTAAGGCGAGGCGACATGCCGCCTGGGCTACAAGGCCAAGTCCCGGCCTCCGCGTGCCAGTGCCGGAGTCAGAGTAACCAGAGTAGAGAAACCCAGTTTTCCTACCAGGCTTTTATCTTCTCTTTTCAGTGTGGTCTTTCCCCAGAGAGCGTTGACTCCATCCACCGCCACCAGGAGGCGAAACCCGCCCAAAGAACTCTGACCCTTGAGCTCTCTGAGAACCACCCCGACTGCATCCGTGGCGTTCTTCACCCGCGTGATGCCCTGCAGGGGAGAGAGGTGGGGCTGGCGGTCCCAGAAGAGGCCTCCCTTGCTGTGACAGAAGACGGGCGGCCGCTGTCTTGTTTCATACCTGTTCCACCACCTCTCCCAGAGGGCTGCCTTTCTCCGTGCTCTCTCGCTTATTCCAGACATACTTCTCTTGAACTTTTATCTAAAAGCAAACAAAAACCCAAAAAAGGCCCCTTAGCCTAAAGATGAACCCATCTGTATCCGAGAAGGGAGGAGGGTAAGGTTGTTTAGAGTCGGGTTTAATCTATTTTTCTTTCCTTCTTTTTTTGAAAAGTAGGCTCAATGCCCAGCACAGGGCTTGAACTCAGGACCCTGAGATCAAGACCTGAGCTCAGATCAAGAGTTGGAGGCTTAACCGACCAAGCCACCCAGGCATCCCTGTATTTTAAGCCCTGTAAGAGACTTCAGTATGGAAGGGAATGCTTTCTAGCCCTTTTCTGCCTAAAGCTTAAAACCAAAACCCACAAGGGATTCTGACCAAAAAGGTCTGGGATGAGGCCTTGGTATCCACATTTATAACAAGCTCCGAAGAGACTCTGATTTATAACCAGAGTTGAAAACTCTTGGCCTAGAGATTGTATCCGAGAATCACTAGAGCAAAGAACCATTTTACCAGTACATTTCTGGATTCAAGAAAGACCTCATCTGGAGAAACTTATGTAGCTGAAAATGTGCTTTAGAGAATTTGAGGCTGTAGCTTTGGAAAAGTCAATGAATCCATCTGGACTGCACGGGGACAGCTCATGGCGCTTCTTTATTTCACACGGACGAGCAGGTTTCAGGTGGTGAGCTGCCAGTAGAACATATGAAAGAAATACAGAATGGCATAGCGATCCCAGCTACAATGCTAGTTTTCCATAGTCTGGTGCTCAAGACACGAAGAAGATAAAGTCTATTTAAAGACTGTCCGGCATTGGGGCGCCTGGGTGGCTCAGTCGGTTAAGCATCCGACCTTGGCTTGGCTCACCATCTCACGGTTCAGGGGTTCGAGCCCCACTTTGGGCTCTGTGCTGGGAGCCCGGAGCCTGCTTCGGATTCTGTGTCTCCCTCTTTCCTTTCCTCTCTCCTACTTGCACTCTGTCTCTCTTTCTCTCTCAAAAATAAATAAACAATAAAAAAAATTAGGGGTGCCTGGGTGGCTCAGTTGATAAATGTCCAACTTCAGCTCAGGTCATAATCTCATGGCTCATGGGTTCGACCCCCACATAGGGCTGTGCTGACAGCTCAGAGCCTGGAGCCTGCTTTAGATTCTCTCTCTCAAATAAGTACACTGAAAAATAAAACAGAATGAAATAAAGACTGTCCAGCATCAAGCTTCCGGGAATCTGGTCACCTGACTCAAGAAACGCTCATTTGTAGTTTTGAAATTCTTCAGCCAGATGGAAGCTTCTGCAGGTTGGTCCAAACGCTGCTTGTTGTAGGTGGAGGGCAGAAGACCCCGGCAGTTCTTCACCCAGAGATGAGCTGGAAACAAACACACGTGGAAACAAAGCAGGCAGGAGCTGACTGTATTCAACTCAAAATCCTCTCTGCCTCTTTAAGTGATGGGAAATGGCTTTAGCTTCCCGTATACAGTTGACCATCTGCGTATGACTTCTGACCCCCGAAACTTAACTACTAATTGCCTACTGCTGACCAGAAGCCTTACTGATAACACAGGGTCGATTAACAAACATTTTGGATGCCATATGTGTTACAAACTGTATTCTCACAGTGAAACAAGCTGGAGAAAAGAAAATGTGACTAAGAGAACCATAAGGAAGAGAAAGTACATCTATAAGACACTATTTACTCCAAGAATTCTGTGTGTAAGTGGACCGGCACAGTTTAAACCGTGTTGTTTAAGAACCCACTGCATATTTCTTGAAGTCTCCTTGCTTCAAAGGGTCACTTTTGGGCTGGCCCATGTGAGATCAGACCTTCTGGTTACAGTCGGGACACGAGGCACACCACGTGGACGAAAGGTCACTGTAGCTTCCTGGCAGTTTTTAAACGGAGTTAGAAAACACGGGTGCTCACACAACACCAAATAAAACGTGGGGTGTATGCAAAGGAAGAGAGTTCTAAGACCCATGCTGACGGCTCTGGAATGCTGATGAACAGCCCGTGTCAGAGTTCCCCCGGCTAATCAGAACTGCTCACTGATGGCAACAGAGCCTGTGCTGACCTCGAAGGAGGGAGCTTACGGTCTTGGGCGCTACATCAAAGTGAGGACTGCTGGGCCAGAATGCTCCATTCTTACTTCAGAAGTTGCCAGGAAGCTTTCACTGAACCTCCTGGTGCTACGCTGACCTCACCATGCACCCCGCTTGTGGCCACCGTGAGGTCATGACTGAGCAGCTCACGCTGGCCTGCATCGGGAGCAGAGGCCTCTTCAGAGCCCCCATGGCCCCCGGGCCCCATCCGACCACCTCGACAGTGAGGAAAGGAAGTTCTTACCATCCGGAACGTGCAGGATCAGCCAGTCCTGCTTTGCACAGAAATGAATAACATGGCAAAGACTGAGGGTTTTTCCTGTCCCTTTCTCCCCGTCTAAAGCACCTGTGGTTAAGGAAAATGTCATCGGAAAGGACACTTCTGTCAACAAACGGCACTTTTTGAGAGAGAGAACACGAGCAGGGGAGAGGCAGAGAGAGGGAGACACAGAATCCGAAGCAGGCTCCAGGCTCCGAGCTGTCACCACAGAGCCCGATGCGGGGCCCGAACTCACAAACCGCGCGATCGTGATCTGAGCTGAAGTTGGACACTTAACCGCCTGAGCCACCCAGGTGCCCCCCAAATAGCGCTTTTTGATTTCCTCTTTCCCCGCGTTGGCCCAAGACAGCTCGGGCAGGCCGG
The DNA here is from genome assembly GCF_046562875.1 of Panthera onca. Taxonomy (NCBI): domain Eukaryota; kingdom Metazoa; phylum Chordata; class Mammalia; order Carnivora; family Felidae; genus Panthera; species Panthera onca. Next base: position 70,386,912 of record NC_138355.1, read on the forward strand.
AAAGGATACAGAGAACATACCGCACAGCAGGGTGGGCAAAATTGGTGTTTTTCAGGTAATGCAGAAGCTCCAGGGCTGGCTTCCTTACCATCAGACAAGCTTCACTGAATGTTTTCACCTAATGGATGAGGAAGAGGAGGGGGCGTGGGGTGTGGAACACACTGAGCCTGATGCAGCAGCCAGAGCATCCAAGTGCCTAGTTTTCATTTAGTCACTGAAGAGATGGTTGGTATTGAATTTTTAAATCTACCCATATAATTTAGCTAAAATCTGAAACACACCGTCCCACACCATGTAACACAATAGTCACCTTCTGATTATTTCTATTAGTGAAGCAGATACTACATCATTAATTGAAATCTACAAACTGTCTATAGCTCTCTTGTCACACAGCTATGTATACCAGTTAGGATTAATAAAAGTATTGAAAGAATGTAAAATCCTTAACAAAGTGTCTGACACATGGTAAGTATTTAACCAACGTTGTTTTATTTATTTTTTTTTAATGTTTCTATTTAAGAGAGAAAGAGCGGGTGTGCAAGTAGAGGGAAAGAGAGAGAGGGAGACACAGACTCCGAGGCAGGCTCCAGGCTCCGAGCCGTCAGCACAGAGCCCGGATGTGGGGCTTGAATTCACGAACTATAAGATCATGACCTGAGCCGAAGTCAGACGCTAAACCGAGCCACCCAGGTGCTTCTAAATGTTAATTGTTTTAAATCTATTTTTAGCTAATTCTTATTACTGGAACCATCTGGACATTTCTCTGGAAATATATACGTGACAGCTCAGGAGCAGGTGTGACCAGCTGCTGCCCCGCCCATGCTGGACACACCGGCACACAGACATGCCAGAGAACCGACACAGAAAGTTCCGTCCCTGCTTGTCTCTGGTCACCAGGAGTAAGTACTTCGGTGGAAAAATCTGGGAAGCACAGGTGTGCGTGACACCACCGTGCACATAAAGTATTCAACAATGTCTGCTGACAAGAACAAATATCTAACAAGTACTACTCACAAGCGTATCAGATAAGGATTAAAATTGCGTTGGTGTTTTCTGAAGAAATCCTAACCACGCAATTGGACCGGAGAAGGACTTGACGGGCAAGTTCAAACTTAACGGAAAGTGAAACCTTCAAGAACACGATACAGACATTAAAACAGAAATGCCATATTAGGCAATATGACAGAACTAAAGTACACAAACAATGGTGAGGGAGTTGGCCTCCACATAAATGGCAATTATGGAAAGAACGTAGGAGTAATTCTCCGCAGAGCACTGGTGGTCACGCTGGTCTGGGAGCAACCGGAGACGGTTAGCGCTGGGCCCTCACGGCCCTCCAGCTGGAGGCCTCCCGGCAAAGGTCTTTAAACGGTTCAAGTGCCATTACAGGCCACTTCTTCTGGCTGTGCCCTAGTTCCACATTTAAGAGTTTTGATGCCAAGGCTGTCTGTGGCCTAGAATGAGCTCCCTTACTAGTGTCTCATCTCCTCTCTTGAAACAAAGCACACAGAGGGAAAGCCGTCCTCTGGCTCCTGAGCTAAAAATCACCTGCACCATCAAGCCGCCTTTTTCAGAAAGGAACGATCTCTGGGGCTGAGAGTAATTCAGCGGGAGTTAGTCCAAAGGACCAGTTACGCCAACAGACCACGCCTGTAGTTAATCATGAATTCTTTCAGTGTCTGCAGAGCAACCCAAGATTACATCTTCGGGTTGAAGTTACAACCACGAAACTACATTTTCTGAAAACCCAGGAGAATGAAGAACAATGATGCATCCATTCCAAGTATCACTTCTGTTTGGCTCTACATCGTGATTTTGTTTTCTAGAGCATGGCGGTCATTTTCATGGTGTTTTGCTAAGACAGATTTTAAATTTATTATAGTTATTTGAATGCCGAAGTCTCTAGAAATCTGTTAGGTGGGTAACACGAAAGCGGCGCGACAGGTTTATCTGAGAACATTTTTGCCTGCCTCCCGATGATTAACCACAAACAAACGCTGACTTAAAATAACGATAGTCACAGCACTATTCACAAAAGATAGTCAATAGCTGAATTCATCTGTCTTAGATTCAAATTCCATCTTTTATAGTTTTCTACCCATTTAATCCCACCCTCCGCCACCGGCAGCTCCCTTCCCCTCCCCTCCTGAGCACCTGCATGGAAAAGCGAGGAGGCAGGCTGTGGGGGAACAGGGTCCTCATGTCCTGGAGGGGGATGTTGTAGTGGAGACCTTCATGCTGCTCCCCATGCCTGGCCTGCGGAACAAAAATGCAGACAGGTGTGAACGGGGCCAGAGACAAAGTGACGCTTAAATGGAAAGGGCCCACTAGACCATACTAGGGAAACTTCATCTCTCAGGGCTGGGAACGAGCTTTCATTTCTTCTTCTTTTTTTTGAATCAAAAAAATCTTTTTCAGTTTTTGAAATAGAGATTTATTTTTGAGATCGACTGAGCGGGAGACACAATCCCAAACAGGCCTGCACGCTGTCAGCGCAGAGCCTGATGTGGGGCTTGAACGCACGAACTGCGAGATCATACCCTGAGCTGAAATCAAGAGTTGGACGCTTAGCTGACTGAGCCACCCGGAAGCCTCTAAAATTGTTTTTAGTGTTTGAGAGAGAGAGAGAGAGACGGTGTGAGGAGGGGAGGGGCAGAGAGAGAGGGAGACCCAGAATCCGAAGCAGGCTCCAGGCTCCGAGCTGTCAGCACGGAGCCCGATTCGGGGCTTGAACTCAACGAACCGTGAGATCATGACCTGGGCCAGTGGACGCTTAACTGACTGAGCCCCCACGCACCCCACTGTCTCTCATCTCTTAGCTTAGACAAAAAGTGCTGGCTGGCTGTTGTCCTCAAATCCACAGCGTGTATATAAAGCTGCTCTCGGCCTAAATGACGAAGCCAGTTGCTCGGCAACGTACACCCTACGTGTGGAGGTAAGAGACAATTCTTGCCATCTGGATTCTTCCGTGCTGGGTATGGAGATGTTCCAGTCACGTGACAAGATCATCTGCATACCGCTGTTTCCATAGAAACCCCAGAGGAATTGGAGATAAAGGGACTACAGTTACAGGGAAAGCTCAAAAACACTTCAGTGACTTCATTCACTTCTTCAGTTTATTTTCTGCTTTTGAAAGTAGGTGAATGCTAGAGACATAAACAAAACACCCTACTGAGACGGTGTCTCGGGTGATGAGTTCTTCCCCACCCCGTCCACGTGCGCAGCGTGTGTTAAGGTGGGGAGACTCCGGGGGCAGGCCAGGTACAAAAACGGAGAAGAAAAGCTAGTGGTTCCCTTCACCTCTAAGCACAGAGCACACGACTAACGGCATTTATGAGAGGCCACCGTAACGCCGGGGAAGGGCACAAATCAGCATCCGGCCTGAGGGGGCCTGTGCCAGAAAATGCAACCCTGGGTACTGCTGGGTACAAACACACTGTGTTCTTCTCAGCACATCAAGTTAGTTCTCCCTCCAGACACTAGGAAGTCCACTCAGGAAGGTGGAAAATAGCACCAGACAAATGGGAAAACTGCGTTCTGTACGTGCCCTACCATGTGATCTTGGGCAAGCAAGTTGATTTCTTTAGGACTCTCCATACCGGGGTCGGTAAACTATGGCTGCGTACCCATTTTTGTAAATAAAGTTTTATCGGCACACAGCCACACCCCCTCGTTTACGGCACACCTAAGCAGTTGTGACCGAGACCGCTTTGGCTCATAAGCCTGAAATATTTACTAACTTGTCCGTAAGGCCACGTCTGCCGACCCACCGCACAGCAAGATCGACAACTACCGGCTTAAGTATTCACGCAGTACATGTACTGCGTACCCGCCTTATGCCGGCAAAATCCTGGGCACGAGCAGGCCTCTGCGGCAGGGATTAAGCCAGAACAGGCGTGGACGGGCCCAGCCGAGTGTTAGGTCACCAGAGCCCGGGACGGGGAAGAGGCGCTCTGGGCCGCAGAATTGGGTCTTGAGTGACCACATAAAGACCTGCCTGGTCTCGCCCGCTTTCGGTTTTCCCGATACACAGAACGATAGCGACACAAATTGTAAGACTTGAAGAAAATCCACATACGCGCCAGCAACTCACCGGGTCCTTCTCACTGGTGCGGGAAACTGCTCTGGGACTATCATCTGGGGCCGGGTTGTCCAGGTGAGCGGCAAGGCTTTGGGGGGCCTGGGACCCCGTGTGCAAAAGGCGTCCAGGGTCCAACTAGAAAAGAAACCGTTTCCATGTTTTGAAGTTAATGCCTGCTACAGAACTGAGGTTTCGAGCCACGTCCGCAACAGGGAAACCGTGGTACACATTTTAGTTTTACGTCAAAAGAACGCTTATTTTCATACTTCTCCAAGTCCAAGCCCGTTACTCATACTCGGACTCTGTTGAGGCTCGTGTTGTGGGGACAGGGCCCTGTCCCACATGGAAGCGGACAAATCTGGAGACCGTTCAGGAGCACAGCACGGCCAAAGCCGGCCGGGGGCAGGGTGCCCTCGTGCCCCCGGCCCCGGCTCCGGCCGGGACCGTCCCCTTCTCATTCGCCCAGTAATCGGGGTTGCCTCTGTTATTGACGGGGTTAGTGCAGCGTTCCTGGGCGAGGGGTATTATCCCACTCTCCGCAGCAGTTCTCTTGCCAGCCGTGCCCTGGAACCATCTCTGGTTAAGGATGTATAATGAGGAATGAAGGAATCCGCTCTGCGGGCAACTTCGCACACGGCTCACGGACACCCCCGAACTGAGGAGAGGTCAGGCTGGGGGGTGATATTCCAGAGACAGATCTGAGCAAATGCTGACTGGAGAACCCTCCCCAAAACTGAGCTTAAGGGTAACAGGCCTTAGTAGGAATGAAAAGATTCACTCTAGGGCTGGAAAATGGAGTTTACGCAGAAAGAGACTAGAAGGGTAGGCTGAAGTCCCCCCCACCGTGGCGTGATCAGCACGCAGACGCTTTGAGTCTTAATTCGACATGGGCGGGGCACCAGCCATGCTTTCTGATTAGCTGCAGGTTAAACATTTTCGTTGGGAGGACAGATCTTTGGGACTAGGAAAGACAAAGAGGCAATTTAGAGGCAAAAATACCAGCTAGAAAGCTGTCGGGGAACCCAAATGAGTCCACTTTTATGAGGTGGCACAAAATAATCGTTTCAGCCTTAAACTCAGCGTGCCGAGATGGCGCCTTCACCCCACGCGACCGCTTCCCACACGGCACTTGCCTGCAAACCATCTTGGAGACGCAGCGGCGGCAAGAACCAAACAAAACACGTAACGACACAAACAGCATCGTGTGGTGTTAAGCCAATGAGAATTCAGGGTCGGCTACATCAGCACAGCAACCTGAATGATACGCCCTGGTATTGGTACTACTCCGTTTTCTCAATTCTAACTGGAGACAAAGCACAAGGTCTCTAAGAGGAGCAAATAGAAAATTAAAGCTATTCAAGGGCCACAAGGTGGTGGTATTTCTACAAGAATCCTATGATTTTTTTTTTTTTTTTTAGTTAACTGCTTTTTGCAGCAAATTAAAACCTAGCAAAATGGATTCCTTACTCCTTACAATGTTATACACGGCACCGCCCAGACAGTGTCGTGTTTGCAGGGAAAACAACCTCTGCATGTTCCAGAATGAACATCATGCGGTTCCTGAGCAGAACAACATTCGGTTTTTGAGAGGGAGCACGCACGAGCAGGGGAGGGGGGGCAGATGGAGAGAGAGAGAATCCCAAGCAGGCTCCATGCTCGGCCCGGAGCCGGACACGGGGCTCGATCCCACGGCCCTTGGGTCAGGACTCCAGCAGAAATCAAGAGTCGGACGCTCAACCGACTGAGCCACACAGACGCCCCTGATCAAGGTTACTTGAAATCAACCTACAAAAAGCGCAGAATTCCACTCACTGACTTCTCACTGCAGTCTAGCCTCAGGTCTTTCTTGTCGGCCACTGAGGAAGAACAAATTTTACCCTTTAATGTGATTAGCTGAGGCCACAATCCATCCCTCTGAGCCTCGGTTTTGTGTTTTTCATTTTATTTTCTAACGATGGGTTATTTTACCTGCACACATTTCATCACGAACCCCTGGGAAAAGGAGTCCTACGGAAAGAAGGGCTCCCCCTCGGGACCATCTACGCTGTAATTAAAAGGGCGGATGGAAGCGTGGAGCCCTCCTGGCCCGGCTCGCACCCATCAGCACTCCGGTCCGGGAGCTCCCTGGGGGCCCCGTTGATCCCGCCCGGGTGTCCCAGCACTGCCCCGCAGCCTCCGTCTATTCGTGACTCCGCCACCGGGCCCTGAGCTCCCGGAGAGCACGGGCCACGACCTGCGGCGCAGCACAGCGCTTGAGGCCACGGGCTTTGCAGCTGACGGACCGGGGACCTGGTCTGGGCTCCACAGCTTCACACAGTGTCACCTGAAGCAACTTACTTAGCCTTTCTAACCCTCAATTTCTGCATCTGTGAAGCAACAATATTCTCTCCGTCCCGGGCCGGCCGTGAAGATCGCAAGAAATAAAGCACTTAGCACAGCGCCCGGCACACGACATGCCCAACACGGCATTAACCATCGATGGTGAAATGGGTCCCCTTAGAGTCCTGTGCATTTGCCCCATGGCAGGTACTGAGAAAATATGTGCTCAATAAATGAAAGAATGGAGGAAAGCGACATAATGGGTCTTTTTTATATATGATTCATTGATTATTTTATTCAACAATCAGATGCTGAAACTCTAAATAAGCAACTTATTTTTGTTATAAGTGACTCCATCTTGGGCCCTTTTTTTTTTTTTTTTTTTTTTAATTTTTTTTTTAACGTTTTATTTATTTTTGAGACAGGGAGAGACAGAGCATGAACAGGGGAGGGTCAGAGAGAGGGAGACACAGAATCTGAAACAGGCTCCAGGCTCTGAGCTGTCAGCACAGAGCCCGACGCGGGGCTCGAACTCACGGACCGCGAGATCATGACCTGAGCCGAAGTCAGCCGCTTAACCGACTGAGTCACCCAGGCGCCCCAATCTTGGGCCCTTTTAAAAAAATATTTATTTTGAGAGAAAGAGTGGGAGTGGGGGAGAGGCGGAAGAGGAGTGGGAGAGGGAGAGAGGGGAGGAGGGGGGAGGAGAAAGGGGGGGGAGAGAGATGGAGGGAGGGAGGGAGAATCTCAAGCAGGCTCCACACCCAGTACAGAGCCTGACGTGGGGCTCAATCTCATGAACGGGGAGATCATGACCTGAACCGAAATCAAGAGTCAGAAGCTCAACCAAATGAGCCACCCAGGCGCCCAGCAACTTATTTTTCATAATCATTAATCCAGGTAGACAATAATAAAAGTTACTAAAGGACCGCAACCAAGCTTATTTATCTGTATTTTTTTAATGTTAATTCTCCCAACGACAGGGTGAATTCTGGAACACCGCCGTTCTGCTGAGACCGGTTACCTGCGGACTGGCAGGGCGGCCTGCAGCAAAGCGCGTGGCAGAAAAAAGGAATTGTGGCTGCTCTCCGAGCGTCAGCTTGGACACCGAAGCGCGGGCCGGCCGAAGCTCTCCAGAGGACTTTGTTCTGGACACAACGAACCCGTCTCGAAATGAGAAACCCTCCCACAGACAGTCTGCACAGAGCTTGCGGCTCAGTCAGGACTCACCCGCCGGGCCCCAGGGACGAGCCTCGACGTCCTGGTCAGCATCGCCGCTGCGACCTGAAACACAGTGGAAAGGGAAAAGTCACCTGGGTGATGGATGCGTACCCAGAATATGTACAGAAAGGGCAGAAGACACAGGAGACTTTTCAAAGGAAAACAAATGGCTACTAAACTCACGGAAAGATTTTCATCCTCATTACAAATCGGGGAAATGTAAAGTAAAACCAGCACAGAGAGCTGCCATTCAGTCAGCATGCTGGGAAAAAGGAGGACAAGAGTGAGCGTCACAGAGGCTGTGAAGCCCTGGGGACACACCGTCACCGGGAGCAGATACAATTATCTTCGTTCATTCATTCATTGGGGAAGATACATATACGTGGTGACACTGGGAGACAGAGGAGGGGAAAGGATCAGCACATTGGGAATAATGCTGACTCCTGGGCGGAGGTGAAGGGCAGGACTGTGCAAAGCACAGAGAATGGGAATGATCTACTTCTAATCTGGATAATGGGGACAGGAGTTCTGTTTTACTATTTTTGTATCTTGTGTTTTTTTGTATTCAATCGTATGTTGAAAATATCTCAGAAAATTAACCCTAATCTCTTGGGAGCCGAAAGATGTTTAAAATACTTATATGCAACTCTTAATATAACATAATTAAATCGAATCTCCAGGAACACTTCGCTTCCTTTTGGCTAATAATTTTCACCTTTCTTCCAGCCAAAATCTTTGAAGCCACAGCAGTGCTCCAATCATCCAACCGAGACAGAGCACCTGCTGTGTGTCAGGCCCCGTGAATAAGCTGACCCGGGGGGGGGGGGGGGGGGGGGGGAGGCTTCCCAGGAAAGAGACGAGTTTCAAGTCTACCGTTTAATAAAGATGCCAATGCATTCTTTAATCCAGTCATTCAAAAAACATGTGATGTGCTGCCACACGCCCACGCAGCGCACAATACACTGTGACGAACCAGACGGGCACGGTCCCTACTGACTTGGGTCCCTTTTACCCGTGGCGTTCCAGGGCTCCTGGGCCGTGTCTGAAAACCACAGGTCGGTACGGCAGCAGTTCCCAAAAGGAGTTTGGGTGAATGCTCACTAGTCAGAAAATGCACCGATGCTCTTATGGCTGAGAAATCGGAGAAAAGCTGAACAGCTATTCATTTCTTGAATAATTACAACACGTATTAGCATATTTCACATTTCAAGTCTTTGAGAAAAACTAGGTAAAGATATTTCATTTTAACCCAAATTCACTTGGTCTTAGAACCTTAGTATCTTGTTGTTGCAAATTACTGGTATCACTGTCCTGGATGCTGGTGGAGTGAGGCTGTGACCGAGCACCCAGGCCTGAAGACGAAGTTCTGTTTACGCCACAGGCAGAGGGGAGGCACCCCCTGTTCCCTGCACCCTGTCTGCTCTGGACCCTGCCTCACCCGGCCCCACACCCCGCCCACCTGCTGCCGGCCAGGACCCCACAGAGAGGGGCGAAAGGGCAGGCCCCGGGCTGCTGTCCCCAGAGAGGCCTGCTCACCTGCTGGCCTCTGAGCGGCCATCCAGGAACCTGGATTACAGGAGAGTCCCCAGCATCCCCAGAAACGCTAAGAGTGGCTCACCAGGTCTACGCTATCTATAGAAACAGCCCGCGTGGTTTAGGCTGAATACCCGCTTTCCTTCTGGGAGTCTGTTATTTCAGTAATGCAAAGAAAATAAGGGCTACATGACCCCAAGTTCCAGGCACTGTGAATCTAATCAGTGTCCCTGGCCGGCAACATCTCACGCCGCTGTCACACCTCGTTGCGGAAGTAACTGTGCCCTGTGTGATTCTACTGGGAAAGGACTCCGGGAGGCTGCGCCTGGTTTCCTCCACTTTGCCCGGTGTCCTTTCCCTTTGCTCGTTCAGTGCTGTATCCTTTCGCCGCCATAACTCGTAGCGGTAAGTACTACTACGCGCTGACTATGAAGTCCTCCTAGAGAATCGGAAACTGGGAGTGGTTTGGCAGCTACGACCCCCCGGCATCCATCACCCCCTAACAACTGGCCACCACCCGGTACCCAACACCACCCAGTGCCACCTCTGACCAGCTCCATTTTCTTAACCTCAACTCTCCTCGATCTTCCCCTAAACTACCTCAGCTGTCCGCCTCTCGCACCGCCTTCCCCCATCCATGCCAGCTAACCTCCATGCCAATTCTAACCTTCCACAGCAGCTCATTCCCAGCCCTAAGCCCTCTGCTCAACCTCGACTTTCTCTACTCCAAAACCACTTATGATCCCAACATGACTCCAACAATGTCTGGCCCACGCCACCTGCTTCCCCAGTCTTCCCAATGTGTCCCGGTACAACCACCAATAAGGGACAGCTGTGGCTTGCAGCTTTGGAGGGGGGCTGGGTCCCGGAGAGAAAGGAGCAGATGACATGGTCCTGAGGTCAGTTCTTCCCCTACGTGTGCCTGTGGTCATTGGGGCCATTAGTCTGACCATGATTTAGACGGTACGGGAAATGCTGGTCAGGAAAATGTGACCAGCTCTCTACACCAGGACACTGTCATCTTGTATCCACATTACAACAATTGGTTTACCAGCTTCTAGCCATGAACTTCTCCAATCCATTTTTTCCACTGAAGTCTTGTTTAAAATCCTTCCGTATTTCCCCACCGCTTTTTTTTAAAGTTTGTTTGTTTATTTATTGAGAGAGAGAGAGAGAGAGAGAGAGAGAGAGAGAGAGAATATATCCCAAGCAGGTTCTGCACTAAGCCTGACTCGGGGCTCAATCTCATGACGGTGAGATCATGACCTTTGCTGAAATCAGGAGTCAGGTGCTTAACTGACTGAGCTACCCAGGTGCCCCTTCCCACTGCTTTTAAAAGGCTATGTACACGTACGTACACACACACACACACACACACACACACACACACACACACGACTTAGGTAAGAATAACAGAAGTTGCCTTAAAAAGGGGGGATGGGGAATCTCAAAAGTTTGATCTCAAAGCAAACGTGGACTAAACCACATTTTCCAGCTTTTTAAATACCTGTTTGCAGCAAAACTCTTTATCGACAGGCCAAATGAACGCAGAAGGGAGGAATATTTACTCATTCTACTTTTCAGGTTATACACAAATCAGGGCGTTGCAAGATAAAAGCTCAGAGCCACTCGTACTATGAAAAACTTGAGTACTGATTTCTCCTTTCAGTTTTTTTTTCATGTCTTCTGCATGAGCACAAATTAAACACATTGCTTACGACTGGAAAGTACGTAAGGGGCAGATTTCCTATTAAAACCAACTGATTATACAAACGTAAAGAATTATGTGGCTAGATGGTCGTGATGGCCCACAAACATGTGAGTGTATTTGAGATCACGGAACTGTGCACTGAAAAATGATGGTAAATCAGGGGTTGCCTGGGTGGCTCAGTTGGTTAAGCGTCCGACTCGATATTGGCTCAGGTCACGATCTCCCGGTTTGTGGGTTTGAGCCCTGCGTTGGGCTCCGTGCTGGCAGCATGGAGCCTGCTTAGGATTCTCTCTCTCCCTCCCCTGCTTGTGCTTGCTGCCTCTCAAAATACATAAATAAACTTAAATTTTTTTTAATACCTTTAAAAAATGGTGATGAATTTTATGTTGTGTATTTTACCACACACATGCACACAAATGACTGATGATAAAATCAAAGATAAATGGTAATTATCTCAAGCCTTCTAGAAGCAAAAATGAAGACAAAAGTCCTGAAAGTTATCACTGAACTAGAACTACGTCCCTAGCATCGTCCAACTGCCGACATTCCCAGACCCCATGCACTGTCTACTTCTGCTCTTCCAATGTGGAAGTGTCCCCTCTCCAATCCTGTTCTGTGTTTTAATGTGACAACAAATCCCAGAGACAAAGAACTTCTTTACTCTTTAAGCCATCTCAGCTCCCAGGTGCACCCGGAAGGGATACGTCCTCACCGCCCGTATGCAACGTTCTGAGGCACCTCTGTCGCCAGCATTGGAGCCCTCTTCCCCTCTCTGAGTCTTCTCACAGGGAGAGCTCAAATGCGTAACGAGAAGGAAGTCAGAAAAGGCCTGTACCAAAATCAGAGAGCTCCAGGCTCGGAGCTGTCAGCACAGAGCCCGACGCGGGGCTCGAACTCGTGGACCGTGAGATCATGACCTGAGCCGAAGGCGGACGCTCGACTGACTGGGCCACCCAGGCGCCCCTGACCTATCAGTTTTAGATTTTAGAGTTTAAGATTAACTATTCAAAAAAATTCCATCACATCACTGTTTCACTGAGAATGCAGTTACTTAAAATGACCAAAAACTTTAAAAATATTGTTCCTGTCAAAATCCCAGCAACGATTTTTATAGAAATTGTCAAGCTGACCTCAAAACTCATATGGAAATGCAATGGACCCGTAACAGCACAAATAGCTTTGCAAAAAAGGAACAAACTTGGAGGGTCCACGTTATCCTGACTTTAGAACTTACCACAAAGCCACAGTGAGCAAGACCGTGTGCTATTAGCATATGTCTGTAGACTACACGTGTCTGACCCACACGCCTGTCTGTAGTCAACGGGATAGAGTCGAGAGTTCAGAAAGAGTCCCTTACAGCACAGCTGACTCCGAACACAGGTGCCAAGACAATCCAGTGGGGGGAAAGAAGAGTCTTTTCAACAAACGGTGCCGGGACCGCCGGATATCCCATGTAAAATAATTAAATTGAACTGGGTATTTACCCAAAGAATACAAAAGCATTAATACGACAAGATCCATGCACTGCCCATGGTTCCTGCAGCGTTACTTGTAACAGCCAACTACAGCAGCAACGATAGAGTCCGACAATAGGCCGACGGGTGAAGATGTGCGGCATGTGTGTGCGCATGCGTGTGCACGTGTAACGGACCGTCAGTCAAAATAGGATGCGATCTTGTCATCTGCAACAACATGGACGGACCCTAAAGTGTATTATGCTAAGTGGAAGGAGAAAGACGGAAACATCATATGATTTCACTTACATATGGAACCTCAAAACCAAAAATGAATAAACAAAAAGCAGAAACAAACCTATAAATAATAGAACTGATGTCTGCTGGGGGGTGGGGTGAAGGGATGGGCAAAATGAGTGAAGGGAAGCAGGAGGTACAGGCTTCCAGTCATGGAATGAGTACATCACGGGACTAAAACGTACAGTGGGGGGAAGACAGTCCGTGATACTAATGGCTACGGTGACAGGCGGCAGCTACCCTTGTGGAGAGCACAGCACAAACTTGCTGAATCACGATGTTGTACCCCTGAAACCAACGTAACATTGCATCAACCACACTTCAACTAAAAAAAATAATAATAAGCTGGAAAAAATCAGTAAGGCCAATGGGGCGCCTGGGTGGCTCAGTCGGTTGAGCGTCCGACTTCGGCTCAGGTCATGATCTCACGGTTTGTGAGTTCGAGCCCCACGTCGGGCTCTGTGCTGATAGCTCAGAGCCTGGAGCCTGCTTCCCATTCTGTGTCTCCCTCTCTCTCTGCCCCTCCCCTGCTCATGCTGTCTCTCTGGGTCTCAAAAATAAATAAAACATTAAAAAAACAACAACAAAAAACAGTAAGGCCAAAACTAAAAACCAAAACCTGGTTCTCCCTAAGTACTTTATCTTTCAGAGAATGACAGTACTATTCATTTCTTGCATGAGCCAGCAATTAATAGTCATTTTTTAAACCCTCCTTTTCCTTTACCTTAAAAAAAAAAAATTAAATCTGACTCCTACCTCACATGACACACATAAATTAACTCAAATAGATCATAAACCTAAATGGAAGCGCTAATACAATAAAACTCTTAAAACAGGAGGAGGGGCACCTGGGGGGCTCAGTCGGTTAAGCGTCTGACTTCGGCTCAGGTCACAATCTCACAGTTCGTGAGACTGAGCCCCGCGTGCGGCTCTGTGCTGACAGCTCAGAGCCTGGAGCCTCCTTCGGATTCTGTGTCTCCCTCTCTCTCAGCCCCTCCCCTGCACTTGCTCACTCTCTCTCTCCCTCTCAAAAATAAATAATAAACATTTAAAAAATTTAAAAAAAAATAAGAAAACATAGGAATAAATCTTTGTGACCTTGTATCAGGCAAGGGTTTCTTAGTGACAAAAATAAAAATACATACTTGGACTTTATCAAAAGTAAGAATTTCTGCTTCAAAGGATACCATGAAGAAAATAAAAGACAAACTCCAGAATGGAAGAAAATATTTGCAAATCATATCTGATAAAGGACTTGTATCCATAGTATACAAAGAACTCTTTACAACTCAACAAAGACAACCAAACTCAAAAACAGACAAAGGATTTAAACAGGCATTTCTCCCAAGAAGATATACAATGGCCAAGAAGCACTTGAAAAGGTGTTTAACACCGTAAGTCATTAGGAAAATGCAAATCAAAAACATAATGTGATACGCTTTACACTCAAAGGACAGCTAAAATCCAAAGAACAGACGGTGTTGGGGAGAATGCAGACAAACTAGAATCCTCCTACGTCGCTGGTGGGGCTGTAAGATGGAACCAACTACTCTGGAAAACGGTTTGCCAGCTCCTGAAAAGATTGAACACGCAGTTACCAAATGACCTGGCAATTCTACCATACATCCAGGGCCTATGAAAACATGTGCGCACACGAAAACTTGTTCACAAATGCTCACAGCAGCATTTTTCCTAATAGGCGAGATGTGGGAACAATCCAGATGTGCATCAACCAATAAATGGATAAAAGCCAAGTGTGGTGTAGCCATGCGATGGAATATTATTCAGTAATCACAGTAAATGAAGTTCTTATAAATGCTACAACACGGGTGAATCTTTAAATAAAGGAAAACAGTTACAAAAGACCACCTGTGTCCTACGTTCCAATTATACTGCATAAAAAGTGTCCACAACAGGTACATCTACTGACACAGTGAATGAGATCAGTGGTTGCCAGGGGCTGGGAGAGGGGAGAACGGAGTGACAAGGATGTTCTAAAACCAGGTAGTGGTAATGATGACACAACTGTGTGACTACATCAAAAACCCACTGAACTGTGTACTTTAAGGATCCTGACTGTCATGGGTTGTGAACCTTAATAAAGCCATTTACCAAAACACACTGCTACTTAGCCCTATTGAAGCAGCAGCAGCAGAAAGTGACATACACGGAGTACGTGTCAGACTGACCGCGACAGACACCGCGTGCTTCTGTCATCTTACCAGGACAGCGCCCTTCTCGAGCAGCGTACCAGCTGTTGCTGCCCAACAGACCACCCCGGACGCAGTGGCCTCGACCAAGGACCCGTTATTACTGTTGACAAGGCTCCAGCTGCAGGCTGGTTGGTTCCTGTTCTGGACCAGGTGTGGCTATCGCCGGTGGGGGTCCTCATGCTCTGGGGCTGGCTGGCTGGTCACGGTTGGCCTTAGCTGGGATGACCAACTCTGCTCCACACCGTCTCTCATCCCAGAACTGTCTGACTTGTCATGGGTGGCAAAGGTCCGAGAGAGCCAAACACTGAAGACCTCTTCGAACCTGGCTCAGAACCGGCCATCTGTCCCATTCTGTTGCAGCCCATCATAGGCCAGATCAGATACAAAGGGTGAGAAGCAGAGTTTACCTCTTTGTGGGAGGAGCTGCAAAGTCACAGTTGTTGTGATACATGGAAACCGCGGTGGTGTTAAGAAACGGAGAATCCTGGATGCAGACAGGGTCGTCGGACTTAAGAGCCTACATTCTTATCACTATGCCAGATTTCTTCCTCGGTGGCCTCAATCACTCATCTGTGCAGCTATTTGTTGATCTTGATCTTAGCAAAGAAAAAGTAATTATCAAAGTCGCTTTTATTAAGATTGAACCTTACTTCAGTTTGTAGATATCTTTATTTCATAAAAATTTTCATAAGTACACCGTCTTACACATTTAGTTGTAAAGTTAACCGGCGAGAACTAGAAATAGTTTGGATAAAATTCTAAATCAGAATTTATGGAACATTTTCTTACACCATACACCAAAAATAAACTCAAAATGGATTAAATTCCTAAGTGTGAGACCTGAAACCATAAAAATCCTAGAAGAGAGCACAGGCAATAATTTCTCTGCCATTTTTCTAGATATGTCTCCTGAGGCAAGGGCAACAAAAACAAAATTAAACTATTGGGTCTTCATCAAAATAAAAAGCTTCTGCACAACAAAGGAAACAATCAATAAAACTAAAAGACAACCTACTGAATGGGAGAAAATATTTGTAAACAACATACCCAATAAAGGGTAAGTATCCAAAATATATAAAGAACTCTGGGGCGCCTGGGTGGCTCGGTCGGTTAAGCGTCCGACTTCGGCTCAGGTCGTGATCTCACGGTCCGTGAGTTCGAGCCCCGCGTCAGGCTCTGTAATGACAGCTCAGAGCCTGGAGCCTGTTTCAGATTCTGCGTCTCCCTCTCTCTCTGCCCCTCCCCTGTTCATGCTCTGTCTCTCTCTGTCTCAAAAATAAATGTTAAAAAAAAAAAATTAAAAAAAAAAAAAAGAACTCCTACAACTTGACATCGAAATAATAGCAATAATGATAATCCAATTAAGAATGCAGAAGACGTGAACAGACATTTCTTCAAAGAAGACATCCAGATCACCAAGAGACACATGAAAAGAAGCTCAACATCACTCATCATCAAGGAAATGCAATCAAAACCACAATGTGTCACATCTGTCAGAATGGCAAAAACCGCAAACATAAGAAACAGCAAGTGTTGTCGAGGATGTGGAGGAAAAAGGACCACTTGTGTGCTGCTGGTGGCAATGCAAAGTGGTGCAGCCGCTACGGCCAACAGTACAGAGGTTCCTTAAAAAATAGAAAATAGAATTATCATAGGACCCACTAATTCCAGCACGGAGTATTTACCAAAAGAATACAAAAACACTATTCGAAAAGATACACGCACCCCTACGTTTACTGCAGTATTTACGACAGCCGTATTACGGAAGCAGCTGATGGATGAATGGATAAAGAAGCTATATACACATACAAAGGAATATCACTCAGCCACAAAAACATGACATCTTGCCACTCACCACAACACGGATGGATCTAGATAGGGGGTGCAATGCTAAGTGAAATCAGTCAGTCAGAGAAAAACAAATACCATATGATCTCACTCGTATGCGCAAGAAACAAAACAAAGAAAAAAGAGACAAACCAAAAAAAAAAAACGGGACTCTTAATTACAGAGAACACACTGATGGTTACTAGAGGGGAGATGGGTGGGGGGAAGGGGACAAAAGGGTGAAGGGGATTAAGAGTCCCCGCCTGGATGGTTCAGTTGGTTGAGTGTCCGGCTTAGGTCATGATCTCATGGTTCGTGGGTTCGAGCCCCACGTCGGGCTCTGTGCTGACAGCTGGGAGCCTGGAACCTGCTTCGGATTCTGTGTCTGTCTCTGCCCCTCCCCTGCTCATGCTCTGTCTGTCTCTCAGAAATAAATAAACGTTAGAAAAAGTTTTCTTTAATCTAAAAAAACTGCAGCTTGGTTTTGTAATTTGTGAAAAAATTCCAGTACAGTTAACATGCAGTGTTACATTAGTTTCACACGCACGTATGATACAGTGATTCGAGAATCCTGTACATGCTTCGGTGCTCATCATAAGTGGACTTTTTTTTTAATGTTTATTTTTGAGAGAGAGCATGAGTGGAGGAGGGGCAGAGAGAGGGAGACACAGAATCCGAAGCAGGCTCCACACTGTCAGCACGGAGCCTGATGTGGGGCTCCACCTACTGAGCCACCCAGGCGCCCCAAAAGTTTATTAGTTTCAGCATCAAATAAAATTCAGCTTTTATTTTGTACACACAATATTGGAAACCGTGAGCCACATAAATAGTTGCAAGTGGTAACCGTTTGTAGTATTTTTAGCTTCCACTTAAAAAAGTTTTAGACAAGCAGAACTACCAAGATTCATCTTTAATGAGTGACAGTATGTATGTGGAAAGGGATCTTTTCTCTGAGTGGGTCTCAACAGCAGACTTAAGACATTCAGTCACCCACGTTGTAAACAGACGTGCCGTCCTCCAGGCTTTGTTGTTCCATTCCTAGAGCACAGAGTAGATTTAGTGAAATTCTTTTTTTTTTTTTTTTTAAGTATTTATTTATTTATTTATTTATTTATTTATTTATTTATAAGAGAGACAGAGATAGTGTGAGCAGGGGAGGGGCAGTGAGAGTGGGAGTCCAAGCAGGCTCTGTGCTGCCACCAAAGAGCCCAACGTAGGGCTCGAACTCATGAACTGTGAGATCATGATCTGAGCAGAAACAAGAGCTGGACACTGAACTGATTGTGCGCCCCAGGCGCCCCAAGATTTACCCAAGTCCTTACGGGCCCCAGGAATTTGGGGAAGGTCAAGGAGCTTCAGCTTACAGTCACCAGCCGCGTTAGCCCCCGACAAGAGTCGGCCCGTCCTTCGAAGCTTGGGAACCGGGCCCTGACTTGTCCCGTCTGGCCGCGAGAGTCCCAGACGGCGTCCCCTTCCAACATGAGACTGTTCGGTCCACAATGAGGATCTGTTGGTGAGCGTGGCCACCCTGGTGAATTCTCTCAGCTGGATCTTCCGGAGAACTTGCCGCGGCTTCTGCATCGGCCCCGGAGGCTTCTCCCTGCGCTTCTGTGTCGCGCGGGCGGCTTCTTTCCCGAGACCTCAGGACCGGCCTCAGCCAGCGTCTCGCTGCGCCCGTGCGGCCTCCCGCCCTCGCTCGGCCTCCGCAGAACGAAGACGGCGCGGGCCTTGCTCTGGACCGGGGACGTGGTGCGTGCGATGCTCCGTCCGGACCACTCGGACTTTGTCCGCATCGGCAGTAAGGCCGTTTAGCTTTCTCGTCATCCGCGTGTTCCCGGGAACACCACTCCTCATTTCCTTCGAGAACCTTCCCTCGCGTTCACAACGTGGCCAAGCGTCGGGTGCGGGAGGCCTAAGCGTTCAGTGTGTCTGGGCCTTGGACGCGCCTTCCCCCCTGAGCCGAATCGCCGCCAGCTTCCGATTTCAAGCGACGGGCGCGAGACTCTGCCTTTCACTGCACACTCAGCGCCGTCGTAGGGTCAGTGATCGGCCTAATGTCACTGCTGCCGTGTCTCAGGGAACAGGGCGGCCGAGGAAGGGAGAGAGACGGGGCACGGCCGTCGGCGGAGCATCTGTCAAGTTCAGCGTCTCACAGGGCACCGCTCGTGGTGGCCCCCACACCATCACAGCAGTAACACCAAACGTCACTCGTCGCGGATCACCACAAAAATGTACTCCTGGGAAAGGGCTAGATACCGTGACAATCACCACAACGTGGCACAGAGACAGGAAGTGAGCGAACGCAGCTGGAAACACGGCACCGACAGACGCGCTCCCCGCAGGTTCCCGCAAACCTTCCGTGTGTGGCACCGGGCCGGCCATGGGAGCGCAGCCAAACCGGGCCTGCCTGCGCTGAAAATGCCCGACGCCCAGACCGTATCTCAGACCAACTAAAGCACAACGGCTTGTAGGGACACCTAGACTTGGCAGTTTTTAAAGCTCCCCAGCTGGTTCCACTGTGCGGGTAGGAGCGAGGAGTGCCACGCAGATGTCCCGGCTGAGGGAATGTCGACCTACTGAGCGCGGGGCCTCTGGGTATGGTTGTCCCACCAAGGAGACACGCAGTACGTGTGTCATAAGGAGACTGTCAAACGCCTTCCTTTAATGAAGACGTGATATGCATAATGGCATTACTGTGACCTCCCACGCTAGGAATTCAGACGGAAAGGATACTCTGCCATGACTTTGCTCCACCGAAGCTAGACTGATTTCCTGCCAATCAGCAATTCTTTTTCCAAACGAGTGTCTCCCAACTGGGGCAATTTTGCCCCCTGGGGGACGTTTAGTAATGTCTGGAAGCATTTTTGGTTGTCACAGCTTGGGGGGAGGGGGGGGGAGGACATCTAATGAGCAGAGACGAGGGACCAGGGACCTTGCTAACCATCCTGGAATGTGCAGGACAGGCTCGCACCACACATCACCCAGCCTCAAACATCAACAGGGAGTACTGAGGTTGAGAAAGATTGTTCTAAATCTCGAATCCTACAGGAAAACTCTGGTTAAGACTAACGTCACTGCTTTTGTAATTTGTTAGAAAACACAGAACCTGTCATGCTGCCTTCTGTAATCCTCATTGGGTCTACTTCCCCATGTGTGGACCCTTAGAGGGGCATTGGGGCTACAGAAGTAGAGGAGTTTCTTCGAGACGCTGACGACGACGACAAACTCCCGCAGGCCCCAGTTTGCCGCAGCGCGCACTCGGTCCCCAAATGATAGGGGGGCGAGGGCTGATGCAATGACACGAACTCTCCTGATGCAGAAGCAAAGGATGGGAAGGGGGAGGGATCACGATTGCTTCCCGGGCCAGGGGACACTCTGGATCTTCCTTAATACCCGCACCTGCAAAATTCCTCAAGGAATGGACCCCAGACTCATGACACATCAGTTTTCTTTTTTCTTTTCTTTGAGAGAGAGGGGGTGGGGGGGGGGCACAAGTGAGCAAGGGGCAGAGAGAGGGAGAGTGAGGATCCCACCAGGGGCTGAGAGAGAGAGAGAGAGAGAGAGAGAGAAGAAACATGGGGCTCGTGTTTTTGTTTGTTTTTTTTACCCAAAGTGGGGCTCATGCTGACCTGTTGCGGGGCTCAAACCCACAAACCGTGAGATCATGACCTGAGCCAAAGCCAGATGCTTAACTGGCTGAGCCACCCAGACGCCCCCACACGAGGCGTGTTCCGTGAAGACGCACATCCAGCCTTAACACCCCAGGATTTTCGGGCTCAGTGGTATACCTACAGTGATCTCAACCCATCTGTAGATTTAGATTATTGTTCTGAAGTAGAAACACATAAAGACTTAAGGAAAAAGACATAGAAAAAATAATCCGATCTATCGAGGTGCTAATGTTGTAGGTAACTTTCTTTTCTTGATTTTTATTTGTAATGTTATTAGCAATAAGCAATATTGGCAATGTTGTTTACGTAGTAAAAACTGTCCAAACCTCACTAACGTGTCCATGTTAGAAACCATTTTTTATGAGACCTAAGCAAAACCATTTTTACAGTAACATAATAACAACAGAGATTGCTGTGTATATGAGGTTATTCAGCTGCAACCCTGCCTCCGATATTAAAGGAAAGGAAAGAATTAAGTATCTGCCCCCGTACATCCCCATACAATGAAACAGCATGCGGCCGATTAAAAACAAAACCACCTAGCAGCTCTCTGCAAACTAATGAGCAAAAATGTCCGACACACAGTAAGCGGGGGGGGGGGGGGGGGGGGGGGGGGGGGGGGGGAAAGCACAGAACAGTGTATACAGTTAGCTACTGTTTATGTAAAAGGGGGAAAACATGTACACAATTTGCTCGTAAAAAGGTACATATTTTGAAGGACATACAAAAATTGATAATACCGGTTGCTTTCAAGGAGAGGAAATAGGTTCCTATGGGGGCAGGAAAAGGGAGAGTGGTGTCTTTTGCACTTTTTGAATCTGAACCACTGCTATCATCCAGGAAGAGAGTAAATTTTGTAAAATTAGATCAGCAAACCCTTAGTGAATCCTTAAAAGCTAACACACAATTTTCTGCATGAATTATACTGCGGTGCATCAAGCTGTGCGAGAGCAGGGCTCAAGATAAATAGCTAAAAATGGCGGGTCCTTGCCCAACACCACATCCCAGTCTACCTTCAGACTGTCTGACAAGCCCTTTGGTTCCTCAGACGAATACCTTCCAGGTAACATTTTCTACAGGAAGAAATAACGTTGTCGTGAGCTCGTGGGACTCTTGCTTTTTTCTTCCCTCCGAGACCAAGTTTCCTCTCTGCAGGACAAGGGCACTAGAGGGTGCTTTCCAGACACTGCCCCCTCTCGTGATTTACCTTTCACCAGGTTAAGAGCAGTGACAGTCCTGACATACAGAAGATAAAAGGGCTGTGCCGGTAAAGGCGGAAGTGAGGAGCACCCTTTGGTACTTCCTTCCTTCCAGTGACTAAAGCACATCAGAAAAATATCTAGGGCTCCAACGATAGCAATGGCTAACATATTACGAACACTTTCTATAAGTCAGGCACTGTTCTAAGTGCTTTATGTGAATTAACTCGTTTTACCTTTACAACAATCCTATGACGTAGGTACTATGTCCAATTTACAAAGAAAATGGAGTGGCACGTATGGCAAAAAGGGTAAAAGCAGGGACCCCAGAATCTAAGTGATGAACTCTGAATCCCAGCTCTCCTACTTAACAGCTGTGTGACCTTGAGCAACTTAAACTTTGTGCGTCTCTTCCCCCGTTTCTAAAACGGAGAAGACCTTCTAGAAGGTAGTATGGAAATCTACGCTGTGTTATGAAGTCTCTACCCAAGTTCCACAGCCAAGGAGAAGAACTGGGCTTTGCACCCATGCAGCCTGGAGGGTCAACTTCCACTTTGCTAAAAGGCAATCCATCACCTGAAGCATGAGTTTAAAATCTCAGTACCCCCACCCCCCAAATTTCAGAGTTCTTCCCTTTTTAAACAGAAAACGATTTACAGACTATTATGCTTATATAGCACTGACTCTTAACTTGTCAAATGTGAAGTCAATCACGATGATATTCCAGGTAAGTTTTATCTTTAAATTTTTCCTTTAACACTTGAAACCTTATTTTAAAGTATATAGTGAAGAAGTTTTCCTGCTTGTCTACATCTATTTATTTTTGAGAGACAGAGACAGTGTGAGCAGGGGAGGGGCAGAGACAGAGGGAGACACAGAATCCAGAGCAGGCTCCAGGTTCTGAGCTGTCAGCGCAGAGTCCGACACAGGGCTCGAACCCACGGACTCAAGCCGCATGCTTAACCGACGGAGTCCCCCAGGCGCCCCTCCTGCTCACGTAAACTGCATTTAGCCAACGGCGCAGCAAGGAAGCACCACGAAATAAATGTTTACTTACTTCTGTTCCAGTAGGCGAATCTGAAGAGCTTAGCTAAGACAGCTGCTGTGCAGCACCAGCCTAGAACCCAGCTGCCCACCTAAGCTCGAGGACTGTCCCCAGAAACAGAGAAGCAGGGAGAGACTGGAAATGTAGGCAGCTTTGTCCAGTGCCCGTCACTTTGCTTAGGGCACAGTTGCAGGTGAACCACACCCTCATTTGCATTAAAGCGGAAATCCACAATCCAAGGAGGTCTTCTGGAGCTCAGTCACGCTTTGGCTCCCTCCCCTTGCCGTAGGAGCTTCCTACCGCTGCTGTGACAAATTTCCGCAAACTTAGTGGCATAAAACAACACATTCGTCACCTCAGCGTTCTGTGGGTTAGGAGTCCAAAAGCCGGGCGTGTGGAGGGTTGTGTTCCCTCCGGAGGCTCCAGTTCAGAGAGGCTGCTCTTCCAGCTTCGAAGCTGCGACAGCTGGCCAGGCCTTTGTCACAGAGCAGCATGCAGACATTGACCCTACTGCGTCCCTCTGCCATCTTTTCCGAACTCTTGTAATTACAGCGGGCCTACCGGATAATCCAGGATAATCTCCCTGTTTCAAGGTTAGCTGATTAGCAAACTTAATTCCCTCTCACCACATAACAAACATATGCACAGGTTCCAGGGACCGGGCTGTGGGCATCTTTGGGGGAACCATTATTCTGTCTTCCATACCTTCCTTGGTTCAAGGAACTCAGGTTTCCTTCGTTCAAAGAGGTCATTTTACTGAACGCTTGATATATTTTGGTAGGCACTGGGGCATACACAAGTAACGGAGTACCGTCCTGTCGATACTTAGCTGACAGTTCATGAAAGCAAGATGAAGGCAGACACCTTAAGGAACTTTCCTCGCGCACTGGTGTCGGGGAATAACGTTAAGTATCTTCTCTTGGTAGAATATGTAATTATGTCGGTGATGACAAATGTTTACTGCAAAGACAACGTGGTATAATGAAAAGCTCTTTTTTGTGGTTGTTGTTTTGGCTTTTGTAAAATTTAGGCTTCGGGCCCAGCACGGAGCCCAAGGCAGGGCCTTGAACTCACGACCCTGAGATCAAGACCCGAGCTGAGATCAAGAGTCCCTGAAAAAGGTTTTTAAGACAGGCGGAGTGAAACCTAAAGGTTAAGTTACTAGACTTCTCTGAGCCTCAGGCTTCTCATCTGTAAAATGGGGGTTAAGATGATCTATCTCAAAGTGCTGTTTAAGAAGCGGGAGCACGTGTTCTCCCTACATGGAATCCCACAAATGCTCACTCTTCCGCTCCAGAGACTTTTCGTTTCGAACATTCTTTCAACATTTCCATGACTCACTTAGTACTAGAGCTATAAAATACAAAAGAAGTGTTAGGCCTCCTCCCAGCCATCAAATTTAAAATGTTGGCAGGGTAACACATTTGCATATGTGACACAATTAAAGAAAGATCAAAGTACACCTGAATGGGTTCCCCGAGATAGGACTTTAGGTGGTTAGGAAAGGCTAGTATATAGCGAGGTAATTAAAGCCGATTTCCTCTTTACTTTGGGGGGAAAAAAAAAAAAGCAAACAAAACCCAATCCATACACTGAAATGTAGCAAGGGGGAAATCTAGCAGAGTGATTTTCACAGGGGTCCCTAGGTCCCTGCAAGTCCACGCACGTGGAGCGAAGGGGAACCCAGGTGATCCGTCCCCTAATCGATTCTGCTTTACCCTACGGAGGAGACTAAGAACTCCCAGAGTAGGCACACTTTGGGTTTTCAAAGTCGGTCAATCCATAGTTCTCCCCAGTTCAATCGTTAAGAAAAAGTAAATGCTGGCGCAGAAGTCCGAGGAGTGTCAGGCCCCGTTTTGCCTTGTTTTATGAAGGACGCGAGGGGACAGGACACACATTGCCCGCTACACCCCCAAACCTGACCTACATCGCCAGGGCCGTGAACGGTAACGGAAGGCTCTCCACCTGCCCTGTGCCCAGGAGCTAATCCTACCTCACGTGTATTCTTCTAGTTCAGACGCCAACGCCGAAGGCCGACTTGGAGTCCACTAATCTTTACGTCCAGGCTTTCCTTTCTTTCTGATAACGAAGAAAAACTACTTTCCGAAGGACACGGCGGACAGGGGGGATCGAGTCCGGCACTGAACCAGAAGGACGCGGTTTCGTCCTTCTCCACCCTCCAGCTGCCTAATGAGGGTGAGGATGCATCGTCCACCCGAGAGGAAAGCGTAAAAGCGCCCCGGAACCTCAAGCGTACGGACGGTGCCGTGAAAACCAAGAAATCCAGCCTGGCTTTAGAGAGAAAAACACAAAGAGAGCCAGGCGACCGCGGCGCGGGCTCCCCCACGGCGCCGGTCCGCGGCGCGGAGCCCGCCGGCCCTCCCGGCCTCGCTCCCTACCTCGTGGGGGCCCCAGCCCCGGCACCGGGTCCTTCCCGCCCGAGGGGCGCACCAGGCCTCCGCCGACGCCGAACCGCACGCTCCGCGCCTCCCGCAGCCGACCGGCGAGCTCGAGCCGTCCGGCAGGAAGCGGCTCACCGCGCAGCCGCCGCGGCCTCCAACCGCCTGCCGGCGGAGGGGAGCTGGGCCTCCCCGGACGCGCCCACCGGGGCCCGTCGGCGGCCGGCGGAGGCGAGCCTGGGCGGCGCGGCGCGGCGGCCGGGGAGGTGAGTCGTCCCGGGCCTCTGCCCGCCCCTCGGGTGATCGCGGCCCTCCCGGCAGCCCCGCCGCCGCGCCGCCCGCCCCCCCCCGCCCCGCGCCCGCGGCGGCGCGAATGGAACGGTCCGGCGGGGGGGATTGTGGGAGGCGCACGCGCGAGGGGCGGAGGGCATGTGGGGGGGCGGAGGAGGAGGCGGCGGCGGCGGCGGCGGCGGCCGTGGCGGCGGTTGGTGGCCGTGGGGGCGGGGAAGGGGGGGGGAGGAAAGAAGAGGCGGTGGAGGAGGAGGCCGGGGCTCGCGCCGCCGAAGGTACGCGTGAGGGCCCGCGCCCGACCGTCCTGACAGGGGCCGAGGGGGAGCGGGGGGCCGTGCGAGCGGGCGCCCCCGAGCGAGCGCGGACGGGCCGGCGGGCGCGCCAGGCGGCCGAAGGCGGGGGTTGGTGGGAGAGCGAGCGACGAGCCCGGAGCCCGTCCGGCGCGTGCGGGCGGGCGTGCGCGCTCCGCCGCCCGAGTCGGGGGCGGGAGGGGGCGGGGGGGGGGCCGCGGGGAGGGCCTGGGAGGGGAGGTGGGGGGGCACGAGGCGCCCTTCGCTCGCGCCCGCCCTCCCTCCCGAGCAGCCGCCGCCGCCGCCGCCGCCGCTCTGCCGCCGCCGCTCCCGCCGCCATTTTGGGTTCGCTTTGCGGAGGGGGAGACGATCCCCGTCTCGGTTGCGGGACCGCCTCCCCTCGGTGGCCGCCGCTCGGCCCCACGCCTTTCCCTTCTCCTCTCTCGCGTTTCCGCCCGTCCGCTCCCCCGCCGGCCGCCTCCTGACAGGCGGCGGGGATCCGCCGCGGACCCGGGGAAGCGGAGGAGCCTGCTGGCGGCCGCCCCCCTTCCCCACTTCCCTGCACTCTCATCTCGCTCGGCCTCGGCCTCTGACACGGTGAGCACAACCGCCTGCGGAGGCCTCGGGCCTAAGTGCTCCCGGAGCGGCGCGGTCCCCGGCGGCCCGGGAGCCACTGTCACCTCCCGGACCTGGACCTCCGGGAGAGCGGCGGGCGGGGTGGGGGAGGGGCGCAAGGCAGGGGATCCTGAGCGGACCGGGAAGTCCCTCCCGGCGGGGGGCGGGGGGAGGGGGGGGGGAAGGGGTGTCCCTGACGGGCGGGCTCCGGGCCTGGGGGGAGGGGGCGGGAAAGTCGGCGCGGGGAGGCGGAGTCGGCTGCGCCCCTGACAGGTTAGTTGGCGCGGCGGGAGCATCCCCCCTCGTCGGGTCGGCGTCCGCGGCGGGAGAGGGGGCCCTGCGGAGGGCGCCTTGCGGGCGGGGCCGGGGCCGCGGTGCCCCCGAGGCGCGCGGCGGTGCGTGGGAACGAGCGGGGGACCCCCGGGTCGTAAGTTTGAGGACTGTGCCCGGCTAGTTTGTGCGGGGTCTGGGGGAGGCAGGTGGTGTTCCGGGGTGCCGCGGCTGTGGCGGCGTGTGTGCGCAGGGCAGCAGAGTGGGAAGGCGTTCCGGAAGACCCTGCCCGTGCTCGCGGCGGGGTCACGGAGTTCCCCTTCAAGTCACCTTCTTTCTGAAATGAAATTCGGGGTGGCCCCCGTCGGGCGGATGTGCGTGTGTGTGTCAGAAAGCGGGAGCGCGTCGGAGCTCGGGGAGGAGAAGTCGTGGCGGGGTTTTGCACGGCCCCACGTGTGCCCGTGGGGTCGGGGGCGGGACGAACCTGCCGGGGCCGCCTGTGGTCGCGGGAGTGGCCTGTTGGTCCGAGCAGGGCGAACGGCGTCCACGCGAACAGCCGCCGTGTCCGCTGCGAGGGTACAAAGAAGGGCTGGGCTTTCTGTTGACCCGAGGTTGTAGTACCACGTCGCGCGGAATGAAGCTGCTCTGGTCTTCGCAGTACTTTTCCTGTTCCTTTGTGACCCTGCCCCTCGGGGAAAATGGTGGAGGAGGTGTTTTCTCCCATCGCGCGAAGTAGGGAATCGAGGCAGAAAGAGATGCTCTTCCAAGGTCACGCTTTCACGTGGAGGCGAAGTTGGGACTGTGGCTCTAGGCGCGTGGCGGCTGGCCCGCGGGGGGGGGGGGGGCGGGGGGCTTGGGGCGCGGGCCCCGCCGCGCGGGGAAGAGGGGCGTGTGTGGCCGCTGGCGTCCGGTGGAGCCCGGGCGCGCGGAGCGTAGGGCGGGCGGCCGGGAGGGCTGTGCGCCGCGGGCGGCCGGGGCCGTGGTCCGTGTTCCTGGCGGAAGCAGGGCGTTCGCGGCCCTCCAGTTGAGTGTTCGAGGGGGCACGGCTTTCGTGGCTTGGGCTGGTGCCGGGGTCGCCGTCTGGGGGCCGACGGCTCGACTCGACGTAGGCAGAAGGAGCTTCCCTCCCTCGCTCAGCGGGTGTTTACGGAAGAATCCCTCGGGAAACGCTCCCTGTCTTGGGGTGGGACTCAGTGACCCTGCGGAGGCAGCCTGGGCGCCTCTGAGCGGACTCGCCTTGACCGCCGTAGGTGTTTCAGGCCGGCCAGGCAGACAGACCAGCGTGGAATTGAAGCCCAAAAACTTCCCTGAGAAGTCTGTTCGCTTTGGAGGGAAGCTGGGTACCCCAGACGTTTTGGTCCGGAGGGCTCTCACCCGAAGGGGTGGCAAGCTTGTGACGCCGGCCGCCTGGTTTCGCATTTTCTTCTGGCGTTCGTGAGCTGTTTCGGGGATCCGGGAGTCGCTGCCATACGTGCCTGTGGAGTTTGGAACTTTTGGGTTGGGCTGAGGGAGGTCTTCCAAATGCTGATTTTGCAGTAAGGGTCCCCCCCCCCCCCAGTGAATACGAGGGGAAAATTCTTGAACCTAAGCTAGCGTGGCTCGACGTCTGGAAAGTAGCATGTTTTCGATAGGCCAGATTAGCAGTTCTTTAAAGTTTTTGGGGGTCGCGTATCCTTCTGAGAATTTGATGGCAGACCCTGACCGTTAAATGAGCATAAGCGCAGTCACACTATGCACACCACGTCAGGAACTTAAATTGTGATGAAGTAGAACCTTTTTGCATTTAGGTCTCATTTGAAACCCTTTTAAAACAGAGCTTTGTTTGCAGATGAAGATGCTGGTATGAGTTTAAGGTGACAGGTTGTGTGACCGTTTTTTTTTTTTTTTTTTTTTTTTTTTTTTATTTTTTATTTTTGGGACAGAGAGAGACAGAGCATGAACGGGGGAGGGGCAGAGAGAGAGGGAGATACAGAATTGGAAACAGGCTCCAGGCTCCGAGCCATCAGCCCAGAGCCTGACGCGGGGCTCGAACTCGCGGACCGCGAGATCGTGACCTGGCTGAAGTCGGACGCTTAACCGACTGCGCCACCCAGGCGCCCCCTGTGTGACCGTTTTTTGAGCACGCTGCGAGTAAGGAGAGCTTTCAGGTCGTGTCTTTTTATTTTATTCTTTACAAACTCATTTTTGCAGTGTTCGTACAGGATTCTGAATTAGGTGGTAAGAAAATGTGTCGCGCAAAAATATATAGCTTTATTCTTTTTCATTATCTTTTTATTCTTAAACTCCTCTCTTCCCAGTTTTGCATTGGGTCTGAGGCTTTTGAAGCTCATTCCGTGGAGTTTATCTTACTTGTAACAAACATTGACTTAATTCTACGTAGCAGACACAAGGGTGAGTAATCACGTGCCCTCAGTCCTTGAAGGGATTCTAGTGCAGTTGAAGCGAAGGATGGTGCGAAGGTGGTGGCTCCAGAGGGCGAGGAGGAGGGACGAGTGTTCCCAGAAGTCGAGGATTCATGACCTAATCGCAGGGTTTCTGCCGTCACTAACTCGCAGGAAGCGGTAGTCTTCCTGCTGTCTACGGGACTTTGCAGCTATCGAGTGTGTTTTGGTATCACCTGGTGTTCTTGGCCTAAGGCTCTCTGGTTTGAAAACCAGGCATACTTGGGTCGTATTCCTTATCTTGTTTCCGACGTATTTCTGTAGTGAGTTTGTAACAAAGGTCTTAATGTCATTTTTGAGTTTTCATGCATCCAGAAAACACTTACTGGGGAAAAAATGCACTTGGTCTTAGACGAAAGGCCGAGAAGCTTCTGGGGTAAAACGCAGTAGCTATTTGATAGACTACCCGTGAATTGAGTGTTGGAAATTTAAAATAATTACTGAATTTTTAAAAAATGTTTTTAATGTTTATTTATTTTTGATAGAGAGAGAGAGAGAGAGAGAGAGAGAGAGAGAGAGTGGGGGATGGGCAGAGAGAGAGGGAGACGCAGAATCTGAAGCAGGCTCCAGGCTCTGAGCTGTCAGCACAGAGCCCGATGCGGGGCTCGAGCCCATGAACTAGGATATCATGAACTGGACACTTAACCGACTGAGCCACCCAGGTTCCTCTCCCCACCCCCCCCCCTTTTAAATAATTACTGAATTTTTTTTTTAATTTTTTTTTTTTAACATTTTATTTATTTTTGAGACAGGGAGAGACAGAGCATGAACAGGGGAGGGTCAGAGAGAGGGAGACACAGAATCTGAAACAGGCTCCAGGCTCTGAGCTGTCAGCACAGAGCCCGACGCGGGGCTCGAACTCACGGACCGTGAGATCATGACCTGAGCCGAAGTCGGCCGCTTAACCGACTGAGCCACCCAGGCGCCCCTATAATTACTGAATTTTTAAAAGAACAAGAAATTCAGAGAGTGTTTGGATAGCACAGATCACAGGACTTGGTAAGGTAAGGAAAGGTCTGGAGAAAAGTGGTTTGATTATCCCTTCTCTTCATTGTCATGGCCTGTGTGTTGTGTAGATTTGTGAGGAGTTTAATATTTTCTCTAATTTTTAACTTGGGTAGTAGATTGTGGGTTTTTAAAATAACGTTACATACGTGTGTGTCTTGTTAATCTGTGCATATAGTTCAATATGTATTTAGTCTTATATGTATGAGATAGTTTGTAATTTAAAAAATAATGCTTGTAATAATTGCAGATTATTCAGGATCTTTGAGGATCAAGAAATGAAAGCAATCTTCACGGCATAGTCTTGAGCTGTGTTCTGAAATATGGAGCATGACTTCCCTGTGTCTTGCTAGGCATTGTGTCTTTGCACTCTCGCAGGACCATTTGAGGTTTTAGTCGTTGTCTTCCATACCTCACGAATAAGTGACCGTGTTCAGTCCTGCCAACATGATCTGGCTGTACACAGTAGAGAAGTTTTACCATATGTGTGGGTGATGCATCTCTGGTTAAAAATTTCATATTGCTGCCTGAGATTTTTAAAGGTGCATATAGTCTTACTGATGTCTGCTGTGAAGTCCACTTTATGCCAGCCCTTCCAGAAGTGTAACATATCTCTTTTTTTTTAATGTTTATTTATTTTTGAGACAGACAAAACGTGAGTGGGGGAGGGGCAGAGAGAGACACACACACACACACACACACACACACACACACACGCACACACACACACAGAATCTGAAGCAGTTTCCAGGCTCTGAGCTGTCGACACAGAGCCCGACACGGGGCTCGAACCCATGAACTAGGATATCATGACCTGAGCTGAAGTTGGACACTTAACCAGACTGAGCCACACAGGTGCCCTGAGGGATTACATACCTTAAACCTGGCTGCCATAAAAGAGGGAAGTGAAAGTAATTTTTGTTTTATTTTGAGATATTTTGCTAGTTTTTTCAAGTTATTTATTTCTTTAAATTTCTTGAAAATTTTTTTGTTTATATTTTGTGTGGGGAGGTTAGCTTTTTCATACTTACGATTTGTCTTCTTAGTGATAACTGTCAATCTTACATTTCATGTTTTAGAAATGAGTATTTTAGTGACTGCTACATTGGGGGTGGTTAATGGCAGTGTGAGGTTGACACGACATAATTATGGATTTAAGAGATGACAGAAATTTGATAACCTTGTTTTTTCAAGAGTTGTATTGCTTTCATTGAACATCTATTTTCACTGAACATCTAATCTATAAAATTTTATTTTAGCATTAATTGGTTTTGCTTTTCATTGTTTTTATTTATTTTTTTTAGAGAGAGAGAACCTTAAGCAGGCTCCATGCTTTGCATGGAGTCCGACACAGGGCTCAATCCTGGGATTATCTGGGATTATCACCTGAGCTGAAATCAAGAGTCAGATGCTGAACTGACTGAGCCACCCAGGGGCCCCTGCTTTTCATCATAGTTTTTAGTCATTTGCTCTTAGACATATGCAAGTTGATGACAGGATTGTGTGTGTACCTTTTCCCATTTTATTTGATTCATTTTTTAAATGTAGGAAGTTTCAAACATAACAAAAATAAAGAGAATTAGTGTAGTGAGTCCTTATGTACTCAACATCCAGCTGCAACAGTAACCCATAGCTAGCTATCACACTGTCCCCATCCGCGACCTCTCTGCCTTCTTCCCCACTTTGCTTATTTTGAAACAGACCTTTCAGATATTATATCATTTCGTTCATAAATACTTCAGTGTGTGCGTTCTTTTTACACTTAAATGGGGAATTATTGCTTCATAGTTAGGTTTATATAACTTTTTAAATAAAAGTATCTGATAAGTGGAATTAAACTACTTCTAATCTCTTTTACCTGTCAGTTGTGATTCCCTCTGCAAACTATTAGAAATGAATGGTGTAGAATTCACCTCACTGCTTTTAGATGTTTGCGTTGAAAAATGCGTGAACAGTTTCTGTGTTTGCCAGAAAAGCTTATCAGCTTTTTTCTAACGTACAAAGTGAGAAATAATGTGTCTCTGGTAGTCTTTTTTTTTTTTTTTTTTTAAGTCATAATGACAAGACGCTAAAAAATGTTTTTGTGTTCTTGTTCTTGATCTTCCAACTGGACCCAATTACTGCAAAGAAATCCAATGATAACTGGTAATGTTGAACAGGAGCCGGAATTGGTCTAAAATCTGACTTAAAGAGTATAAAATAACATTATTTTGAATTTTGAAATTCTGATTGTGGACATTTGAAAGTCCATACCATTGCTTCAGTTGTTAAATACGAATCATGGTACAGAGCATAATAATCATGATGAGTAGAAACACTGTAGAAAAAGAAAGTAAATATTCCTGTTAGGAAGATAAATCAAAGTGTTGAGATTTGAAGTGATTGTGAGTAAAGTAAAATTTAGCCTTCTATAAAACACTGACAGTTATAATTATGAATGTGAATGCTAGCTCTAGTGAAACTTTGGTTAACTTATCTTTTGTTACATCTTATGTTATAGTCCCATAGGAAATAAATCATTAATGTTTGATGTAATCTTGCTTTACATTTTTTTCTATCTTTTCCACACTTGACATTAAGTCATTTTTCTCATTCAGTTTTGTTTGTCCTGATACCACAGGTGGACTTTTGTTAGATTAGAAAGTAACTATATTGTTGGCTTCTTAGTATAAATGATACTATTTAGAATATGGAGGACACATTACTTATGGTAAGGTTTCTTTTTTTTTTTTTAAGTTATTTATTTTTGAGAGAGAGAGAGAGGGAGAGCAAGTGGGAAGGGGCAGAGGGAGAGAGAGAGAGAATCCCTAGCAGGCTCTGCACCCCCCAGTGGTGAGGCTGATGTGGGGCTTGAACTCCCAAACCCCGAAATCATGACCTGAGCTGAATTCAAATGCTGAACCAACTGAGCCACCCAGGTGCCCCTAATAAGGTTTCCTAAAGTTCAGCACTGCTGAAAACGAAAGCACCAGAATATAGGTGTGTACTAACATAAGAAGCCTCCATTCTTTGAATGGAGAGAATTTAAAAGATTATCTTTGAGGGGGGCCTGGGTGGCTCAGTCGGTTAAGTGTCCGACTCTTTTGGCTCAGGTCATGATCTCAGTGGTTTGTGAGTTTGAGCCTTGAGTTGGGCTCTGAATGACAGTGTGGAGCCTGCTTGGGATTCTCTCTCTCCCTCTCTCTCTGTCCCTTCCCTGCTCGCATGTGTGTGCTCTCTCTCTCTAAAAATAACTAAACATATATATATGTGTGTGTGTGTGTGTGTGTGTGTGTTTCGTGTGTGTGTATATATATATATATATATGATTGTCTTCGAAAGAAGAAACAGCTGACAGCTGAGAAAATGGAGTGAATCAATCATGTATAGTAATTAGTAGGTGAACAGTACTATAGTATAAAGGTCTTCAGAGAGGATTGGAGGATGTAAATCTCAAGTATAGTTTACATCAGGCTAAGTGATCACATACATTGGGAAGTTAAAATTTAGACATAGAAGCACATTAAAGAAACAAGAGCAATTGGGGCGCCTGGGTGGTTCAGTCAGTTGGACGTCCGGCTTCGGCTCAGCTCATGATCTTGTGGTCCATGAGTTTGAGCCCCGCGTCGGGCTCTGTGCTGACAGCTCAGAGCCTGGAGCCTGTTTCAGATTCTGTGTCTCCCTCTCTCTCTGCCCCTCCCATGCTCATCCTCTGTCTCTCCCTCTCTCTCAATAATAAATAAACGTTTAAAAAAAAAAAAAAACAAGGGGCGCCTGGGTGGCTTGGTCGGTTAAGCGGCCGACTTCGGCTCAGGTCATGATCTCACGGTCCGTGAGTTCAAGCCCCGCGTCGGGCTCTGTGCTGACAGCTCGGAGCCTGGAGCCTGTTTCAGATTCTGTGTCTCCCTCTCTCTCTGACCCTCCCCCGTTCATGCTCTGTCTCTCTCTGTCTCAAAAATGAATAAACGTTAAAAAAAAAAAAAATTAAAAAAAGAGCAATCACTTTGAAACTACAGGGAGAGATTTTTTAAGTTTGTTTATTTTGAGAGAGTGAGAATCCTCAGCAGGCTCTGCAATGTCAGCAAAGAGCCTGATGTGGGGCTTGAACTCACAAACCGTGAGATCATGACCTGAGTGGAAATCAGAAGTCAGATGCTTAACTGACTGAGCCCCAAAAGGGAGATATCTATGTTAATTTTGTGTGTGTGTTTAAGGGAAAAAAATTACAAAACTGTAGATAAAGCCAAGGTTTAATTCTGTTTAACAAGTGTTCTTTCTGTTCATCTGTCATTCAACCAACATTTTTCAGTGCTTATTTCATTTCCGTTTCTGTATTTAGGTGTTGGGAGAAGAGAAGACTTTTTTTTTTTTTCTGCCTCAAAGTAGTGAATCTAGAAAGAGCAACATCTTGTTAACAAATTACAATACGCAGTGTGATACATTTCTCCCAGGTAGAGAAGGGAGAAAGTTATTAGATCTGTGGAGGGAGAGGAAAGGTTAAGGATAGCTTCCTGCAAGGGGGAGGAACCAGGTCTTAAAGGATAAACATGAGTTATTCAGTAAGGCTTAGAGGGGGTGCTCTCGGCAGGAAAGATATCTGCAAAGATGTGAAAATGGAAATAACATAGCAGAATGAGTTCAGGGGACTGTAATTTGGATCAGTATACTTTCCACCTAGTCTCCTGTGACTTCTTGTGTCTCCAGTACTATGTTAGGCTGGGTTTTGTACTTAGAGGTCATCAACAAAATAAAGATGGGGCCATGTTCTGTACACTCTGCCTAAAGGTTAAAGTCAAGAAAATAATTATACTTTAGTTACTTGGAAACTTTTACTAGAATATACTTGTTCAGCATTTTAATCAAGCGTTGATTATATGTCCAGCCAAATAAAAAAATTGTAAAATTGCTTTTCTTAATAATGAACAAGTCTTCCAGCTCCACATTGGTATATTTCCCTTCAGTTTGTTGAAAATCCCAAATAGTGATTAAGATCATGGACTCAGAAATCGGATTGACTAGGCTCAGATCCCAGTTTGCTACTTACTGTGTAATCTTTAGCAAAACACTTACAGTCCTTGGTTTTCTTGACTGTAAGATGACGATAATACTTCTAGCATGGGATTGTTGAAAGATTGTACTAGGTAATGTGTGTAAAGTGCTTAGCGTAATCTATGTTGTACAGCAGGTGCATAATGTAGATTTGCTGTTAGTATTAATTTCTCTTATTTATTTCCTGAAAAGAGAAATTTTTTTAGCAAAGCAAATGACCTCCCTTATGTGTATTGCCTATAGGATGTAAGACTATGCAAAACACATTTTTGAAAGTGTATTAAACAACTTCCTTACACGTATACATGTTTTTTTCTAATTCTCAGTTTATCTTATTTTCCTTACGTATGGATTCTACTTTTATGTTTTCCCACTTAACTCCAGGAGAGGCTTTTTTTTTTTAAGATTTTATTTTTAAGTAATTTCCACCCAATGTTGGACTCGAACTTCGAACCCCGAGATTAGAGGTCGCATGCTCTACTGACCGAGCCAGCCAGGCACCCCCAGACTAGGCTTTGTGTTTGGCTGCTGCTTCTTACCAAATCAAGGATTCTCTCCACAGTGCACAGGAATATATCTTCACTGAAGTGTGAAGTTTTTGGGGCAGAGAGCCTTAAGTCTTTGAACTGAATTGGGTTTAGTTAGGACAATTCTCTTCTTTTTTTTTTTTTTTTTTTTTTTTTTTTTTTTTTTAAATTCTTGTTTTCAACCTTTTTTATTTATTTTTGGGACAGAGAGAGACAGAGCATGAACGGGGGAGGGGCAGAGAGAGAGGGAGACACAGAATCGGAAATAGGCTCCAGGCTCCGAGCCATCAGCCCAGAGCCTGACACGGGGCTTGAACTCACGGACCGCGAGATCGTGACCCGGCTGAAGTCGGACGCTTAACCGACTGCGCCACCCAGGCGCCCCTCTTCTTTTTTTTTTTTAATTATTTTTTTTAACGTTTATTTATTTTTGAGACAGAGAGAGACAGAGCATGAACGGGGGAGGGGCAGAGAGAGAGGGAGACACAGAATGGGAAGCAGGCTCCAGGCTCTGAGCCATCAGCCCAGAGCCCGACGCGGGGCTCAAACTCACGGACCATGAGATCGTGACCTGAGCTGAAGTCGGATGCTTAACCGACTGAGCCACCCAGGCGCCCCTAGGACAATTCTCTTCTTAAAGCTGACCAGCACTTTGTTTTTTTAGGAGGCCAGTGTGTCCTTCTAAAGCAGAACCCATTGTTTTCACTAAACCACCTAATTTCATTCAGAAACAGGACCAACGTATATTTAGTGAGTGCTTATTGTGTGCCAGGCACTAGGATACGGTGATGAATGAACAAAATAAGGTCCTTGGGTATTTTAACTTTCCTTTTCCAGAACAAGATCAGTACTGCTGTAATATGTGCTGCTCCCATCATATTACATGTGGTCCAAGCAAGGTGTAGTGGAGATTTCTGAAAGAATGTCTTGGGGTATGATTATTTTATGCCAGGGCAAGTCAGGTCTAGGAAAAAAATCTCTTCCTCTTGAGGATCCTTATCCAAGCAGTCCATTGGACATTTAGTCCTCTGGGATATCAGTGGATTAAGTCTTCCATTCAGAGTCAAATAAAAACTGAAACCAGCATTTCTAACAAAGAATACATACTCTTTCATTCTGTCAGTATTAATTGTATACTTACATCATATCAGATACTGTGTTAAGCCCTGGGGATACAGCAGTGAATACAAGTAAAAGTCATTGCTTTCAGGGACAACTTGTTGGCTCAGTTGGTAGAGCATTTGACTCTTGATCTCGGGGTCTTGAGTTCAAGCCGCACATGGGTATAGAGAACACTTAAAAAAAAAAAAAAAAAAACAAAACTGCTTTCATGGTGCTCACTTTCTAGTAAGACAGATGTTAAACAAATGGGTGTGATGTTACAGCATTTTCATGTTAGGTGTTATAAAGGAAAATAAAGTAAGGAGTTGGGGGGTGGTTGGGGAAGTCCCTTCAGGCAGTGATACTTGAGTAGAGACCTGTATGATGTGAGATCCCCATGTAGCTGTCTGGGGCACGAGCATAAGCCCTGAGGCAGTAGTGTGTTTGGTGTGTTTAAGAACTAAAGGGCTAGGGCTGCCTGAGGGGCTCAGTTGAGTGTCCGACTTCAGCTCGGGTCAAGATCTCATGGTTTGTGAGTTTGAGCCTCTCATTGGGCTCCCTGTTGTCCGTGCGGAGCCCGCTTCGGATCCTCTGTCCCCCTGCCCCTCTCCTGCTTGCGCTCTCTCAAAAATACATAAAAAACATTTAAAAAGAAAGAAGAGGGGTGCCTGGGTGGCTCAGTTGGTTAAGCGTCTGACTGGCTCAGGTCATGATCTCACGGTTTGTTGTTTTGAGCCCCACGTCAAGCTCTGTGCTGACGGCTCAGAGCCTGGAGCCTGCTTCGGATTCTGTGTCTGCCTCTCTGCCCCTCCCCTGCTCGTGCTCTGTGTTTGTCTCTATCTCTCTCAAAAATAAATAAACATTAAAAAGAAAAGAGAAAGAGGTAGAACAGCGTAAACAAGGTGGGGGTGAATGATAGGAAATAGGTAGAAGAGGTAGTCAGGGGCTATATAATGTAGACACTTAAAAAACTTGACCAAGTGTGTAGGTTTTATTTTAGATTTGATAGGAACCTGTTGGGAGGTTTTGAGTAGGGAGATAACTTGATCTAATGTATACACTTTGAAAAGCAAGAGTGATATAACCAGAGTGACCATTTAAGCCGTTGTGATATTTGAGTTAAGAGATGACTGTGAGTTGAACGAGGGTATTTTCAGGGAGATGGATTTGGGATCTATTTTTTTTAACTTTTTTTTTTTTTTAATGTTTATTTTTGAGAGAGAAAGAGACAGAGTGAGAGAGGGAAGGGGCAGAGAGAGAGGGAGACACAGAATCTGAAGCAGGCTGCAGGCTCTGAACTGTTGGCACAGAGCCTGATGCAGGGCTCGAATTCACGAGCTGTGAGATCATGACCTGAGCTGAAGTTGGACGCTTAACCAACCAAGCCACCCAGGTGCCCCCAGATTTGAGACATATTTTTAAAGGTGGGGAATGAGAACTCGGATTGGCTGTGAGGTCTGAGTCAAAGAGTAGTTCAGATTGACTCCCACGATAGCCTCACTGTTGGGTGCTGTTTACTGAATGAAATGTGCAACACTGGAGGAAGCAGGTTGCAGGAGTGCAGAAATTAAGAATTTGGCTTGGACATACTGACTTCGCGTTTTCCATCAAATGTTTCAAGTTGAGATACTGAGTAAGCAATTTGATATATAAGTCTCGGGATTGTGGCAAATACAAATTTGGTAGTTGATCAGTGTAGAGGTACTATTTAGAACCATGGGACTTGATGAGATCACCTGGAGAGTGAGTGAAGTTCTTAGAGTGAATTGTGGGGTGTTCTGGACATTTAGAGGCATTTAATCAATAATGCCAGGGCTGAAAGAATCATTCGATAATTTTAGGAGTAATACTTTCTTCAGAAAACCCAGCAAGTACTAACTGGTAAAGACATAGAGACAAAAATAAAATAGCTAATGAACTAAATTATTTTTCATCTGTTGAATAGCTCTTGGATTGTGTTGCAGAGATCAGAATACTCACATGAAGCTAAAAACCATAGTGCCTGTTTTTACTGGATCGCTCTGAAAAGATGGTCAGAGTGGTCATTACCTTCCTAAGTATCCATTGTGGAGGTCAACGTAGAGTAAAGCAATTACAAACTTATGAAATAATGAAGTTTGGGGGTGCTGGCTGGCTCACTCAGAGGAGCGGGCGGCTTTGGATCCTTGGGGTCTTGAGTCCGAGCCCTGTGTTGAGTTGAAACAACTAAAGGGGCGCCTTGGTAGCTCAGTTGGTTAAGTGTCCTACTCTTGGTTTTAGCTCAGGTCATGATCTCACAGTTCGTGAGTTTGAGCCCTACATCGGGCTCCGTGCTGAGCGCACGGAGCCTGCTTGTAATCCTCTCTCTCTCCCTCTCTCTCTCTGCCTCTCCCCCACTCGCTTTCTCTGTCTCTCTCAAAATAAATAAACTTAAAAAAAAAAAAAAAAGACTGGAAGCTTCTTACCCATTCACATGATAACAATTTCTAGCTTTGAAAATTTACAGAGTAAAGATCAAGCTGCCTCCTGTTTTCTTATTTGGTCTATCACTGGGCATTGTTAAACCTTCCTTTAAAGAAGCTAGGTTTTCATCTGTGGACTTAACTGAGCCAACACATCTAGTATCCTAGAATACATGTATATTTGAAAGTATACTTGAAAGTATTAAGGGGTTTAATGCTGTTTAGATTGACTTACTGCATATTTTGGGACATTTTCTGAGTTTGGGTAGGGACCTGTTTAAATGTATTTGAGGTGTCAGGGCGCCTGGGCGGCTCAGTCGGTTGAGCGTCTGACTTTGGCTCAGGTCATGATCTTGCAGTCTGTGAGTTCGATTCCCGCGTCGGGCTGTGTGCTGACAGCTCGGAGCCTGGAGCCTGCTTTGGATTCTGTGTCTCCCTCTCTCTCTCTGCCCCTCCCCCGCTCATGCTCTGTCTCTGTCTCAGACATAAATAAACATTAAAAAAAATTTAAATGTATTTGAGGTGTCAGAAATGGAAAATAATAGAAATTACAGATAAAGGCAGTCACAGCATATAGGTTATTTTGTGTTGTTGATTTAAGACTCTATCAGAATTCCTCTTAGCTACTGCAGGAAACGGATGCTCTCTTGCTGAAGAACATGACTTCACACTTGACAGTCCACTTCTACCATTAGGAAAGTGTAGAGCCCATCTGTTGCATTGGCACTATGCCTCAAAGGCCAGTAGTTTTGGACTTTGTCAGTCCAGGAAGAGAAATTAATCCCAGAACGTTGAGGGGAGAAACATTTTTAATAATGGATTCCCCAGGGTTTATCTGACATCTTGTTGCAGTTTTGTAGAGCTCATCGGAGAATTAAGGGTCCATCACGTGTAATCTCTTTTTCCCAAAGTCAGAATCATCAGTTGTGTGTATTATAGAACCATTTCTCTTCCAGGTAAATAGTGTCCATGCAAAAATACTACCGGGGCACGTGGGTGACTCAGTTGGTTAAGTGTCCAACTCTTGATTTTGGCTCAGGTCATGATCTCATGGTTCTTGGGATCGAGCCCCATATTGGGCTCTGTGCTGTCAGTGTGGAGCCTGCTTGGGATTGGATTCTCTCTCTCTCTCTCTCTCTCTCTCTCCCTCTCCCTCTCCCTCTCCCTCTCTCTCCCTCTCCCTCTCCCTCTCCCTCCCTCTCCCTCCCTCTCCCTCTCTCTCCCTCTCTCTCCCTCTCTCTCCCTCTCTCTCCCCCCTCTCTGTTCCTCTCCCGCTTCTGCCTGTTCTCTCTCAAAATAAACAAACATTTAAAAAAAAAAAAAAAAAAACTACCAAAAATTTCCAGGTAGTTTAGAGGTGATCTTCTTAAGTAGAACTGAGATGCTTAAGATAGTAATATGATTTGGGATTCCGATAAGCCTCGAAAAATATTTCTAGGTGAATCTGTTCCACAAAATCTGGAAACTGAGGCTTACAACTTAAATGGTTAAAGTGGCCATTTCCTAGTTTCATGGGCATCCATTCTGTACCTTATCTTTGAGCTGGCCTCAAAAATAGGATCATAATTTGTTTGGTGGCGGTAGTAGTTAGGGCCCCATTAAGAATATAATGAAATCTGGGGCGCCTGGGTGGCTCAGTCGGTTGAGCGTCCGACTTCGGCTCAGGTCATGATCTCACGGTTTGTGAGGTCGAGCCCCGCATCGGGCTGTGTTTCTGACAACTCAGAGCCTGGAGCCTGCATTGCATTCTGTGTCTCCCTCTCTCTCTGCTCCTTCCCCACTCGTGCTCTGTCTCTCTGTCTCTCTCTCGAAAATAAACAAACATTAAATAAAAAGAATATAATGAAATCTTTGTGCCCTTTTCTGGAGTACACATACACAGATAAATTTTTCACTGTATAATTGTTGGGAGTTTACAGGTTACTTTGCTTCTGGGCCACCATCCCTTATTTCATAGGCCTCTTAATTATGAATGTTATGGGGTGACAGTTGCATTATTTACCTGTTTCTCAACAGAGATTGCTCCTAAAAACGAAATAAACTCCTGTAAGGACAGTGGTGGTTGGAGAATGGTTTAAGTAACTCATTGCTAGACCATCTGTCATCTGCCCACCTTCATTTCCCCTTCACCATTTTGGTGATACAGTGATTTCTGGAGAATCATCAGTTAAAGTAACATGCCAATGTTAGAATGGCAGGCTGGGTTTAAGAAAACTATTCTTCGGAATGGGTGAAATGGCAGCAAAGTGATCATTATCTGTCAGTGCCCCTCCCTGACTGGCTTCCTGGCTACAGTTACCTAGCTTCCCCAGCTACATCACACACAGCTCTCTGAATGTAATTTCTAAATCCAAACC
The DNA here is from genome assembly GCF_046562875.1 of Panthera onca. Classification (NCBI taxonomy): domain Eukaryota; kingdom Metazoa; phylum Chordata; class Mammalia; order Carnivora; family Felidae; genus Panthera; species Panthera onca. Next base: position 70,428,248 of record NC_138355.1, read on the forward strand.
TGGCCGTGTCCCTTGGCAGAACAGACAGTTCAGCACTTTCTTCAAGGTCCTGTGTAGTTCTTGAGCTTTGTGTCTCGCTGAGTCTCTTACCCTTGGGCTTCAGCTGTTTGGAAACGCCACCATTCCCCAACTTAGTGCATTTATGTCTCCATGACTTCCGTGTTCCTCCCAGTGCCCGGCAGCTTAGACAACACCTACCCATCTTCTGAGACGGTTCAAGTTGATGCTGTGAAGCCTTACCTGGCCACCTCCCCCCTTTTGGGGAACATTGTGCCCTCATTTCTCTTTGGTGTATACCTAGGAGTGGAACTGCTGGGCCACAGGGTAAGCATATTTTTGTCTTTGGTAAATACTGTCAGTTGTCCCAGTTGGTTGTATGACTCTATAGCTCTACCAGTAGTGTATACTTGTTCCATTTGTTCCCCATCCTCACCAACATTTGGTGTCATTCTTGCTAATTTTAGCATTCTAGTGGGTAATAGTATTTTGCGGTGTTTACTGATTTGCATTTCTGGGATTATTGGTGAGGCTGTGCATCTTTTAGTGCTTGTTGGATGTTGGGATATCTTTTTTGTGAAGTACCCTCCTAATACATGTTCTGAATGCAGTCCTTTACTCCGATGTAGGCGCTACAGATGATGTCATCCCGTGTGGGGCCTTTTCACTCTCATGTGGCTTCTTTTGACTAACAGAAGTTGGTATTTTTTTACAAAGTCCAATTTACCTTTTTTTCTCCCTTAAGAAAGAAAGGATGGTGATGCAGTTTGAGGCGGTATGTAGTTAGGAGTGGGGGAAATGGAGAACTCCTTATCAACTTTGTAGTTTCAGTCAAGCAAGATGAATAAGCTCTGGAGGTGTGCTGTGCTGCCTGACGTTGTGCCTGTGGTCAACAACAGTGTAGCTTACACTTGAGCATTTAAGAGGGTAAATCTCACGTTAAGCGTTCTTACCACAATAAAATAATAAAAAGGTAGAGATGTGTGTAGTGAGTGGTCGTCTGTTGAATGGAAACACAGAGGAGGAATGTTTTAAGAAAATAACTAGTCAGTATTGGAATAATGGGGTCAGAAAGTATGCCCACAGTTAACTGGGTCAGTTTGCTCAGTGTCATGTAGATATGAACAAAACAACAGCAAGACTTTGAGAGGTATGTGTGTAGGGTGGCTATGTATATTTCCTCTCTTTTAAAAATATGTTTTTATTGGATTTTTGTTTAATTGTGAAGCTAATAGAAATTTTACAGTAAGTTGAGAAAAAATATATGTAACTTTATATTATTTTTACTTCCAAACATTTCCTCCAAAAGTTACCAGTGCTGTCAGTTAGGGTATAATCATCCGTACTTATTTCTGTATGCATACAAATACATAGGATTTTTTTTCCTACTCTTTATAGATAGAAGATCATGCTTGCACTTTTGCTTAAAAATAGCAGACAGAGTTCTATAATTCGGGTGTGTGTGTGTGTGTGTGTGTGTGTGAATATATATACATATATATATATATATATATATATATATATATTTAACTTTTTTTGTGTGGCCACATTAAGCAGTGCTATAATAAGTCATTTATTAGTGCATTTGTTTTTCTATGATAGAGTCTCAAAAGTAGAATTTCTATTGAAGTCCAAGAGTATGTAAAATTTTAAATTGTCACGGACACTATAAATACTGCTTTCCAAAATGATGGTGGCTGCTAGTGTGTATTTTCCTGTATACTTTGCTGGAATTAGTTATCAGAGTTTTAAATTTCAGCCGAACTTGGGGCGCCTGGGTGGCTCAGTCAGTTGAGCATCCTACTTCAGCTCAGGTCAGGATCTCATGGCTCATAGTTCGAGCCCTGCATCAGGCTCTGCACTGACAGCTCAGAGCCTGGAACCTCTTTCAGATTCTGTGTCTCCCCCCCTCTCTCTCTCTGCTCCTCTTCTGCTCCCACTCTGTCTGTCTCTCTCAAAAATAAATAAACATTAAAAAAATTGAATGCAACCTAACTGAAGAGTGAAAAACACCTTGTTTTAATTCACACCTCCCTGACTGCTAGTGATGTGCTGCCTCATTTTGTTTCAACTTGATTATTTCCATCTTTTCTGTGATTGCTTATGCATATCTCTCGTATATTGTTTCTTATTTACTATTTTGTAGAGTAACTCTTACATACTGATCTATAGAGTTTTTATATAATCAGATCTGTCAGTATTTTCCTTAATGGCTTCTAGTTTCTTGAATTGCTTAAGAAGGTTTCTCTACCGGGGCGCCTGGGTGGCTCAGCTGGTTAAGTGTCTGACTCTTGGTTTCGGCTCAGGTCATGATCTCACTGTTCAGTTTGTGAGTCAGAGCCCTGAATCAGGCTTGCACTGTCAGTGCAGAGCCTGCTTGGGATTCTCTTTTTCCCCTCTCTCTGCGCCTCCCCCATGCGTGGGTGCACTCTCTCTTTCTCAAAATAAATAAACTTAAAAAAATTTTTTTCTCTATTATAGGCTATAGAAATATTCACAGATATTTTTCAAGTACTTTTATTTTTCACAAAGCTATTAAATCTATGAAGAAATTATTTTTGTATATAATGGGTCTAAGTTTGTTTTCTCCATATGAATAGCCAATTAGGTCAACATGTAGCAACATATGTCAAATAAATCAGCTTGTTGCCATGTTGAAAGCTATTGATTGAAAAGAGTTTTACAAGATTGCCTCTAGCCCATATTTCATTTTTATGCAAAATAGGAAAGGAACCTCTTCCTTGAGATACCTTATTTTGATCTGCCAGAAAATTTTTAAATGGCTTCATTGAGATATATTTCATGTTCTGTACAAGTCACTGATTTAAAGTGTACAATTCAGAGGCGCCTGGGTGGCTCAGTCGGTTAAGCGCCGACTTCAGCTCAGGTCACGATCTCGCGGTCTGTGAGTTCGAGCCCCGCATCGGGCTCTGGGCTGATGGCTCAGAGCCTGGAGCCTGCTTCCAGTTCTGTGTCTCCCTCTCTCTCTGCCCCTCCCCCGTTCATGCTCTGTCTCTCTCTGTCTCAAAAATAAATAAACGTTAAAAAATAATAATAATAAAGTGTACAATTCAGTGGTTCTTGGTATATTCGCATAGTTGTACAACCATTACCGCCACCTGATTTTAGAAAATTTGATCTTGGTGCCCGTTAGCAGTCGCTCCATCCCAGCCTTCCCTTTTTCCCCCGTCCCTAGGTAACCATTAGTCTACTTTCTGTCTCTATGGATTTGCCTTTTTTTGCACACTTCACATAAATGGAATTCTGTAATTTGTTGTCTTTTGGAACTGGCTTCCTTCACTTAGCATCAATTTTCAGGGTTCGTCTGCATCATAGGATGTACCAGCACTTCATTCTTTTTCATGGATGACTCACATTCCATTGTCTGGATAACATCGCTGTGAACATTTGTGTACACGTTTTTGTGTGGACGTATGCTTTCATTTTTCTTGGGTATATACGTAGCAGTGAACTTGCTGGCCCATGTGGTGCCTCTGTTTAACCTTTTGAAGAACTGCCAGTCTGTTTCCCAAAGTGTCTTGCACCCTCTCACATTCCTACTCATTTCTCCGAAGAAAATTTTTATGAAAAACAAATGGAAGATGTTTACAATATGAATGGCGCTCTTTTGAAGTGACTCCTTTGTTTAATGTAAAACCACATGCATTGGCCTGAGTTGACAGCCCCTAACCCTTGTCCAAATGTAACAATTCATTTATGGGAAAATCTGATGTAACTTTTTCTTCCCTCCTGTTGCCATTTTAGAATTCTCTAGGGATAGGCATCACCATCCCTATATATTCCTTGCAACTACAGCCCCATCCCACTTTTTTTTTTTTTAAAGATTTTATTTCTAGGGGCGCCTGGGTGGCTCCGTTGGTTAAGTGTATGACTTCAGCTCAGGTCATGATCTCCCGGTTCATGGGTTCGAGCCCTACATTGGGCTCTACTCACAGCCTGGAGCCTGCTTCAGATTCTGTGTTTCCTTGTCTCTCTGCCCCTCCTTCACTCATGCTCAGTCTCTCAAAAATGAATCAACGTTTAAAAAAAAAAAAAAAAAAAAGATTTTATTTTTAAGTAATCTCTGAACCCCAACCCTGAGATCGAGTTGTGTGTTCCATCGACTGACCCAGCTAAGTGCTCCCCATCCCATCTTTTTTAAAAAACAGAGTTGAGCTTATATAATTGAGTCATTGTTAACTCTACTTCTCAGGAAGAGCTAAGCAAGGTTTGATTAGATTATCTGTGTAATAGTGAGTATGATTTTACCCCCCAGGATTTAGCTTTGGGAATGCTTTTTGTACGTATTTTCCCCTTGTGGCTATTTGTAATTTATGTCTTCTATTTTGCTTTCCTGGTTTGACTTTCTAGAATTAGTTTGTTGCTATAATATAGTATTTCCTTGTTCATGAGACACACTCTTTCCTCCCAGTTTAATGTTTCCAAAATTAGGAAATAACACAGTTGATTATTATATTTATTGTGGTAGTGGTTAAAAAAATTTTTCTCCTGAAAATGTGGTCAATGATTCATAAACCCTTTTTAAATCTCTGGCATCTTGAAATTTAAGAACTATATACAGTACATAAGTGTGAAAATAGCTGGATTTATTGGTGATTAGTGCTTTGAAAGTTAGAAGTTATTGGTGGTTGTCACACTCTTTTAAATGAAATGTTCTGTAGTTGAGTAAAGAAAGCTTTATCCAACTCTGTAAGTGTTGTTTATGGTGTATAAATTATTTAGGAACACAGTTCAAATTTTATCTTTATGAAGATGTTCTAGCTTTTTGTGATTTCAGTGATTTATGTAATATCAGTGATTCAGTATAAAATACCTTAAGCCATTTAGTATACTGCTTACCCTTTTACTTCTGAAGAGCAAATTATATGGCGATACACAGTGTTTATTTTTTAAATCGTAATAACAGTATAAGATTATATGATATTTAAAGAAAATGCCAATTCTTTAATATTTTCATTTTCACTCTGTTGTCTTTTAGTCATTGTCTATATACGTAACTTAAAATACAGCAATACGTATGTTTGCTTATTCAGTCAGTAGATATTTATTGAATACCTTTTATGTTCCAGGTACTTTGCTAAGGATATTTCAGGAAATAAAGCAGTCAGGATTCTTATTCTCATGGAACAAATGCTATAGTGGAAAATCTGGGTATTGTGCATGTAACTTACCAAAAGCACATAACTTACTAGGATGATGAGTGTTAAGAGACTTACAGATGCTACACGAGCACTTAAGATCTCCCTTGGTCTAGCAGGGAAATGACATAATCAGATTATTTTTAAATCCTATTTCTGGGGGTGCCTGGGTGGCTCAGTCGGCTGAGCATCTGACTCTTGATTTTGGCTCAGGTCACGATCTCATGATTCACGGGATCGATCCCCATGTTGGGCTCTGCGCTGACAGTGTGGAGATTACTTAGGATTTCTCTCTCTCCCTCTCCCTGTCTTTCTCTCTGCGTCTTCACCACTTGCACATTTGCATGTGTGTGCATACTCTCTCAAAAGAAATAAAAATGTATTTTAAAAGTTTTAATTTTTTTTGAGTGCGTATTTAGTTTTGAGACCAAGAGCATGAGCAGGGGAGGGGCAGAGAGAGAGGGAGGCACAGAATCTGAAGCAGGTCCCAGGCTCTGAGCTGTCAGCACAGAGCCCAACACCGAGCTCAAACCCACAAGCTGTGTGAGATCATGACCTGAGTCAAAATCAGATGCTCAACCGAGTCACCCAGGTGCCCCAAAATAAATAAAAATTCTAAAAAGTTATATTTCTGGCCACATCTTAGAGAAGGGACGGGGGGGAACAAGGTTAAATACGCAGGGAAGGTGGGAAGCTGCCCTGCTTTGTGTCAGATCTGCTGTTGTGGACGGTAGTGGACTTAGAACCGGGTGTGATCAAACATTATTTATGTGGAACTGACAAGTTTTGGTGGCAGGTTGGCGTTGGGAGTAGGAGAGTGAGAGGAGTCAAGGATGACTGCCACGTTTCTGACGAGCCACTGGTGGCACTGTGCTCACTTAGCTGGGGTGGTAGGTCCTAAGAAATAGGCCGGTCATCTATAAGCATTGTAAGAGCATGAAAGCCAGGAGAAAGATACATAGTGTGCTGTAATTTTTTTAAATCTTCTATAGTTCATTTATATCTGTTTTTTTACTGTTGAGAAACAGAGCAGTGATTACAGTCTCTAAGTGTGTTTGATAAAGACCACAGAGAAGACATGATCACAGATGAGACAAACTAGACTTTACTTATTTTAAGCTAATGCGGTAATTTCAGGTAAGCCTACTTACCTAAAAAGAAAGAAAAGTTATTCTTACATTTTAGAGAGAGTTCAGGTAAATTACCTTTCTTCCCAAGTTAAAAACATTTTTTTCTAAAACTCCATTATATATTTATATAGCGTTGTCCTACTGACTCTCTCCGTAGGTGTCCCGTGTGGGCATTCAGGGCTGGCAGCTTGGCCTTTCCACTTCAGCGTGTCCCAGACATCTGACATTTAACATTCTCATTGAACTCTTAATCTCCTCTTTCTGTCTCATCCTGGCAAACAACTTCTGTGATGTCAGCCCCATGAGGGCAGGGGTTTTTGTGTTTTGTGCACTGCCGTACCCCCAGTTCTTGTCCACGATGGGCACTCGGTAAGTATTTGTGATGGGATGTCTCAGTGGTACCACCACTTGCTTCAGTCTTCAGTTCTCTTCCTCTGTTCCTGCATCTGGTGAACAAATCAAATCCGTTAACACCTCTGCAATATGTCTCAATGCATCCATATTTTTTTTTTTTTTTTTTTTTTAATTTTCAGTGCTACCTCTCTAATAACTGGTGTTCCAGAATCAACTTTTGCTGTCTTTCTAATCTTTCTTCCACAGCAGGCGGAGAGGTTTTCTTAAAATGTAAATTTATCTTGTTACTCTCCTGCTTAGAGTTTCTTTTTGGATTCCAAATCCTTAATATAGCCCAACAAGGCTCTTTGCAAGCTATTTTCATTTATCTTTCCATTTTTGTTTTGTGCTGTCACCCCCTTTGGTGTATCTGCTGTTAATCTTTACAAATCTCAGGGATTTTTTACACATACTGTTCTCTAATTTGGGAACATACTTACCTCCACATTTTGCCTGGCTATTTCAGGCAAATAGATTGGGTTTCAGATTAAAGTTAGCTGTTTTTCTAACATTATATTCCCTGTCCCTGCGAGTTTCCTTGATAAGCTAGCTCACAAAGTTAGTACCTTCACATTTATCATACGTTGTTATTGCATGGTTAAATAATTAGTCATTTATCTGCCTCCCCCTCCAAAATGTAAAGTTCACGAGACCTAGGACCGTATCATATTACTTACAACCATATCTACAGTGGGTGTCACAATTCCCAAAACCTATTTTGAGGTTCTCTAAATATTGAATGAAGGGATAGGTTAAGATTGATGAATCCATAAAGAAAGTGGTATAATGATCACAGAGGTAGATGGAGAGCCCCTGGAATGTGTGACCATGGAAGATAAGAGGGGATTTCACACACCAAGTATATGCCAGGTGTAGCAGAGAGGGGTAGTCAGGGCAGGAACAAAAATGATCTTTGGGAGGCAGCATAACTTGGTATTTAAGAGGAGTCAGACAGACCTGGGTTCAACCTTTTATTGGTTGTTAGCTTGTTTTTTCATCCCTGAAAAGGGAATAATAATAGTAACTACCTCATGGCGAGGCTTACACGAGATCATCTATATAACACATTAGCACAGGGCTTCACATGTGTTAAGAGCTTGGTAAATTTTTTTATGTAACTAGTGCTGAATACACTGTAAGGACTCAATATTTGTAGTATTTAGAAACTGCGTAGTTGGTTTTATATTGCCTTGCTAAATAGTGTTTATCAAAGTGTGTCGATTCCCTTCCGGCTCTCATGATAGACAAGGTATCTACATAAGACAGTCTCCAAACTTAGTGGAATTGTTTTCCCTAATGGTGTAGTATCTCACAGACCAGAGCATTGTATTAACAGTGAATTTGTGTATTTTTGTCGGACCCATTGTTTGTTACTTGGATGTGAGATTAGTATGGGGGGTGTGGGTGAGTAGGTACTGGTCACTTTATAGAGGGAATAGGGTGTGGTGGTAAAGACAAGTTTGATTAGTTCCTGTTTGGAAATTTTGTGTTTGTTTTGCTTGCCTGGGTATTGTCATATTGCAGAATGTACAGCAATAGGACATTCATAAATCACTGTGAAATGTGATTTACTTTGTAAATTTATAGATATCTGACATGTTGTTAGATTATCATACTTTGTGTCGATAGAATGTTTATATCCTATTAATATAATTAGCAATCTTCTAAAAAGTTTGTTCACAGCTAAAATGATCGAGGCAAAAGAGCTTCATGCTATAGATTTAGTGTTAGCTTCCCTTGAATTTGGACTAGACTGTTCTGGATGGTCTCAGTGATTTGAAGACATACTTTCAATCCCAAATTTTCATGTGATGTGAACGTTGAATTTGCCTCTTAGAGTGAAGAGGTTCTAGCAGCCTTATTAGCTCTGTGTTTCTCTATTAATACATTGTAGTGTGAACCAGAGTATATTGTGTAACAACATGGCATCCTTGCCCCTGGATGGAGAACCTAGATTGTGTAAATACCTTTCCAAAATCTTTGCGACAGAGTATCATTCACCAAGAACACTGCTTTGAAAGTTTAAAATCAGCGTTCTGTAGGGACTGGTTTTTAAGCAGTTTACATTTAGCCGATAAAAAACATTCTTTGCTGCGAAGTATCTTCAGAATTTGGATTTATCTTTACTAAGAAACACTTAAATTTGGTGTATAGGGTTTGCCAATCAGGCTTTTCCAGGCTCACTGCCTAAGTGGATTCGCAGAACATGCCCTTAGGCATGCTATTCTTTTTCTCTTTGATCAAGTGAGGGAAACAGTATTTCTCTGTTCTTACATACGTTTCTAGGGTAGTGATCATTGTTTTCAAGTCCTTTTTTAGCTTATTGATATTCTGCTGTTTATATAATCTGTGTCTCTTGGATTCAGTTTTTCCGTTTTAAAATGAAGAGAATCATGCTCTCCAAACCCTTCTCTGGAATGTGTTAAAAATGAATTAAGTGCTGGTAAGAAATGCTTTTGAGTTGTTTGGAAGAAACACTGAAATTCTGCCTCACATTTATAAATACATATTAAGACTTCTGGAATTCTTTCATTATAAAGAACAATTATAGGGAAATTTTTAAATGTGTGTACTTGTGAGTAGTGAATATAAACACAGTTGTTTTGTGTACATTATTTGTTTTTATTCTAGAACAGATTTGGTTTCATAACTAACCAAAAACATACATAGCAAGTCTGTCAGTTCACTAGTAACATGAAACCCAGGATGGGTATTAAAGATTAAGAAACAAGAAGACTTAAACAGCAACAACATGGGTGCCTGGGTGGCTCAGCCAGTGAAGCCTCCAGTTCTTGATTTCAGCTCAGGTCGTGACCTCACGATTTGTGGGATCGAGCCCCGTGTCGAGCTCTGCGTTGACAGCTCAGAGCCTGGAGCCTGCTTGGGATCCTCTGTCTCCCTCTCTCTCTGCCCCTCCCCCCCCAAAATAAATAAACATTAAAAAAATTTAAAAAGGAGAAGAAGGAAGTGGGGAAAAGAACTAGAAAAGGAACAAATTAAAGCCAATAAGATACATCCTATATAAGACATGCAATTAATTCAAATATTTATGGAACACCTCCTATATGCCAGGTACAGTTCTAGGTGTAGGACATTACATTGAACTAAACTGACAAAAATCTGTTCCCTGGTGGACTTGACATTCCCATGGGAAGATATCAACAGTAAAGAAATGCGTTGTACACCAGGCGGTGAGAAGAGTGGTGGAGAAAAAATAAAACAGGACAGAATGTCAGAAGAGGACAGTGGGTGTGTTCATAAAGGATTGTCGGGGAGCGCCTGCTCTATAGGGTGACATTTAGGCAAAGCCATGAAGCAAGGTGTGCAGTTATCGTGGGAAAGAGTGTTCTGGTCAGACAGAACGATACATGCAAGGCCCTCCCAAAGGAGTAGTTCGAGTTTGTTTTTGAGAAACAGAAGGAGGAGGCCTGTGCCCCTGACCCCCTTCTCAGAACTAGGTGGGGAGGTTGGTAAGAGGTGGAAAAGAAGCTGAGGGGGTTATCTGGCAGAGTAAATGGGGCCTTTAGACCATTGTAAGGACTCTGGTTCCACTTGGAGTGATACGGGAAGCCCTTGGGACGGGAGTGACATGATCTGATTAGAAGGATCACCCTGCTGCTGAGTTGAGAAGACTGTGGAGAGGTACAAAGGGCCGAGGAATGGAGCCAGTTAGATGACATTTGCAACAGTCCAGGTCAGGTATCACTTGGATGTGATTGGTAGCTGTCAAATTGATGAGAAATGGATTCCACGCGTATTTCGGAGGTAAAAAGACTTTGCCGACTGAATGGACATGTGGGGCATTAGCAAAAGGAAGCAAGGATCATTGGGAATTTTGAGTCCAAATATTTCCGGCTGGAGTTGTTTACTGAGATGAGGAAGAGTGGGAAGGACAGATGGAGGGGGAGTGAGGGTGAAGGTAAATTGATTTTAGACACCTGAGCTTGCAGCACCCGTTAGGCATGCAGGCAATGTGTCAGGTAGGCATTTAGATACAGGAGTCTGGAGTTTGAGGCAGTCTTCTCAGCTGGCCTCTCTCTGGAGATAGAGATTTGTGAATTGGGGCACCTGGGTGGCTCGGTTGCTTAAGTGTCCGACTCTTGATTTTGGCTCAGGTCATGATCTTAAAGTTCCCGGTTTTGAGCCTCCCCACTGTCAACGTGGAGCCTGCTTGGCTCCTCTCTCCTCTCTCTCTCTAAGAAATAAAAACTCCAAAAAAAAAAAAAGATCCATTAATCAATAGTGTTAGATATAATTTAAAACCAAAAGATTAGATTTGCTCATTTAGCAGGTGGGTGTAGATAGAGAAGGGAAGAGTATGCCCTGGGATGCTCCAGTGTTTAAGGTTCAGGGAGAAAAGAAAAAACTGACAAAGGAGACTGAGGTTGAATCCAGAGAGGGGTCCCGAAAGTCACCTTCTGTTGCTAGGTCAAGTAGAGGACTAGGGTCCTAAGTACACCCGATGGGTGTACTTAGCGTGGAGCACAGTGGTGACCCTGACCAGCGTTTTCTGTGGAGAGGTAGTGGTGAAAGTGTGATCAGCGCACTGCAGAGAAAAGTGGAGGACCTGGAGGTGGGGAGTCTGGACTGCCCTTTGAAAAAGTTGTGAGGGGGAACAGAGACATGGGAAGCTGGTAGAGGATACGGGGTCAAGAGCAGATTTCTTAGATGAGAAATACTGTAGTATGTTTTCATGCTGATGGGCATCGGCCAGAGGAGGAGTGTGAGGTGTAGATGATGCAAGGGGAAAGAGGATAGTTGCCTGAATAATGCTCTTGAGAAGGCAGCGAGAGTGGGATTTTGTGCTCAAGTGGAGGGGTTGGAAGTATATTATGATAGGAGGGAAGGCAGACTCTTTGTGGGAGCAGACACAGGAGGTGCAAAGGTATGCGGTCTGGGGGGACCTCGTAGCAGTTTTCTTCTGATTGTTTCCACTGCCATCAGCAGAGTGGAGGCACAGTCCGTGAGGGTGGAGAGGACTTGAAGACGCTGTGTAGGAGATGCTGGGTTTGGGAAGCGGGTTTGCTACACCGAGGGTCCAGTTGAGGTTGGTGCTTAGGGGTGTAAAGTGAGGTCAGTGAGCATGATTGTTTTCCTTACACCAGCTTGGACGGCACAGAGACAGAAGAGGTTAAGATGTGATTTTGAAGCTGTTGCTCATGCTGGATATTGTAGTAAGCGTATATAGAAATCCACCTCTGTGGAACGCATATAATAAGCATATAAGAACAAAGTCATATATAGGATTGTTGATACAACACAAGACGAATTCCTATAAAAAAGGGGAAGCATTTTCTACATACCAGACATTATGTTAGAAGCTATAGGGGCCTTAAAATTCATTCATCCATTCACCTATTTATTGGGTACTGAAATATGTGCTATACATTGTGCCAAGTGCTGGGGATATAGTGGGGAACAAGCCAGAAGGGGTCCCTGCCCTCATAAAGCTTACGCTGTTACTCTAGCCTGTTCGAGGGTGGAGTTGACAAATGTTCAGCAAGAAAAAAAAAAAAAAAAAAAGCCAGTTATTCAAAGTGTGATCCCATAATGATAATAGGTATTCAGGGAAGGATCAGGTCTGTGCAGGCTTAAATGTAGGTGTGAGAACATTAAGTCCACAAACCATCATCAAAAGTTTGTTTTTTGCTTTGAGTAAGATATTGTAGATTGGCTTACTTCCACTGTGATGTTTAGAGTGGTGCTCCTTAATCAGGCACATTAATACTTCCGCATTGAAATGTATGACGATTCACAAAACTTGTGGTGATTAAGGCCAAAGTGGATCCAGATCAGGTCTGATAGGTACAAAGATAGCACTTTGTACTTCTAGAGGGAAAGCAAGCACAGGGCACAGAAACAGAAATGATCATGACTTGTTAGGGACAGGAAGGAAAACTGCGTGGACTCAATCACCGGGATAAGCAAGTTTGAATAGTTAGAGCCCGATTATGAAAGGTCTCGAAGCTCTTGTGAAGTGTTCATCTTTGAGGTGGTAGACTGCAAAAATTGTCCGAGGGAGCTGATCGGAAGGTTCCCCTTGCAGCCACTTTTGTGAATGAATAGAGTGGGAACAAACTGAAGAGGTCAGTCAGTCGGCCAGTATTTGTTGAGTGCTGAAAATGTTGTGCTCCTGCTGTTACTAGTGGTAATTAATTGTTGGCACCTTCTTTTGAACCCTTGCTGTGTTCTCAGGCACTGGGCTGTGCATTTGACTTGCATTTCTGGTAGGAGTTGTCAAATTGTTCTGTGATCTTCATCCTTGAGAATCTTACAATCTTGTTGGAAAGAAAAGTCTTCAGCACCTAGTTTAAACTGTGAAATACTCTACTTTATCAATGGAATGTTCTAATGAATAGGGTGTTCTCTTTTTCAGATACTTGTTCTGGATCTTGAGTTGGCTGTGTGCTTATATATAGTCTGTCAATCCTCAAAAGTAGTGAATTGTTTTGGCTTTGTATTCATTAGCCTTCTGGTTGTATGGTAATCTGGTTCCCTGAGGCTCACTATTTCTGAGAAGGGGGTTGCCCTGGGTAGACTATTCAGATTCTCAGGTAAGGTGTACATCTGTTGTAAAATAATAATTTGGCATGCTGATTTGAACATTTTATGCATTTGGAAAAAATATTTTATGGGTTTGGGGAATTAAGGCATGCCACCTGACTGTTTGCTAATGGGAAAACTTGTAAAATTAACTATCTGGTTTTCAAAGTTTTTATAACAATTGTTATAAATCATTTGTATCATTGTTTGTTTAATGTTTGTCTTTGTCACTAGAGTATAAGGCTTGTAAATTTAGGAGCTGGATCTGTTCTCCTGAGCACTGTATTTCCAGGTTATTGCACAATGCCTGGCACATGATAGGAGCTCAGAAATATTTTGAATGAATGAATGAGTGAATGAATTCAGAGCTGAATTGTACACCAGCAGCAAAGATAATTCCAACCTAAGAGTCCTGACCCTTTGCAAAGCCTAAAACCTTACAAAAGGTTGGAGCACTCAGACCATGACGTGTAGCACAATAGCTTGTATGTGATACCTGTGGAATAATAAGCTTATTCTAAAATTTTAAATTTATAAATCAATTTACATGTATTTGGTACTGCATTTTGGTTAGTCTTAATTGTGATTTGGGCTTCTTCCTGACCTCCTCGTCCCTCCTCCCCTTTTACCCATTTTTCACGTTAGTTGATAGTTGCCTCTGTTCTGATGAATTTTTGTTGTGGTCTGTCCTGCAGAGAAAGAGATGCTGGTTGCAAGTTTTGGAGATCCCTGTTTTTTATGGAACACAGTTCTGTAAACTTTTCATAAGCTTCCTTGGCAATAACATACACTTGTGATGGACCCTAGAAATACTGCTATGTTAGGATTGGGTTCTGACTCCGAAGGATTTTCAAGGAAGAGTCCCTCTGCCGTCGGTACTGGCACAGTGGTCAGCAAGAGAGAAGGAGAGCCAGAGAACAACGCGAAAGAGGAAGAGGACCTTCGCAAGTGGAATCGGGAAAGAAACAGTGAAGCAGGGAAAGAGGATGGTTTGACTGATGCACAGCAACAGTTTTCAGTGAAAGAAACAAACTTTTCAGAGGGAAACTTGAAATTGAAAATTGGCCTTCAGGCTAAGAGAACTAAAAAACCTCCAAAGAACTTGGAGAACTATGTGTGTCGACCTGCCATAAAAACAACCATCAAGCACCCGAGGAAAGCACTTAAAAGTGGGAAGATGACTGATGAGAAGAACGAGCACTGTCCTTCAAAACGGGTGAGTACCGCTCCCAGCCATCCGTGGTCTGCGGCAAGCCCTGGATTCCTCCACCCTTCACACACGTATCCCAGGAAGTTTGATTTCCATCTCTATTGTTATTCCCAAATAGTCTGTTTTGCTTGACTAAAACAGGCTGCGAGACTTGTTGGGGATGTGAATGATAGTGTAACTGTTTGTATTCGTACGGCAAATGTTGTAAATTGGGCGCACCCACCCATACCGTTACTCCTGCAGGGCTTAGTGGAAAGTGTATTGGGCTTGCGTTTAGGAAACCTAGATTTGAATCTTGCCTTCCTGTTTTTCTAGCAGTGTGACTATAGACAGATTAACAGGGAAGGAATGGAGGTTCAGTGCTGTTAAATGATTACAATACTACCTACCTATATGCCCACGTGCATATTTAAATGTTATGCATACGTAAGTAAAACAATAGATCTAGGTAGAAAGAATCGGTTTAAGATTTTGGAATAATCCTGACTGTGTGAAATAACTTGATTTTCACTGTTAATTTCTTAACATCAAATTCACATGCTTCCTACATGTTACCAGAAGCCATAATGATTCAGGCTTTTTGTTCTTCTCCGAATTGCTATGGCATCCAGAAGTTTTTAATAGCTGCTATGTATTCTTCGAAGATCACAGACATATAAGGTAGCTTGGGATATTTTGTTGATAAAATCAACTGTGAATGAGTTAAGATTATAAGCCAGGAAAAAAATGGGTATTGTACCAATTCTTGAAAAAAAAAAAATGAACCGGATGAATCTTAGCTAAGTTGATTAACCTATCCTGAGCCTTATTTTTCTCATCTCTGAAATGAAGATATTATCTGTTCCTTTTGACCTCAAGGATTTTCATAAGGTTGATTGAAGAAGATTTTTATCTAGACCTTTTTATTTGAAACAGTGTTAGAGTTTATCTGGTGCAGCTGACTTGTAAAAGTCTCCGGGATGATTGTCTTGAGTAATCTTTCTATAGTTTGTTTTGTTTTGTTTCACAGTACATGCTAATGATGAGGTTTTGTACTGAGGTGACTTCACCCACAGTATGTGTTTACTCTCAACATACGGGTAGTTTATATCCACATATCTTATTTGTAGTAGAATATAGTCTGTGGTTTCTGAGGGAAGGTAGCAGAGCTGCTAGTGAAGGGTAGGTGTTTATTTTTCCAACAGTTACTTGAGCATAGGATGTTGAATATATTCGTAACCTCTGAATTAGTTCTTCAGAAGTAGTGGAAGGAGCATGGGTTATGAACTCAGAACCTAATTTTAATCCTGGCTTAAAAACTATACACAGGCAGTTGGCTTTCTCTTACTCAGCCTTGGTCTTCTCAATTATAATGTGGGATTATGAATGCCTAGCTTAAATGATTATATAAAGAATTGAATTTATATAAAGTATCTAGCATGTGATAGTTCTTGGGAATATTCTCTTTTCCTTTTTATAGCCTAATGTAGGAGTTCACAACCCTTGATCCCTGGGAGGGTGTGTCGGGTGTGTGTCACTGCCCTCACAACGCGACAGTCTGTGCAGAATTTTGTGTGTGTCTGGGTGCATTTTTACGTAGCTCTTGCCAGCTTCGTAGACCGTTCGTGACTCCGAAAAGATGAGGCATCCTTGGCCAAGGAGGGAATGGACTTTTATGAGATCTTTGGTAGTCTTAAGAAAGCTTGAGGGCTTTGTTTTATTTATTTTTAAAGCAAGGCTTTACCAAACACAACCAAAACATTTACCCCTTGATTCTTCAAAAGTAGTTGAGTTTTTGTCAGTGCTGCTTATAAAGCAAATATCAGGCCTTACATTTCTAGTAAAAACAAATATAGATCATGTATTTTATCTCTTAAAAGAATTTCATCAGTGTTCAGAGAGCAAAAACAAGACCCTCGGAAAAGATAAGTTACTTGCCGTCATGATTAGTCCTGAATGGTTGTTAACTGTTTATGTAATTTTGTAACTGTTCATGTCATTTTTAGAAGCAAAACCCAAGTTTGGTTCCATGAGTGAAATTTTCCCTTTTCTTGAATGTGTGACATATTGTTAAATTTCTGGTAGTTTACTCATGGACTCTGTTATTTAGAGGGATTCAAATATGTCACTTAGTTTTTAAAAATTTCAATTCCCTGTTTAGGAACTGGCACATTAATAACTGGGGTTTGAAGTTTAGTTCATTCTTTTGAGAAAATATTAGAGGATGATGCTGTAATGCCTTTTATTTAAAGTTTAGTGCAGACCGTAAGGGTCCTAATTTTGTTTTTATTTAATGTATTTTTAATGTATTTATTCAATAGTTTTTTAATTTAATACATATTTTTAAGGTATAATTGACATATCGTGCTCTGGACTTGGTTTGTTTTTAATTAATTCTGAGACTTACCTTGTGTATTCCATTTTGGCCAAACTGAGCAATTTCATTCTGCCACTGCTACTACTAATTCAGAGTTGGCAGGAATCTAGGAGAATCAAGCACTCTGGTACATGGCTGGTGGAAATTGGTACAGCACGTTTTGAATTGTGCTGCTTTTTTGTTGCTGAGTTTTCAGGGTTCTTTATACATTCTGCAATTAAGACTGGGCAATATTGACTCCCATTCTGTGGGCTGTCTTGTCACTCTCGACAGTGTCCTATGACACACGCACGTTTTCAGTTTTGATGAACTCTGGTTTGTCTGTGTTTTCTTTTATTGCCTGTGCTTTTGGTGTCCTTTCCAAGAAATTGTTGTCAAGTCCAGTGTATTGAAGATCTTCCTCTGTCTTTTTCAGGGTTTTATCATTTTAGCTTCTGTGTTTAAGTCTGAGAGATTTTCACGTATCCTCCTCACCCTGAACTTGCTCTCTGAATTCAGAAACTAATTAAGATAGCAAGGGGTATTTTGGTCATGGGAAGCTGGATAAAAAATGTCCTGTGTAAGAGTGTGGATATTGGACCAGCAAATATTATTTGATTAGGTAATAGACTGTATGATTCACAGTTTAAAAGACAAAAAAAAGGAAACAATGAAATACTGTTACCATCATTACCCCCTCTGAGTAAATCTATTTTGGAATCCCCTTCTGGGCCATCTGGTGACTCCTCCCCTCCCCACCCCCCCATACTATCTGTGATAACTGATTAAGCAGAATAACCATTTCTCAACCAAAATGAAGAAAACTGATCTATATATTGAATGTATTTTCAGGTTTACATTTACACTTGGAAAATAATACCACCATATAAGAACTAGTTGTTTTGGGGGGTGCCTGGGTGGCTCAGTGGTTAAGCATCCAACTCTTGATTTCAGCTCAGGTCATGATCTCACAGTTTGTGGGATCGAGCCCTATATCAGGATCTGCACTGACAGCACTGAGCCTACTTGGGATTCTCTCCCTCTCTCTGCCCCTCCCCCACTCACTCTCAAAATAAATAAACTTAAAAAAAAGAAATAGTTGTTTTGGTACCAAAATTGGTATAAAGAATCTTCAGGGAAATAAATCCCAACATCAGTGTCTTTGGTTTCTCCCACAAATATATTATGTGTATACAAGCAAATACATGTCTCCCCCCCCCCCCCAATAAAAAATAAATAGTGGCATACCACATACTGTTCCCTGTCATGCTTTTTTCCACTTAGTATATTCTGGAGATACGTGTGCTTAGATCTGGTCTGATTTTCCATTTTGTATCGTTGATGTTTCTGTTTATCTGCCATTGTGATAGTTTTAATTATTATGTTTGATATCTGGTAGGGCTACTCCTTCATTACTCTTGTTTTACAGTGCTCCTTGCACGCTTGCCTGTTGATTTATAAACTTAATGTGATTTTGGGAAAAGCAGATTTTTTTTCTAGAATTCATCTGGTTAATTATAAAATTTATATTTTGTTCATCTTTCTCTGTGGTTGAACTTGGAACCTAATTGGAAGATGATTTCCTTGAGAAGCTCTGAATTTGCTTTGCCAGGAATTCAGGTGTGTTCCTAATACCTTTCCTGCGGTCCCTACTTTGCCTTGAGGCCATGGCTCGGTGCATTTACCCTCTGAGCAACCATGCCTGTTATGGTCAGCCTCATTTTTTCTTCTCATTTGGTATTCTTGGAGATTTTTCTTATGTTCTATGAGGCCAACAGCGCAACAAGCATTACATTTTGTGCTGGGTTAATTTACTTTGTTGCAATGGAAGAATCTTCTGTTTAGCTTACCAAGAGGATAGAGTGGAGATCACCTGATTATTTTATAAGTATGTTTGTTATTAATTTTGTAGATTTCCCAGTCTCATTTCCTTTAGTGGAAAGAGAAATATCCTTTTCAGTCTCCTGTAAAAATTTGGGTTTTGTTGTCTTGCAGCTTCTTGTGGTGTCTGTGTCATTTCGTAAGTTGTCAGAATTCATTCTTCTGTAGCAGTGTTTAAGAAAGTGAGAAGAGAGGCAGAAGTCATAATATTTACTTAAATTTATTACACACTAACTTAAAAGGAGAAGAGGTAATGGCACAATCCTTTCTAGCATTTAAACAGAATTCCAGGGGCACCTGGGTGGCTCAGTCGGTTGAGCAACCTACTCTTGAATTCAGTTCAGGTCATGATCTCACAGTTCATGGGATCGAGCCCCATGTCTGGCTCTTTGCTGACAGTGCGGAACCTGCTTGGGAGTCTCTCTCTCCCTTTGCCCCTCTTCCCTTCTCGTGCTGTCTCTCTCTCAAAATAAATAAATAAACATTAAAAAAACGAAGTTCCAGTTTTGGAGTCGTGCAGTATAGCTACTTATGTAGGATTTTAATTCACTAGGAGACTAGGCTGAAAGAAAGTGCTTTTATGACAAATGAAAAATTACCAAAATATGTTTCCTGGAACAGGTGATTAAAACGGAGACTTGTTTGAGCTTAAAAGGATTGGGGGATATATAAAACCACTATATATTGATTACAGATTAGGTCACATAGCATTAAACTTTAGTGCTATGTTGACTGACATTTTGTCAGTGAATAGCATATTTGATGTCATTTTAGCCTAGTTGAGTGTTTGGTTTTTTTTTAATTTTTTAATGTTTATTTGGGGGGTTGGGAGGGCAGAGAGAGAGGGACACACAGAATCGGAAGCAGGCTCCAGGCTCCGAGCTGTCAGCACACAGCGTAACGCAGGGCTTGAACTCACAAACCACGAGATCATGACTTGAGCTGAAGTCGGACGTTAAACTGACTGACCACCCAGGTGCCCCCTAGTTGAGTGGGTTTAATGAGCTCAATGAATGATAAATAAAATTTACAGTGCTAATTATAATTTCCCCTCCAAAAGATAGTTTTCTGTTTAGAAAAGAAATGCCTGTGCCAACTTACTAGATTCTTTCAGAAACAGTTCATTGAAGATATAATTTTGAATTTCAGTGAAGTGATTTTTTATGAAGAGCTATTAAAACCCACATGAATCCAAGTATTCTAATTAAGTCCTTTTGGTCTGAGATTTTATTAAATTACAGACATAATAGATTAATGTTTCTTTAATAAGAACATGTACAGATAATAATAATAGTATCTCATTTCTTGCTTGGTGTAGCTAATTTGTCGAGCAGTTTTTAAATTGCTGCATACAAATCCCAAATGTTTTGAAATGGAATGTTGAGGAAAAAGGTTTGAAATTACTTAGCCTTTGGTTTTTCTTTCCTTGTCATTTCTGCTAAATAGCAGTAGTATGTTAGGCTTTCTACAGACTGTAGTTCCTTTAAATTTTGCTCTGTGTTAGATCAGCCTGGTTTTATTTATTTTGTCAAGTTTGTGTACTTATTTTGAGAGAGAGTGCATGCACAAGCAGGGGGAGGGATAGAGAGAGAATGAAGGAGAGAATCCCAAGCAGGCTCCACGATGTCAGCGCGTCAGCATGGAGCCCG
Organism: Panthera onca; assembly: GCF_046562875.1. Lineage (NCBI taxonomy): Eukaryota > Metazoa > Chordata > Mammalia > Carnivora > Felidae > Panthera > Panthera onca. The sequence continues at coordinate 70,448,545 of NC_138355.1, forward strand.
ATGCAGGCCTCAGTCTCACAAACCCTGAGATCATGACCTGAGCCCAAATCAAGAGTCAAACGCTTAACTGACTGAGCCACCCGGGCGCCCCTAGACCAGCCTGGTTTTAGATAAAATGTGTATATTTTTTAATTGAGATATAATTCAAATACCATGACATGCCCTCTTTTAAAATATACAGTTGAGTGGTTTGTGGTGTATTAGCCACATACAAAGATGTGCAGTCATCAACACTGTCTAATCTCAGAATATCTTCATTACCCTAAATGTGTATTTTTATTGTGTCTATTACACTTTAGATAACTGAGCAAGGGAGTAATATTTTACTTGCCTTACTTATATGTATTCTAATTATTTATATTACTAATATTTATACTTTTCAGAAAAAAGGATCAAGTTTTGTATCCTTTAATTTTGAACAGAATCTCCAATCTGGCATCAGAGTATTCTTTGATTTATTTACTTCTCCACAAATAAATTGAGTTGCCTATCCTGTGTGGTAAACAAGTTATTATGATGTCGTGTGAGAACTTCCATAATAAAAATACACACAGTATTCAATTCAGAGGATCCTTGAGACAAGGTGGGAGCAGCAGAATATGCAGGGAAGCTTTACAGAGGAGTTCATGTTCAGAAGTAGGTGTTGGCATCTTTGTTAGAATTTGCTAGAAAGAGAAGGGCTTTGAGGTCAAAGTAAATAATAAAGGGCAGAGACCTAGTTAGCATGTCTCACAGATCTTTGTTAGTTGTGATTTAGGACAAGAATTTGGCAGTCCAGTAGTATAGGTGAGTATTCAGAAAACAGTGGAGGACAAGTGGGGTACTTAGGTAGTCAGCTTTTTTGTGTCGCACTCAAAAACTTGGGGAAACTACATTTTTTGCCTACATTTAAGAAATCTCGAAGAGCATTAAGAAATCTCGAGAAGCTGGTAGCAGTCAGTTAAGCATCTGACTCTTGATTTCGGCTCAAGTTATGGTCTCATGGTTTGTGGGTTTGAGCCCTGTGTCGGGCCCTGGGGTGAGTGTGGAGCCCGCTTGGGATTCTCTCTGCCCCCTCCCCTGCTCTCTCTCTCTAAAGAATTAAAATTTAAAAAAGAAAGAAAGAAAGAAGGAAATCTTGGGTTGAAGTTTCTTCTATGTTCTGACTTACAAAGTATTTAAGTTTCGTAACCACGTACCGTTGCTTCTAATATAAAATTTTAAACCAAAAATTGCATGACCATACCCATTTGTTCTTAAGGATTTTTTCTGTTTTTAAAGTGACATTCTAACATTTTGTGGTTGTACTTTGTATTACTGTTCTTCTGGGGCGCCTGGGTGGCTCAGTTGGTTAAGCGTCCGACTTCGGCTCAGGTCATGATCTCGCGGTCTGTGAGTTCGAGCCCCATGTCCAGCTCTCTGCTGACAGCTCAGAGCCTGGAGCCTGTTTCAGATTCTGTGTCTCCCTCTCTCTCTGACCCTCCCCCATTCGTGCTCTGTCTCTCTCGGTCTCAAAAATAAATAAACGTTAAAAAAAAAATTTATATTACTGTTCTTCTTAGGAAGAGGAAATATTTTAAAGTTAAAATTGCTTTTTTGGAAAGTTTTTCTATTTGAGAAATTTGGGATTATTTGTCATTATAGTAAGTAGGATAGCTGTAACGTTATACCTTACTGAAGATATACCTGAGTTTTATTTTCCAGATCTATTAATAGTGAACTACCTTGGTCTTCATGCAGGAGTGAAAGTCCAGCAGGAATAACATTGGGGCAGATTGGTGCACCTTCATGAGCACACAGAACTGCGACAGCAGGTGGCAGTAGAGATCAGGTTTAAGCATGAGTTGCAAAGATTTAACTATCAAAGGGGGAAGGGAAGTAAGGTGTATTGGGGGTTCAGGAAACAGCTGGCTATTGGCCTGTTTAAAGATGTTTGTTTAAAACCAACTACTTCAGGGGCGCCTGGGTGGCTCAGTCGGTTAAGCGGCCGACTTTGGCTCAGGTCGTGATCTCGCAGTCTGTGAGTTCGAGCCCCGTATCGGGCTCCGTGCTGACAGCTCAGAGCCTGGAGCCTGTTTCGGATTCTGTGTCTCCCTCTCTCTGACCCTCCCCTGTTCATGCTCTGTCTCTCTCTGTCTCAAAAATAAATAAACGTTAAAAAAAAAAAAAAATTTAAAACCAACTACTTCAGGGGCACCTGGGTGGCTCAGTCGGGTAAGTGTCAGACTCTTGATTTTGGCTCAGGTCATGATCTCACAGTTCATGAGTTCAAGCCCCACATCAGGTTCGGCACTGACAGTGCAGACCCTGCTTTGGATTCTCTCTCTCTCCCTCTCTCTCTGTTCCTCCCCCACTCACGTGTGTTCTCTCTCTCAAAATAAATAAATAAATGAACTTAAAAAAAAAATTACTTCATAATAGAATTCTTCACAGAATAAGAGTTCTCTTTCCAGAAGAAAAAGAAACTTGATGTCAAATATTCCCTCCTCTCCCCTCACAACTAAAAGGTGGGAAAATATGAGGGCATTATCTGAGATCTATATAATAACTTCTGCCTTTTTGTTATAAATGAGTATCACTTTGTACCAGCAAGTACCTAATGTCAGGGGTTAAGAAAAGTGGATATGATTGGGTGAAGACTCCCAAGGAAGAGAGTGGGTGGGTGGTACTTTGTGTATTCACTGTGACTTCCTTAGATCCCCTTAATATAGATACGGGCCTTCAAGCCAGATTTGTGGTGTTCCTAAGGCTTTAGTTCATTCAAAGTCTGTTACCTAGATTGAGATTATACAGATTAGCAAAAGAAGATAATAATGTCAACAAAGATTTCAGAAATGACAATATTGGTAAAGTGAAATAGTAACCACTACTCATTTAAAACAAAATAGGTTCTGTACTATTAAATTTGGTCTTTTTCTATTCTTTTTTTTTAACAGCCAAAATATACTATGTATATTTCACCATCATTTTTGGAAAGCATCTCAAAGTCAAGTAGACAAGTTTGCAATACGGCTACCGTTTTAGGAGGTGTGCAAAGGCATTTTGATACAAATGCACAGATGGTAGTTATATACACCAGAATATTTAGCTATTTGTAGCCAAGCTCCATAGAATTAGTAGCATCTCAATATATGTGAGAGCAGAAAGATGACCCTAACAATGGCAGGATTCGGTAGTAACTTTTCACAGTAAAAGCAGTGACACAAGACAGAACCTCCTTCTGCACCCCACCTTTTTATTTTATTGGCAAAATTGCTGAGTGATTATCCTGTAGTTCCTTATCCAGTCCTTCGTTGCCTAGTAGGGTTACAGAAGACTGCTGACCCTGAAGACAGACAGAGGCTGAAAACGAGGAGCCGAAGGCAAAAGGGAGCTTGGTTAACTTTTTCTAAGCTGCTTGTTACCATGACTGCTGAGAATTGTAGACAACTGGAGACTCTCCTAAGCATACCTGGCAACATTTTTCTGCTAGTTTCAGTCTCAAGAGGTAAATTATGTAAGATAAGAATGAAAAATTAGAAAAATAAATTTGTCATCAAGTTGCTAAATAGAAAAAGAAGTTTTAGTATGCAGTAGAGAAAGGAGGGAGGATGAGGGGGTGGAAAGATCCCACTCACATGTCACCCAGTTCTATGAAACGTCCCCTGAACTCCAGCCTCTTTGCTTCCATTGCATGTGTGTGTGTGTGTGTGTGTGTGTGTGTACATATACATACATACATATATATGCATATATATGTATGTATGTATGTGCATATGTGTGTACATGTATGTATATATGTATGTATATGCACATGTATGTGTATACATATATGTATGTATGTATATGTATACATATATGTATATATGTATATGTATATATGTTTTAACATGTGTCACATTGTAGTGGAATGTTTAGTTTGTCTTTTGTTTACTAGTGAGAAAATGCTCCTTGAGTGTCACAGTGATCATTTTAGTTTTTGCATTTAATGGTCAACACAAACTGCTTTAGAAATAAATCATTCAGATTATGGACTGTGTTTTGAAATCTGTAAGCATTAAAAAACAACAACAACAGCAACAACAGCACCACCACCAAAAATACACCCCTTAAATAGTTTGGGAGTAAGAGGACTTGTTTCCCTGGCATTAAGATAGTGCTTTTGCATATATTTTCCTAGCTGAACTACTCATAGATACTTTCTCCTATCAGTTACTAAAAGCATATATTAAAACTTTAGGTCTTTTAAAAACAATCTATAGTTTGCTCTTTTTACAAAGTTAGTATTAGCCGTGGCTGTTTCATGAATTTCCTGGTAAAGCACAACTTTGGTGACTACCCTTAGAAGACCCATCCATCTATCGTAGGTCAAACAAAACCTTTATTTCAATATTGTACCACAACACAGAGTGGTAAACTAAGCTGTCTGTAATATCCCCATTCAAAAACAACCCCACATTACCTTCTGTAAGAAAACAGTTTCAGGCGTCAGACACCTTTTCCAGGCATCTTAGTGACTCACCCTCTGAAAGGCGGTGCCAGCACTGGGTGTGCCCGAGTGGCACTGTTTCATCCTTACTGCTGTCAGGTTATCCCACGGCCTTCCCCCCCCCCCCCCCGCCCCCTCCCCCGCTTTTAATCACTTTGTTTGTGTAGGTTCCGTAGCTCTGTCCAGGGAATTCGAGACTTGCTAAATAGGAGAGGGTCACCTTCTCTTCTCTTACCTGTGCTTTGAGGTAGGTGCCATCTGTGCGCGTAGTCTTTCCTATACCCCCTCGTGAAAAGGTCCAGAATGCAAGACTGCGCTACTCCGCTGCTACCTTTCCACTCCCATCCTCTTGTTGTCAGCAGTTGTTCAAGCAGGAAGACCTGATGGTATGCGGCTGTCTCCAGGTCCTGTTCTGAATGAGTCCTGTTGTCTCACCGTCCTGTCTATCCATTGTTTATCTTGGAAGCTGCTTGAGCCAGAGTTATTTTGTAGCAGAGAGGAGGACAGTTGGCCCACTGCCCAGCTTCTCGGGGCAGCAGCAGAATATGCAGATCCCCCTGGGTCTTCAACATCTCGGGGAAGCCGCCTTTTCTCAGACACAACGGCTGAGGGGGCAGCCACGTTCTGTCTGAAGCCTTGGAGACACTCAAGCTGCCACTTTCCCCCAAATACCGTCCGCTGTGGAAGCATCTGCTCCCGCAAGTGGAGAGAGAGCAGGCCCCTTCCATTGTGCTCTGCAGACGTGGCCTCATCAGGTTCATCCTCAAGTCTCTCGTTTTGCAGTAGAAGCTGCTCCAGTCGCTGCTGCGTTTGGCTGAGTGAGCAGTTCACTTTCTCTTTGCGTGGTAGATGTGAGGGGTCTCTGCTTGAGTCCGTATCGTGGTTTGTTTTAATGGCGTACAAAATGAGGGATGGCGAAAGCGAATGTTTTCGCATTTCATTGTTGATCTTGCTAATGGAAAAAGTCATTATTGGACCAAATTGGTAAAAGGCATAGGTTTCCTTAAGTCCCAGGTAATTCACACTGACTTGCTAATTCAGATGCTGCTTTTTATGGTTGCCTGTCCTTATCTTTTATTTCATTTTAGTGGCCGTAAGTCACTCACATACAGACGGCCCCGTACGTGCACGTTGCCAACTAATTTTCAGATAAAGCTGCCTAGGAGAAACAAATGACTTCTGGGGAGACATCAGAATTGAAGGCCTTATTTGATGAGGTAACAAAACATAGGGATTTTATGAAACTTCCTTAATAGGGAGAAAAGGTTGGATACGTGATGAAAGAGAAGTTGTTTCTTGTCTGACCTTACTTTGTGAGTCAAAATCCCAGGCTACCTATTTCTTAATTGTGCCTCTTTCCCAACTAGGGGTTTGAGGGGAGAAATCCCGAGAAAAAGACCATAGATGGATAAGTGCTGTGCTGCTGATTGTCACCTCAGGAATGAAATAGGCATAAAAAAGGGTCGAAAGACTCGTCCTCCTCTGCTGTTGACACCTGGGACAGATGGGCCTCTTGTGTCTGTTCCTGAAATCCTGTTAACGGGCTGGAAGAGCTCCTTGCTGGTGGAGGTCGACATCTGATAACGATTTCCATGTCATTGTTGCTATTCTTTTCTCATACTATTCTCTGAAGGAAGTCAACTTCCTCTGGTAATACAAGCGTATGAGTTGACTCTCAATTGTAACAGGAGCAGTACGGTATGCTGAGAATGAGTGTGGGTGTGTGTGCACTTCGGTCTGAAACTCAGCGTTCAAGTGTGGCACCTAATGATTTTGTAATTCAAGAAAAGCCCGTTTGAAAAAATACTTGGCAATTATCTGTTAAAACACTTGACTTAATCCTCTGTATGTTAGGGGTGCCTGGGTAGCTCAGTCAGGTAAACGTCCGACTCAGTTTTGGCTCAGGTCATGGTCTCACGGTTTGTGAGTTCGAGCCTTGAGTCAGGCTGTGCACTGACAATGCAGAGCCCGCTTGAGATCCCTCCCTCCCTGCCTCCCTCCTCTCTCTCTCTGTCTCTCTGCCCTTCCCCCACTTGTGCATGTCCTCTCTCTCAAAAATAAAAATTTTTAATATTTTTTTATTTAAAAAAATGTTTTTAATGTTTTATTTATTTTTGAGACAGAGAGAAACAGAGCACGAGCAGGGGAGGGGCAGAGAGAGAGGGAGACACAGAATCCGAAGCAGGCTCCAGGCTCTGAGCTGCCAGCACAGAGCCCGACGTGGGGCTCAAACTCACGAACTGTGAGATCATGACCTGAGCCGAGGTTGGATGCTTAACCGACTGAGCCACCCAGGCGCCCCTAAATAAACATTTTTTTAAAATCAGAATACCTCTAGATCCATTAAAGAGACCTGGTTAAAAAAAAAATAATCTATTTGTTAAATTTTCTTTAATAAGTTTGGTTGAGCATCCAACTTTGGTTCAGGTCATGATCTCATCATTTGTGGGTTCAAGCCCTTGCGTCGGATTCTGTGGTGACAGCTTGGAGCGTGAAACCTGTGTCCCTTCAGGGGCTTCAGATTCTGTGTCCCTTCCCTGGTGAGACACACACATTCTCTCTCAAAAATAAATGAAGAAACATTAATTTTTTTTTTTTTAAAACAATGTTTGGTTAGGGGATTCCCCCCCTCCTTTTCTCAGATGTTTTGGTTCTCTTTTGATGATATGCTACACACCGAAGTTTGTGCATTTCTTTAAGGTATTTTCTGAGTATTTTCAGGAGCCAACTTAAGATGATTGCTTACTCATATTTCTAATTTCTAACATAGTTTTACAAGTAACTTACGCTACTTACAATCATTGGGGGGAATTTTGTCCGGAAACCTTTTATTTACATTTTTTAGTGGTTGTCCTAGAGTTTGCACCACAGAGTTACAACTCATCCAGGACCGCTTCCCGATAACACTCTCACCTCACGGGCACCTCATAATAACAAAGTAATTAGATTCCTCCCTCTCCTCCCTTGTGCATAGCATGACTATCATTAATTTTACTTCTGTATAAAATCATACCTTGTCAAATACATTGCTGCTGTTATCTTAAACAAACTTACCTGTTAGATCAATTAAGAACAAGAAAAATCAAAGTTTATGTTTTAGCTTTGTTGTTTCCTTCTTCAGTGGTCTTCCTTTTACAATGTAGATCTGAGTTTTTGACCTATCATTTTCCTTCTATGTAAAGAACTTTTAGGGGCGCCTGGGTGGCTCAGTCGGTTGAGTGTCCTACTTCAGCTCAGGTCATGATCTCACGGTTCGTGAGTTCGAGCCCTGCATCTGGCTCTGTGCTGACAGCTCAGAGCCTGGAACCTGCTTCGGATTCTGTGTCTTGCTCTCTCTCTCTGCCCCTCCCCCACTCATGTTTTTTTTCTCTCTCTGTCTCTCTCTGTCTCTCTCTATCTGTCTCTCTGTCTCTCTCTCTCAAAAATGTTTAACATCTTACAAGCCTGGTCTGTCTGCTGGATACAAATTTCCTCAATTTTTGTCAAACTACGTTTTTATTCTCCTTCACTTTTATAGGATAATTTCACAGGGTACTGAATTCTAGGTTGGTGGGTTTCTTTTTTCTAACACCTTAATTTCAGTCCAGTGTTCTTGCTTGCATGGTTCTGAGATGAAATTGGATATAATTCTTACTCTGCTCTTCAGTAGAAAAGGTGTTTTTTTTCCCCCTCTGGCTTCTTTCAGGATTTTTTTTTTTATCTTTGATTTTCCATAGTTTGAAAAATCTGTCTACATGTATTGGTTTTTGTTTTGTTTTGTTTTGTTTTGTTTGCATTTATCCTGCTTAGTATTCTCTGAGCTTTCTGGACTTGTGGGTTCAGTGGCTGGCATGAAATTTGGAGAAACTATCGGTCATTGTTTCAAATATTTTTCCTATTCCTTTCTTTCTTTGTTTTCCTTCTGTTATTCCCATTATGCAGATGTTACAGTGTTTGTTGTCCCACAGTTCTTGGATCTTCTGTCCTGGTTTGTTTGGGTTTTTTTTTTAGTCTTTTTGTGATTAGCTTTTTAGTTTTGGGGGTTTCTGTTGAGATATCCTCAGACCTGGAGACTCTGTCCTCAGCCATGTTTAGTCTGCTAATGAGCTCATCAGAGCCATTCTTCATTTGTTAGTGTTTTTGTTCTCTAGCATTTGTTTTGGTTCTTAGAATTTCCACCTCTCTGCTTCCATTGCCCCTCTGTTCTTGCATGTGGGCCACTTTATCTACCAGCATATTAATCACAGTTATTTTAAATTTCCAGTCTGGTACTTCTAACACCCCTACCATATCGAAGTCTGATTTTAATGCTTCCTCTGTCTTCAGGCTGTGTTTTTTGTCTTTTAGTATGTCTTGTAATTTTTTCTTAATAGGTGGGCATAATATACTGGGTAAAAGGAATTGCTGTGAATAGACTTTTAGTGATGTGGTGCGAAAGTATGAGGGGAGAGGAAGTGTTCCTTAGTCCTGTGATTAGATCTCAGTCTTTTAGGGAGCCTGGACCTCTAGACTGTGAACTTCACAAATGCTTTTCAGTTTCCTCTTCTCTCTCGAGGTGGGACAGGATGGCTAGAGTAGGGTAGAGTTGGATGTTTCTCTCCCCCCAGAAGTTTTAGCAGGAGCTAAAACTAACAAGAGTGTGGGAGATCCCAGTGGCTGAATCTGCTGGAGTTTTCTGCTTTCAGACACGTGTGCACTGAGGCTCTCCCAGTTTGCCAGTTACGGTTCAGGGCTCCCTACCCCGGCAGTGCTTCCCACCAAGCTTTCAGCTCCTGGTTTTCTGCTCTGGTAAATTAGGACTCTCTGTCGGTCACTTCCATCTGGGGGGGCAATAGTAGTTTGCCCTGTGACCTCACTTCTAATACAGATCTAAGAAGAGTTGACTTCTCAGTTTGTTTAGCTTTTTACTTTTTGTTAGGATGGAATGGCAGCTTCCTAGCTTCTCCATAAACTTTTTATCTAGAAATGTTGCAGTGCAGCTGTGTGTAATTGGGTTATAAGATGATAAAATTGTCTGAATTTCCATCTACCTCTCAGCTTTCATCGTGTGGACACTAGTTTCAAAATCTGCCACGTAATAGAACAGTGGGTAGGAGGAACTTTCCAGGAAGTAGCCTGTATAGAATACACACACACACACACACACACTCCCCATCCCCACCAGGTGCAAAACACTGTTTCAGTGGGTTCCAATAAAGAAACTACATTGAATAAGTTTTCCTATACTGATGCTGTTATTGGTAGAGTAATATTAGAGCTTTCCATATCTCAAGACCTCTTCTTTACCACCATAAGGCTAGCCCTTCCCTGTTTCAAAATCTCTAGTGTAATAAGAACGATCAAGAATGTAGAATGGAGCTTCCGGTATTTCTGATTACAGACAGTAAGTCCATGCCATAATTCTAAGCATCCAACTTGAGGAATGGGAACAAAACATTGTATTCTTAGGATTCCCAACCACTCATAACTTCACTGTTCTGTTGCCAACATTAATTAAGTGATAATTAAACTTATTTTTCCTTCCTTTACTGATTTTCCTTTCTGTACAATTTAAGTGGGATTCATTCTGTGGTTAGCAGTGCGAGATGTAGCTGTCTTTTAGCAACAACCGAAGTAGGAGTTTAGTCCTCAGCTCGTGTTGTCAAGCATTCGTGTTTTTATGTACCTAAATGTTTGATGTGCAAGGAACAGAAGTAGTATATTTAATCATATTATTCGTGTTTTGTTTACAGTAGAATGAGATTTAGGAACAAGTTTTTCAGTAGAATATTTTCTGGAAGGAACTTTGTGAGCAGATCTCAAAAACTTTTTTATCAAGTACTGAAAATGATTGTCAACCTGTAGCAACACTTCAGAAAGCCTAATTGAGGTTTAGGCTTCCTGACTCATATTCATAAAGACATCTTAAAGCATTTAATATTTTTAATGGACTTAGAACAACCCTGGTAGATGTTTTGTTTTCCTCTGACATTTTCTTCTGTTTTTAATATTGTTCTTTATTACGTCCGGATCAAAGGTTATTATGCATGAAGTGGATTTATTTTGGAGTTTCTCTCCTGAAATTTTGAGCTAAGTTGACATGTTTTTTTTTTCTCTGTTTTTTGTTTGTATGTTTGTTTTTTGGTTTGAGACAGAGAGAGTGTGAGCAGGGAGGGGCAGAGAGGGAAGGACACACAGAATCGGAAGCAGGCTCCAGGCTCCCAGCTGTCAGTGCAGAGCCCGATGCGGGGCTCGAACTCACAAACCATGAGATCATGACCTGAGCTGAAGTCAGACACTTCAACCGACTGAGCCACCTAGGTGCCCCAAGTTGACATGTTTTAATTAATTTTCACACAATGTGAAGAATTGCCAAAGAGGTATTTTTCTTGGAAGCTTCGAGGATTAAATAGAGTAGAAACATTTTACTTAAAAATTAATATTTTTGGAGCACCTAGTGGCTCGGTTGAGTGTCCGACTCTTGATTTTGGCTCAGGTCATGACCCAGGGTCATGGGATCGTGCGTTGTCTCAGGCTCCACACCTGCTTAGGATTCTCTATCTCTCTCTGCCCCTCTCCCCTGCTTGTGTATGCACTCACTCTCTCTAAAAAAAAAAAAAAAAAAAAAAGTTAATACATTTAATGTTATTTTGTTTAGTGTATTAAAATTCCAGGAAGGTGAGAATTACGGTAGAAATGCAAGCCTGTTATTCTGTCTTACATGATTATTTAAATTCTATTAGCGTTTATTTACTTAATTTTAAAATAATGTTCATACTAATTTAGATAACATACTCTTAATATTTATATTGTCCGTTTCGTTGTTTATTTAACTATTTGATAGTTCTTGTTTTAGAACATGAAATTAACAGTTCTTGTGATAATAAGTATTTCAGGATTTCAGTTTTGCATTAATACATGTACCTTAACTTATTAAATGTTAACACATGATGCCCAAAAGGAAATTCTTCCTGTTTCAGGTAAAAATTTTTGCCTTTATTTGAAAGTGAATATTCAAATAATACCACAAATCCAAGTGTCATGCCTTATTTGTATTACTGACAATGTTAGACTGACTATAATGGGTAGTAATCCACTATGTTGATTACTCATAAGTTTTATGATACTGGAAATAACGTGAAAGTAAGCATTTAGTTGTTTGACTTACTTGAGACTGAAGCCAAACTTGGTAAAAATTTGCCTTCATAAATTCATAATATCTTTTAGAAGGAGATATTTTAAAATATTTGTATAATTTTTATTCTTTTCTTGTCTTCCTCTTTGTAGCTTGCCCTCTCATTAGATTCTGTGGATATGTTTCTCGAGGCCTCATTTCTTTATTCTCCTTCACTTCTTGGCAGTCACTCGTTATAATGGCAAAATACAGAAGCCCTATTTTTGAGCATGTATTTCTTCCCTTACTAGTGAATTTCAGCTTTTTTTCTTGTTCTGCTGTTTAATTCTCTGCTTTGAATTGTCTGTTTATATGTTCGCTCATGTTTATTTTGAGATACTGGCTTTTCTGTTGTTATTTTTTTTTAAGCTATTACCTCATTGTTTTCCTCTCTATAGATATTGTTGTTACCTTTCTCCCAGAAGAATATGGGAAGAATTTCAAATTGATTTGCATTTTATTCTAAACCCACTAAGGTTGGAAGTCGGAACTAGGATTCTTCAGGGTCTATACCCTCAATGCAGCACCTGTTAAGAAGGTTTCAGAAGCAAACATTAAAAAAAAAAAAAAAAATCATCAACAGAAGGAGTAAGCAAACACAGCTAAAAACAGGATTAAGTTCTGCAGGAACTTCAAATAATACAGTTGTTGAAGTCAGAATGTAAAGCGTTTGCGGCACCTGGCTAGCTCAGTCAGTAGAGCCTGTGACTCTTGATCTTGGGGTTGTGAGTTTGAGCCCCATGTTGGATGTTGTGAATCTTCCATTGAAAAGTAAAAAAGGAATATCAAGTATTTGAAATGATTAGTGTCTTAAAAAAGTAATTAGAGAAAAGGATAAACCTTTAAGAAAATAACCAGGCAGAGTTTCAAAAGAAGCCAATGGAATATATTTTCTGGATATGAACAGTGTATTTTTGAGGTGAAAAAAATTCACCCATTTACTTTTATTTATTATTTATTTATTTATTTTTTAATCTTTGTTTATTTTTGAGAGAGAGATAGCATGTGAGCAGGGAGGAGGAGAGAGAGAGAGAGAGAGAGAGAGAGAGGGAGAGGGAGGGAGGGAGGGAGGGAGGGAGACACAGAATCCGAAGCAGGTTCCAGGCTCTGTGCTGACAGCTCAGATGTGGGGCTCACACTTACGAACTGTGAGATCACGACCTGAGCCCAAGTCGGACACTTAACCCATTGAGCCACCCAGGCACCCCAGCACCCATTTACTTTCAAAGGCTCAGTGAGTAATAGCGTAAGCATTCATTATAGATGCAGCCGTGGAGAGAATAGTGAACTGGAAAATAGTGTTGAGAAAATCACCTGGAATGTAGCAGGGCCAGAGATGTCAAATGTGGTAGGAATAATACAAGATGATGAAGGATGGTAGTAAGTCCAATATGTTCTAGTTGGAGTCCTGAAGAATAATTAGGGAGATTTAATATTTGAAGGGTAATATTCCAGAATTATTTATGATGGACACATTCTGAGGGTAGGGAATAAAAGAATGTTATCTTCAAATGCTGAGAGAAAATAACCGTCAGTTCTGAAGAGAGCTTCTCCACCTCACAAGTTTAGCAGAATGGATTGCACGCAGAACAAGGGTACTGTTTCCAACTATTTTGCTGGGAGTTACACAAAATTAAAACAATTGCCTTTGTAAAAAGGATGAAGGATGCTGCAGCAATTTCAGGAGCACAGTAGACAGATGAGCTATCACAGTAGGAGATAAGTGGAAGGCCAACAGTCAGTTATAGAGAAGTGGCATTAGAAGAAGCGTGTGCAAAAACAGTGGGAAAGAAGGAACAAAGTGGAAATGAACAAAGTTCAAAAGGTTAGGCAATGTGTGATATATATGGTAACAGGGAGAAGATATATAAGATAGCATAATTGATATCTTCAAAGAGGAAGGCAGAAATTTTTATTTAGATTTACTGTTAAAGGCATAATACAAAGAAATACAAAGTCTATTCAATAAATAGACTGAAAGGACTTGTTAGGTCTCATTTAATATCGTTGCCTGAGTGTTTATCATGGAAACCACAGTTACAGTCTTAGATTTTACCAGTAAAGCTAAGAATCTCTTTGCGATCCAGATCAAAGGATCAAGTTACCTCTGGAGGATAAAATTCAGGGTGTTCTCAAACGTCAAAATTCGGAACCAAAATAATAATATTCATAATGCCCTCAAATTGGACAGAATTTTTTTGAGAGACAGAGAGTGTAAGCAGGGTGGGGGTGGGGGGCGGCGCAGAGAAAGAGGGAGAGCGAGAATCTCAAGCAGGTTCCACCCTCAGCACGGAACCCGACACGGGGCTAGATCCCAGGAGCCTGAGATCATGTGACCTGAGCTGACCTGAAGAGTCGGATGCTCAACCGACTGAGCTGCCCAGGTGCCCCCAAATTTGCCTTTTAAACCAGTTTTGCATATACAGTTCTGTGGGCACCAACGATATTCACATTGTTGTGAAACCATCATCACCATCCACCTCCAGAATGTTTTCAGTCTTCCCGCCACTGAAATTCTGTACCCCACTGAACAGTGACTACCTTTCTCTGCAGCCCGTGGCAGCTGCCATTCTGTTGTGTGTCTCTCTGAATTTGACTACTCCAGGTACTTCCTGTCAGTAGAGTCCTAGGGTATTGGTCTTTTTGTGGTTGGCTTGCTTCCTTTTAGTTTAATGTCCTCGAGGTTCATCCATGTTGTATGGCATATGTCAAACTCTCCTTCTGTTTTAAGTCTGAGTAATAAGTAGTTGTATGCGTATGCCACATTTTACCTGTCCTTCACCTGCCGGGGGACGTGGACGGATGTGCATCTTCCTGCTGGCTATTTGTGAATAACGCTGCTGGGGACATCAGTGCGCAGATATCAGCACGAGTCCCTCACTTCACTTCTTTGGGGTATTGGCAAATTTAACAATGAAAATTAAAATGACACAGGTTTTTTGGCACTAGATAAGTTGCTTACAAGGTTTATATGGAAAAATAAGCAGCAGTGACATGGCTGAAAAGAGCAGTAACATGTAGGAATCTGTCTTACCAGGACACGAAACCAGGTTGAAATGCCCAGCACGTTGTGGTAGTGGTGCATGGACAGACAGAAAATCAGTGACCCAGAATGGAGTATACAGCAACAGACGCGCCTGGGTGACTCAGTCGGTTAGGTGTCCGACTCTGGATTTCAGCTCAGGTCATGGTCCCAGGCTTGTGGGATCTAGCCCCGCATCAGGCCCTGGGTGGACGTGGAGGCTGTTTAAGATTTTCTCTGCCCCTCTCCCACTTACACCCTGTGTCTCTCAAAAAGAAAAACAAAAGAATTCAGTTCATGAGAAGTGTAGCATTTCATGTCACAGAATGAAGGACAAAATGATTCAGCAAATTCCATGGGAGCTAGGTGGCTCTCTAGGAGATTTTACACATCCATAGACATACATATATTTTAAACGTCATGAGGGTTTTCATCTCTCTCACTGCTGTTTTTCCTTTGAGAATAAAGATGCCATTGTTATCCCCATTTGAAAAAGAAACACGACGCTGCTTTGATTCCACTTTATCTTCTAACTCTGACCGCCTACTTCTCAGTTCCCTTGTTGTTCTTTACTTGACTTCACATTTTTCTCTGCCCATTCTCTTTTATACCCGCTCCCGTCAGGTTTTTGCTCTCGCGCTTTCTAGAAAGTGCTGTTGCGTGGTTACCAGTGACCCCGTGGGGCCACGTCCAGTAGCTGGCTGCACGCTGTCATTTCTCTTTGATCCACCAGCAGCACTGGGGTGGCAGCCCTTGGGCCTCACGTCCGGGGTACCGCATGTTCACTCACGCTAAGTTTTTTTTTTTCCCCCTGTTGTTACCTTCTGGCCCCTTCGTCTTTGCTGGTTCTTCTTCATCTGTTAATATGGCCGTGCCTCACCTGGTTATGTCAGCCCGTCTCAGGGCTTTAAATATCTATGTGCCGCCGTTCAGATTTGAAACTTCCTGCTCAGACTCCTCTACTGGGGTGTTTAGAAGGCATTTCAGTCCTAACATGTCCCAGACTGATCTCCTGACATTTATTTTCCATCTTCCACCACAGTCTTTGTGATTGATCTTCTCGTCACGTACACTGTTTTACCCTGGTCCATGGTCGCTGTCATCTCTTGTCAGGATAACTGCTCTGGGTTGCTAACAAGACCCTGGTCACTTTATGAAGCACGAGGAAGAAAGCAACTAGAGGGAGGGCATGTTGGAAGATTTAAATGAAATCTTGTCACCCTTCTGCCCTTCCTCCACCTCAAAACCTCCTAGTGCTTCCCCTTTCGGGCAGTAAAAGCTCAAGCCTTTGTAACAGCCTAAAACGTCTGCCTGATCTTCCCCGCTGCACATGTTGTGTTCCTGTCCCCATTCAGTTGCTCAGGCCCTGCCACACCAGTGTTCTTGGTGTTCCCTTTCATCACTTCCTCACTTGAGGTCTTTGCCAGTGAGGCCTCACCCAGTGTCACAGCCCCGTTTTTGGCAGACTCCTGGCTCTCTTGGTAGCCTTCAGTTTTTCCCAGAACGGTCACCACCTTTTAGCAAATAATATTTTGAAAATCTGTGTTTTTCTTTATTGTTTTCCTCTTCCATTAAAAAATAAGCTATGTGAGAACAGGGATTTTTGTCTTTATTCTTTCACAAATCTCCAACACTGAGTATACACCCAATATATATTGTCCAATGAAGAATTAGGTCACATACCTCTTCTACATAAAACCTTCTATTGGTGTTCCCTTCCCTCTCTTGGACTGACAGAAGTCTGCCCTTGCACCTCCTGCCTCAGGGCCTTTGCTCTTGCTGTTTCATCTTTGGGGTATTATTCTTTTCTCAGGTATGTAAGTCCCTCCTTAACTGCCCTTGGGTTTCTGGGGAATTGTGATCTTCTCAATTGGGACTTTACTGTCACCCTATTTTAATGTTATAAATCATTTCCAACCCTAGAGTTTCCTCCTCTTCCATGCTCTGATTTTCTGCATAGCATATTTCACCCTCTGAAATACTGTTTGACTTCTCTTTTTATTGCCTCTCCCCTGCTCATGCATCAGAATGAAATATCCATGTTAAAAGGAATTTTTTCCACTGGTGTTATTCTTTGCACTTAAACGGTAGGTACTTAATAACTATTACCTGAAAAAAATGAGTTCCTGATTAAGCAAGAATTCAAGATTATAAAGTAAAATCAGTAGTGTTTTTGAATATCATCAATTTAGAAAAACTAACAAAAAATTCATTCATGCATGTAACATTTTTTATGAAATATTTAGAAATAACCTTGACAGCAAGTGTTTAGGATCTGTTTGAATAAGATTATAAATATCCAGTAATACTAAAAACTTTCACTAGATAAAATTGCTTTCTTATTGTAGAGCTAATGTTAGGGTTGAGATACCTTTTTTCATACACACACACACACACACACACATACACACACACACACACACATATACACATACACTTAAAGACATTTAGAGTTTTTTTCAAACTTCAAATGGATCTCAGGGCCACCGCTAAGTATACATATGCAAAAATAATGAGGAAACCTTATGAAAATCTCCTAAAATTAGTGATTTGGGATATACAAGTCTATGAACTTAAAAACCCTTGGATTTGTGCTCTAAAAGATGGAATTTTATGGTATGTGATTATATCTCCATAATACTATAAAATAACCCAAGGAAATTCTGCAGGAATACAAAAAAGAAAAATGAGTCTTTTCAAGTATTAGAAGTTTTTATAAAGTTAGAATATCAATACATTGTATTAGTGGCTCGGGAATAAGCGTAAATGTGAATGAAGTAAAATGGAGAGCTTAAAGAAAGACCCGAGTGTAAATTAACATGAAGTGCATAATGGAAATCCTCGAAACAGACAGACCTTCTGAGGTAAAGGCTGCTTACCTACTCACAGGTTATTTTCAAAATTCAAGACAGGTAAATAATTTAAAGCAAAAAGAAAAAAAATTCACTGAAGATGAAGGGAAGATTGTTGTCTTCAGAAGGACATGACCTTTCCAAGTAATCTGTGACAACAGCGTTAGAGCTAGAGAGACTATTTTATTGAACATAATGGCTAAGAGCTGTGGCTGTGAAATGAGACTAGGTTTAAATCATAGCTCAGTCACTTAACTGGTTAGGTGATGCTGGGCAGGGAATATCTACACGGTTCTCTTTTTTCTATTTAATGAAGTCAATTATAGTAACTGCAGCAGTTACTACAGTCAGGATTAAATGAGAGAGTATGTGACGTACTTAGTACAGGTTTTCGTATGTATTTGAATGCATAGAACTTCTTTAAGAAATCTAATAGGAAGTGGAAAGACAACTGATAAGTTGAGGGAAATAAGTGTAACACGGCAGAAGAAAAGAACTTATTTCTGACATGTTAAGGGCTCTTCTAAATCAATAATGATAAACTCCACAATTTAGAAAGATAATGTGGACCAGGACCTTTTAACAGTTGTTTCAGTGCTGAAGAAGTACACACGGCCAGCAAAGTCATGTCACCAGAAGTTCCCAATAACAGGTAATAAATGAAATGTAAATAGAAATGCAAAAAAAAAAAAAAAAAAAAAATTGTAGATTGTGAAATCTTAAGCACTGACAGTGGGAGTAAAAAGGCTTGTCTTCACATTTAGAACATTGATGTCTCACCAGAAAACTCACATGGCTTCATGTAAACCATAGACAGAAAACAGTACGGCCGGTGCGGGAGCCCAGGCCCACAGCAGGGAAGTTAGCACAGGAACACGTGGCCTTTACAACCAGGAACTGTAAGCGTGGGGACCCCCTGGAGGGGGTTTAAATGTGTAAAGTGGGCAAAAAGCCATTTGATAAAAACAGGACAATAACAAGTAGATTTGAAAATGAACTTAAATAGTAAGTAATCCTAGAAATAATGGCATTTGAAATGAGAACTCCATGAACTTACTAGAACAGGAAATGGCAGATAGTAAAATTTTTGAAGATTGCTCTAATCAAATCACCCGAATTGGCAGTGTTTAATTTCAGAATTATCAGGATCAGGCTATCAGATGGTATTGTTGTTTCTGCTCTAAGAAGCATTGCCTAACAGTATGGAATATCACACATCATAAAGTATTATCTTGAGTTGTAGAAATGTATTGTTTTATACATTCTGTGTTTGTTTGGGGTTTTTTATGTTTATTTTTGAGAGAGAGAGAGCACGAGAGGGGGAGGGTCAGAGAGAGGGAGACACAGAATCTGAAACAGGCTCCAGGCTCTGAGCTGTCAGCATAGAGCCCGATGCGGGGCTCGAACTCACGGACCGCGAGATCATGACCTGAGCTGAAGTCAGATGTTTAACCGACTGAGCCACCCAGACACCCCCATTCTGGATTTTTGTAATGAACTTTTTTTTTCCCTTTGAAATAATTTTTCCCCCCTTTGGTGCATAGCTGGTCAACATGTGTAACTATTTATTCTGTATATTATACCTTTAGACCTAACAATTCTCTGAGGGAAATAATTGGACAATAGCAAAGATTTATGTAATTGGATGTTTATCATATACTATTTATAATAATAAATAACCAGAAGTTCTTTTAAAAGCAGCAAGTAGGTTGATTTAATGAACTGCAGACTGTTGTGAAACCGTTGAATCAGTAGTCTAATTCCTGATTTGTTTGCACAGAAAGGTGTCTTCTTGTAGCATTTAAGTTAACCAAGGTACAAAACAAAAAGCATTTTTGGACCATTTTTATACAAGGATGTTCATGTGTTTTTGTGCATGTGATGGAAAGATCTGAAATGTAAAAGTGTTTATCCATGGATGGTAGTACTTTCGTCACTTTTTAAAATAAGCCTAAGTTTATATTTGGAGTAAAGCTATTTTTGTGTTGAAAAAAATTATATGCCTAATGGGACGTTTTGATAAGATATCCTTTTTGTTGCCCAACATATAATATACTCTGTTAAAAATGACCCTTCTTACGACTAATTGTCATTTTAAAAGGTTCTTAGGAATGTAAGAGACTACTACCACCAGTACCATAGGTAGTTTTGCATTGTCTTGTTAATATAATCTCATTGACTCCCTTTATCCAATGGCAGAATTTGGAAGAAGAGATCTTTGAAACCAAAACTAAATTATCTGTGTATATCTTTTGTCTTCTATTTCATCATTGACCGTTTACTGTGGGATAGTGTTTTAAGCTGATTTTAGTTAATATTTCTGACAGACACAAAAACCCAGATTTGAGTACAGTCCTTTAGCAGGATATGGGAACTGTATATGTCTCCACTTTAGGCAGAATTTTTAAAATGACTTTTATTGGAGTATAAACACACAAAAATCGTGTGACAGCTCAGTGGATCTTCACAGTCCACAGTACCCCCTCTGGCCAGTGTTCAGTTTAAGAGCTACAACACTGCCAGCACCTGTTAAACCCTCCTCATGCTCCTTCCCTTTCACTGCCGCCCATGCCACGCTGCCTCATACCACGGGGGACTGTTTTCCTTTTTTTTTTTTTTTTTTTTTTAAGTTTACGTATGTATTTAGAGAGAGTGTTGCATGAGCAGGGAAGGGACAGAGAGAGAGAGAGAGAGAGAGAGAGAGAGAGAGAGAGAGAATCCCAAGCAGGCTCCACGCTGTCAGCACAGAGCCTGACGTGGGGCTCAGACTCCCAATCCGTGAGATCGTGACCTGATCCGAAATCAAGAGTCAGACACTTTACCAACTGAGCCCCCCGGGGCCTCCTGAATGGGATTATATAGTATAAACATTTGTTCTCACTCCTTCCGTTCACTGTTGTTAACTTTATCCACTTCATTGTACATAGTCTCAGTTTGTACAAGATGGATTTTTACAGGTACGTTTTAACATTAGAAATGTTGTAGTTTTCTGGGAATGCAAGCTGGTGCAGCCACTCTAGAAAACAGTATGGGGGTTCCTCAAGAAACTAAAAATAGAACTGCCCCACGACCCACCATTTGCACTACTGTGTATATCTTTTGTCTTCTATTTCACGACCCAGCATTTGCACTACTGGGTATTTATCCATGGGATACAGGTGTGCTGTTTTGAAGGGACACGTGCACCCCCATGTTTATAGCAGCACTATCCACAATAGCCAAAGGATGGAAAGAGCCCAATGTCCATCGACAGATGAATGGATAAAGGAAATGTGGTGTATATATACAATGGAGTATTACTCGGCAATCAAAAAGAATGAAATCTTGCCATTTGTAGCTACGTGGATGGAACTGGAGGGTATTATTAGTGAAATTAGCTAAGTGAAATTAGTCAGAGAAAGATAAATATTATATGACTTATATGAGGACTTGAAGAGACAAAACAGGTGAACATAAGGGAAGGGAAACAAAAATAATATAAAAACAGGGAGGGGGACGAAACAGAAGAGACTCGTAAATACGGAGAACAAACTGAGGGTTGCTGGAGGCGTGGTGGGAGGGGGGATGGGCTAAATGGGTAAGGGGCACTAGGGAATCTACTGCTGAAATCATTGTTGCACTATATGCTAACTAATTTGGATGTAAATTTTAAAAAATAAAAAATAAAACAAAATAAAAAAGAAATGTAGTTTTCAGATACAAATATATTTTAAAGTACTTAATAAAGCCTCTTAATTGTTAAGTTTTGAAAAGTAACTATGAACGTACAGAATGAGCCTATTGTTTCTTAGTAAAATGGGAGGAAAATGTGAGGGGTTTGTTTAATCACAAGCTTAGTATTTATAAATTGTACAGGAGACTGTCAAAAAAAAGTCATTTTCCCCTTGGGCAAAATTGTAAGAGTCTAGTCCAAAAGAGATAATTAAGTTTCCTTAATTCTGAGGTGATCAGCTATTGGTGGTATTGTGTTCTCCTTTAGTTGCCATAAAGTAAAGAGGAGTGTTGAGAAACTGAAACGCGTCCGTCAGAAAATGACCAGAAAGAAGTGAAACCATTTGGGGCAGAAGGTTGACTGTGTGGTTGAGATCACATGGGTGAAAAGCTGCAGGAAAGCAGAGCAATTAGACTTATTCTATGTGATTTGAGAAGGTGAGACTCAGACCAGTAAGTGATAGTTGCAGAAAGGCAGATTTTACATCACTCTTAGGAAGAACTTACTTTAATTTTTTTTTTTTTAATGTTGATTTATTTTTGAGGGAGAGAGACACAGAGCATGAGCGGAGGAGGGGCAGAGAGAGGGATCCAGGATCCAAAGCAGGCTCCAGGCTCCGAGCTGTCAGCACAGAGCCCGACACAGGGCTCAAACCCACGGACCGCAAGATCATGACCTGAGCCGAAGTCAGATGTTCAACAGACTGAGCCACCCAGGCACCCCTTAGGAAGAACTTATTTTAATAAACACATTTCATTATGGTAAATTTCAAATTAAAGAGTAGAGTGACCAGTACAAGTTAAGAGATCTATTTACATCCATCACTAGGATCCTCTTGTGCTACATTTCCTATCTAATACTTGGATGTAGTCTGTTCTTCAGGGAACCCTGGTTCCTCCCCTTTTACTGGGAAGTGATAGGTAGAGACCACAGTCCTGGGTATTAGAGGTGTTCATTGCTACTGGATTTTCATTGTATTTAGGCAGTTTGATAGAGATAAGGGGGGAAAGTGTGGGTGTGTGTTAAAGACTTTGTACGTTTCTAATATTTCAACTTGAAATTATAGGGGTTTTAATCTCTTTGGTTTTATATTGTGTCTCCTTTTTTTTCTTACAAAAATTTGGTTCCTAGGGGCACCTGGGTGGCTCAGTCGGTTAGGTGGCCGACTTCGGCTCAGGTCACGATCTCGCGGTCCGTGAGTTCGAGCCCTGCGTCGGGCTCTGTGCTGACAGCTCAGAGCCTGGAGCCTGTTTCGGATTCTGTGTCTCCCTCTCTCTGACCCTCCCCGTTCATGCTCTGTCTCTCTCTGTCTCAAAAATAAATAAACGTTAAAAAAAAAAATTTTTGGTTCCTAATGACATTCACATAGTAACTTATTTGATCTATGTATCTATCAATTATCTATCTATCTAGGTTCAAAGTAATTATACCAATATTACCACTAATATCAGTCTCACTGGATGGAATTTAAGATTTCTTGTGGATATCATTTTGTCTTTAAAATGTATTGTCCAAAGACTGTTTTAAAGTAATTCAAAATAATCGTCTTCCATGTAGCTATGTACTTAATTTGATAGATATATTTGTTTACATTGTTTTCAATATTTAGAGATTTGGAATATTTTTCTATATGATATAATTTTGTTTCTTAAATACTTAAAGTACTTAATTGCAAAGTCAGAACCATAAGTAGATGCAGGAAAGTCTGACATCTAGGCCTCTTTCCTCCCCTTGTAGGTCACCGTTTTTATTAATCTTTCGGTTTTTTCCTTCCATGTTTAATGTGATCAGATACGTGTATATATTCATATTCCTCTTTATATGTAAGGTGGTATATTTATAGCCACTGTTCTAATTCTTTTTTTCATTTAACATTGTATTCTTAAAGAGGATCACACAGCAGTTGGTTGGTCTCTCCTTTTTTGGGGCCTTGTTTTTTGGGGCTTTTTTTTTTTTTTTTTTTTTTTTTTTTTTTTTTTTTTTTTTTTTTGCAGTTTCATAGTACTCTCTTATACACATTCCTTTGGTTTAATCAGCCACTCTCCTGTAGATAATTATTTTAGAGTTTTGCTATTAAAATGGTGGTAGGGGGTGCCTGGCCGGCTCAGTCAAGTATAACTGTTGACCTTAGAGTTGTGAGTTTGAGCCCCACGTTGGATATAGAGATTACTTAAAATCTTCTTAAAAAGTAGTGGTACATTTTATAGTTTTCTGCAGCTGTTATATTTTTGCCAGCGTATCTTGGCAAAAATCTAATCCGGTAGGGATTTGATCTCCTACTGGTGGGGTTCCTGTAGTTAAATGCATATGGTATTCTAGTCATTACCCATTTCCCTTCTATAGAAATTACACCATTTTACATACGGTACATGTCTGGGTATGCTTGAATTTGTTTTTTGTTGTTCGCCCTCTTCCATTGGTTCTTCGGTCTTTTCGTGTGTAAGTTCTGTACTGTTTAACGATAGAAGCTTTAAAAAATAATTTAACATTTGGTACAGTTGTACCCTTGCTTTTCTTCTTTTTAAGATTTTGCTAGTTATTCTTGCTTGTCTAATTTTTCGAAAGAATTTTATATTTTTTCTTACTCCTGAATGAAATTTTGGTGGTATTTTTATTGGGATAGCATTAAATTTATAAATTTGTTTTGGGAAAATTGTCATCTTATGTCTTCCTATCCACAAACACAGTATGTATTTCCATTTGTTCAAGTCTTTCATTTTTATTTCATGGTTAAAAAGAACTCTTTACGTCAATTATACTTCAGTTGTTCAAGAAAATCTATGTTGAAACATGGGAGAAAAATTATTTGTTTTCCCTGACAGTGTCAAATGAAGTTCATATTTTTGATTTAGATAAATCTTTTTTATTTCTTTAGACTTCTTTTCCCCAAAATTTTTATTTAAATTCTAGTTAATTAACATATTGTGTAATATTGGTTTCAGGAGTAGAATTCAGTGATTCATCACTTACATACAACACCCAGTGTTCCTCTTAATGTGCCCTCACCCATCTATCCCATCCTCCCACCCCCCTCCCTCAGTCTGTAACCCTCAGTTTGTTTTCTATCATTAAGAGTCTGTTATCTTTCTCTCTGTTTTTCTCCCCCTTCCCATATGTTCATCTGTTTTGTTTCCTAAATTCTACATATGAAAGAAATCATATGGTATTTGTCTTTGACTGACTTGCTTTGCTTAGCGTACATAATACACTCTAGTCCATCCACATCATTGCAAATGGCAAGATTCAGTTACTATTATTTTTTAAGTACACACACAGCTTAGTCATGGCCCTGAGATTGAGACCTGAGCTAAGATCACGAGTCAGACGTTTAACTGGCTGAGCCACCCAGGCACCCCAAGATTCTAGTCTTTTATTCTTTTTGATGGCTGAGTAATATTCCATTGTATGTATATATTTATAAGTTTATATATGCATATATTTTAATATATAGACACATACATACAAATACCACCTCTTTATCCATTCATCAGTCATTGGACAATTGGACTCTTTCCATAATTTGACTGTTGTTCATAATGCTGCTATAAACATTGGGGAGCATGTGTACCCCTTCAAATCTGTACTTTTGTATCCTTTGGATAAATACCTAGTAGTGTAATTGCTGGGTTGTAGGGTAGTTCTATTTTTAATGTTTTGAGGAGCCTGCAGACTGTTTTCCAGAGTGGCCACACCAGTTTGTACATCCATCAACGGTGTATGAGTGTTTCCCTTTTCTCTGCATCCTCTCCCAACATCTGTTGTTGCCTGAGTTGTTAATGTTAGCCATTCTGACAAGTGCGAGGTGGTATCTCCTTGTGGTTTTGATTTGTATTTCCCGGATGAGTGATGTGGAGCATCTTTTCATGCATGTTAGCCATCTGGCTGTCTTCTTTGGAAAAGTGTCTATTCATGTCTTCTGCCCATTTCTTAATTGGATTATTTGTTTTTTGGGTGTTGAGTTTGAGAAGTTCTTCTAGATTTTGGATACTAACCCTTTATCACATATGTCATTTGCAAATATCTTTTCCCATTCTGTAGGCTGCCTTTTAGTTTGGTTGATTGTTTCCTTTGCTGTGCAGAAGGCTTTTATCTTGATGAGGTCCCAATAGTTCATTTTTGCCTTTGTTTCCCTTGCCTCCAGTGACGTGTCTAGTAAGAAGTTGCTGCGGCGGAGTTCAAAGAGGTTGCTGCCTGTGTTCTTCTAGGATGTTGATGGTTTCCTGTCTCGTGGTTAGGTCTTTCATCCATTTTGAATTTCCTTTTGTGTGCGGTCTAAGAAAGTGGTCCAGGTTCATTCTTCTGCATGTTGCTGTCCAGTTTTTTCCGACACCATTTGCTGAAGAGACTGTCTTTTTTTCCATTGGTTATTCTTTCCTGCTTTGTTGAAGATTAGTTGACTATATAGTTGTGGTTCCATTTCTGGGTTTTCTTTTCTGTTCCGTTGATCTATGTGTCTGTTTTTGTGCAAGTACCATACTGTCTTGATCACTACAGCTTTGTAATGTAGCTTAAAGTCCGGAATCAAGATGCCTCCAGCTTTGCTTTTCTAAAAAAAAGAACTCTTTAATTGTTATCCAAAAGTAAAACAGATTGTTGTGTGAAGTAATTAATTCACTTGTGAAGTATACGGTGAGAACTCATGAATTGGGTAACAATTTATGTTAATGACTTAAAAGTTACTTCCAACTCCAAAATGTGATACAAATCTTTTTATTCAAGTTATTTATTTATTTTGAGAGAGAGATAGAGGAAGAAAGCATGAGCACAGAAGGGGCAGACAGCGAAGGAGAGAGAGAGAGAATCCCAAGCAGGTTCTTCACTGTCAGCACAGAGCCTGACGTGGGGCTCGAACTCATGATCATGACCTGAACCAAAATCAAGGGTCAGATGCTCAACCAACTGAGCCACCCAGATGCCCCCTAAATGTTATGTAAAAGTGCATTGTATAGAAAATGTGAATGTATTTTACTGTCTTTTTTATTCCTCTCACATTAAGAGAGAACTTGATTGTTCTTTCAAAACTATAACTGAGGGGCACCTGGGTGGCTCAGTCGGTTAAGCATCCAACTTGGGCTCGGTTCATGGGTTCAAGCCCTGCATCAGATTCTGTGCTGACGGCTCAGAGCCTGGAGCCTGGTTCGGATTCTGTGTCCCCTTCTCTC
Organism: Panthera onca; assembly: GCF_046562875.1. Lineage (NCBI taxonomy): Eukaryota > Metazoa > Chordata > Mammalia > Carnivora > Felidae > Panthera > Panthera onca. The sequence goes on from NC_138355.1 coordinate 70,474,872, forward strand.
TCTGCCCCTCCCCTACTTGCGCTCTTTCTCTTAAAAATAAATAAACATTGAAAAAATAAAAATAAACTATAATTGAGAATGAGTTAAAGGAGTGGAAGTAGGTTAGGGGTTGTACAGCACTGGTTTGAAATCTTTGCTATCAATGAAGGAGGTAGGCAGTGAACAATTATTTTATTTTATTTTTAAATATATATTTTTTAACGTGTATTTATTTTTGAGAGAGAATGCGTGCGGGGGAGGAGCAAAGAGAGGGTGAGACAGAGGATCCAAAGCGGGCTCTGCGCTGAAAGCAGGGAGGCCCATGCAGGGCTTAAACTCACGAACCGGGAGATCATGACCTGAGCCAAAGTCAGGTAGCTAACCGACTGAGCCACCCAGGCGCCCCAGTGAACTATTATTTTAAAAGAGTGCCATTGGTTATTGTAACTAACAATACTTATCTTTTTAAAAATAGGATGTTTGTATGCAAATGTTCAGTCTAAAGTAAGGTAAGAGTAGATTGCTAATTTGCCATTTTCAAACAATGTCAAAAAAAAATCAGGTTATTTTTAAATGTTGAGTAATATATAAGTGTGTGTGGTTGAGAGTCAGCACAGGTAACGTTTTGCTAGCCTCTGATACAGCAGCAGAGGAACTCCTGTATGGTGACATGGTGTTTAACATTAGTTAGGTTTTTAAATAAACCTTTTTAAATAAAGCACCCTTGCCTATGTTTTATCTGATATGTGATCAGTCAGGTTGTTCAGTTTTAATGCTAAACCGAAGTGTGATACAAGGTTTGCTCTCTCTGAAACCTGTTTCTTGTTCAAATTTTAGGACCCTTCAAAGTTGTACAAGAAAGCAGGTGATGTTGCAGCCATTGAATGCCAATCCGAAGAAGGCATCCGTCTTCATTCACAGGGAGAAAACAGTCCTTTGTCGAAGAAGCTGTCTCCAGTACACTCAGAAATGACAGATTACATTAATGCAACATCATCTGCCCTTGTTGGGAGCCGGGAGCCTGATTTAAAGGACCGAGCATTACTTAATGGAGGAACGAGTGTAACAGAGAAGTTGGCACAGCTCATCGCAACTTGCCCTCCCTCTAAGTCTTCCAAGACTAAACCGAAGAAGTTGGGAACTGGCACTGCTGCGGGATTGGTTAGCAAAGATTTGATCCGGAAAGCAGGCGTTGGCTCTGTAGCTGGAATACTACATAAGGACTTAATAAAAAAACCAGCCATCAGCACAGCAGTTGGATTGGTAACTAAAGATCCTGGGAAAAAGCCAGTGTTTAATGCAACGGTAGGATTGGTCAATAAGGACTCTGTGAAAAAACTAGGAACGGGCACTACGGCGGTGTTCATTAATAAAGACTTAGGCAGAAAGCCAGGAACTGTCACTACAGTAGGACTGCTGAGCAAGGATTCAGGAAAGAAGCTAGGAATTGGGATTGTTCCAGGGTTAGTGAACAAGGACTCTGGAAAGAAGTTAGGACTTGGCACTGTGGTTGGGCTGGTTAATAAAGACTTGGGAAAGAAATTGAGTTCTACTGTCGGCCTAGTGGCCAAGGACTGTGCAAAGAAGATTGTAGCAAATTCAGCAATGGGATTAGTTAACAAGGACATGGGAAAGAGACTGGTGAGTTGCTCTATGGCAGGCCTGGTCAGTAAAGATGCCATAAACCTTAAAGCCGAAGCACTGCTCCCCACTCAGGAACCACTTAAGGCTTCTTGTAGTACAAACATCAGTAGTCATGAAAGTCAGGAACTTTCTGAATCCCTGAAAGACAGCACCACCAGCAAAACTTTTGAGAAGAATGTTATACGGCAGAGTAAAGAAAGCATATTGGAAAAGTTCTCAGTTCGAAAAGAAATCATCAATCTGGAGAAAGAAATGTTCAGCGAAGGAACATGCATTCAGCAAGACAGTTTCTCATCCAGTGACAGGGGGCCTTATGAAACCTCAAAGCATGAAAAGCAACCTCCCGTGTACTGCACTTCTCCGGACTTTCAAATGGGAGCTGCTTCAGACGCATCCACAGCAAAATCCCCATTCAGTGCAGTAGGAGAGAGCAGTCTCCCCTCCCCATCGCCCACCGTATCTGTCAACCCTCTAACCAGAAGTCCCCCTGAAACTTCACAGCTGGCCCCTAATCCATTGCTTTTAAGTCCTACCACAGAATTAATGGAAGAAATTTCTGAATCTGTTGGAAAGAACCAGTTTACTCCTGAAAGTACCCACTTGAACATTGGTCATAGGTCCGTGGGTCACAGCATGAACATCGAATGTAAAGGGATTGATAAAGAGCTAACTGATTCAAAAACCGCGCATCTAGATATTCCAAGAATAAGCTCTTCCCTGGGAAAAAAGCCAAGTTTGACTTCCGACTCCAGTATTCACGCAATTACCCCTTCGGTTGTTAACTTCACTAGTTTATTTAGTAACAAGCCCTTTCTAAAACTTGGTGCAGTAGGTGCGTCGGACAAACACTGCCAAGTGGCTGAAAGCCTAGGCACGAGTTTGCAGTCGAAACCATTGAAAAAACGGAAAGGAAGGAAACCTCGGTGGACTAAAGTGGTGGCGAGAAGCACATGCCGGTCTCCCAAAGGGCTAGAGTTAGAAAGATCAGAGCTCTTTAAGAATGTTGCGTGTAGCTCCCTATCAGGTAGTAATTCTGAGCCAGCCAAGTTTATGAAAAACATCGGACCATCTTCGTTTGTAGATCATGACTTCCTGAAACGCCGATTGCCAAAGCTGAGCAAGTCCACGGCCCCGTCTCTTGCTCTCCTAACTGATAGTGAAAAACCCGCTCACAAGGCTTTTGCTACTCACAAGCTCTCCTCCAGTGTGTGTGTCTCTAGTGACCTTTTGTCTGACATTTATAAGCCCAAGCGGGGAAGACCTAAAGCTAAGGAGATGCCTCAACTGGAAGGGCCACCTAAAAGGACTTTAAAAATCCCTGCCTCTAAAGTGTTTTCTTTGCAGTCTAAGGAAGAACAGGAACCCCCGATTTTACAGCCAGAAATCGAAATTCCTTCCTTCAAGCAAAGTCTTTCTGTGTCTCCTTTTCCGAAAAAGAGAGGCAGACCAAAGAGGCAGATGAGGTCACCGGTCAAGATGAAGCCACCTGTACTCTCCGTGGCTCCGTTTGTTGCCACCGAGAGTCCGAGCAAGCTGGAGTCTGAAAGTGATAACCATCGGAGCAGCAGTGATTTCTTTGAGAGTGAGGATCAGCTTCAGGACCCAGACGATCTGGACGACAGGCATAGGCCCGCTGTCTGCAGCATGAGTGACCTAGAGATGGATCCAGATAAAAAAATTACCAAGAGAAACAATGGACAGCTAATGAAAACAATTATCCGCAAAATAAATAAAATGAAGACTCTGAAGAGGAAGAAACTGCTGAATCAGATTCTTTCAAGCTCCGTAGAATCAAGTAATAAAGGGAAAGTGCAATCCAAACTCCATAATACAGTGTCCAGTCTTGCCGCCACGTTTGGCTCTAAATTGGGCCAGCAGATAAACGTCAGCAAGAAAGGAACCATTTACATAGGAAAGAGAAGGGGTCGAAAACCAAAAACTGTCTTAAACGGCATTCTTTCTGGTAGCCCTACCAGCCTTGCTGTCCTTGAGCAAACTGCTCAGCAGGCAGCTGGCTCGGCATTAGGACAGATCCTTCCCCCTTTGCTGCCCTCCTCTGCTAGTGGTTCAGAGATTCTCCCGTCACCTGTGTGCTCCCAGTCTTCTGGGACTAGTGGGGGTCAGAGCCCTGTGAGCAGTGACGCGGGCTTCGTGGAACCCAGTTCAGTGCCGTATCTGCATTTACACTCCAGACAGGGCAGTATGATCCAGACGCTTGCAATGAAGAAGGCCTCAAAGGGGAGGAGGCGACTGTCTCCCCCTACTTTGTTGCCGAATTCTCCTTCCCACTTAAGTGAACTCACCTCCCTGAAAGAGGCCACTCCTTCTCCCATTAGTGAGTCTCACAGCGACGAGACCATTCCCAGCGATAGTGGAATCGGAACCGATAATAACAGCACTTCGGACAGAGCAGAGAAGTTTTGTGGACAGAAAAAGAGGCGGCATTCTTTTGAACATGTCTCTCTGATTCCCCCTGAAACCTCTACAGTCCTGAGCAGTCTTAAAGAAAAACATAAACACAAATGTAAGCGCAGGAATCACGATTACCTCAGCTATGACAAGACGAAGAGGCAGAAACGAAAACGGAAAAAGAAATACCCCCAGCTCCGAAGCAGACAGGATCCAGACTTTATTGCAGATCTGGAGGAACTGATAAGTCGACTGAGTGAAATTCGAATCACCCATCGAAGTCATCATTTTATCCCCCGAGACCTGCTCCCCACTATTTTTCGCATCAACTTTAATAGCTTCTATACACATCCTTCTTTCCCCTTGGACCCTTTGCACTACATTCGAAAACCTGACTTAAAAAAGAAGAGAGGGAGACCCCCTAAGATGAGGGAGGCAATGGCCGAAATGCCCTTCATGCACAGCCTTAGTTTTCCTCTTTCCGGTACAGGATTCTATCCGTCCTACGGCATGCCTTACTCTCCGTCACCCCTTACAGCCACTCCCCTGGGACTAGGTTACTATGGAAGGTACCCCCCCACTCTCTACCCTCCTCCGTCTCCTTCTTTCACTCCTCCGCTTCCACCTCCTTCCTACATGCATGCTGGTCACTTACTTCTCAACCCCACCAAATACCATAAGAAAAAGCATAAGCTACTGCGACAGGAGGCCTTTCTCACAACCAGCAGGACTCCTCTCCTTTCCATGAGCACCTACCCTAGCGTCCCTCCCGAGATGGCCTATGGTTGGATGGTCGAGCACAAACATAGGCACCGTCACAAGCACAGAGAACACCGCTCTTCTGAGCAACCCCAGGTTTCCATGGACGCCGGCTCTTCCAGATCTGTTTTGGAGTCCCTGAAACGCTATCGATTTGGGAAGGAAACTGTTGGAGAGCGATACAAGCATAAGGAAAAGCACCGATGTCATATGTCCTGCCCTCATCTCTCTCCTTCGAAAAGCTTAATAAATCGAGAAGAACAGTGGGTCCACCGAGAGCCTTCAGAATCTAGTCCACTGGCTTTGGGATTGCAAACACCTTTACAGATCGACTGTTCAGAGAGTTCTCCGAGCTTATCCCTGGGAGGGTTCACTCCCAGCTCTGACCCGGCCAGCAGCGATGAGCATACAAACCTTTTCACAAGTGCAATAGGCAGCTGCCGAGTCCCCAACCCGAACTCCAGCGGCCGGAAGAGACTAGCTGACAGTCCTGGACTGTTTTCTGCACAGGACACTTCGCTCACTCGGCCTCACAGGAAGGAGCCACTGCCTTCCGGCGAGAGGGCAGTGCAGACCGCGACAGGTAAGGAGGGCTCCTTCGCTGCCTGTTGTTTGTGTTGGGAAAGGAGAGGACTTGACCCTCAGGTTGCCTGATGCGTGTATGTGAACTCTTAACGGTTTGGTTTGTATAAATAGATGTGGCATGGTGTCTTCAACGTTCTTGTTTTTGGTACATGTGAGAAGTAAGATAAGGCCTGTCTTTGCATTAATTCTGAATTTTGAGAAGAAGTACCGTTACAAAAACAAACAACACTCAAGTTTTGGAAACCAGGAAAAATGATTCTTCTTTCTTACGCAAAAAGGCGGTTACAGTTTCTTTAGGGAGAAATGGCCCATGGGTGTTGTTGGCAGCTGTGCAGGACTTTTAATATATTCTAATCTAATAATTATAAGTGAGTTTATGTTACAGGAAGAAATGTCAACCCAGTGTGTCTCGTAATAAAAATCTAGGCTTTCAAAATTATCAACGTCGTACAAGGGACTTCATCCTGCAGAGTGATCTCTAGGTGTCCTCATAAAAGCTGCTTCAGTCGCATATGAAATGACATAAAACAAATCTGTGTGATACATTTGAAACACCTGCAAAGCTCGTAAGAACTGAAACAAAGATAGGAAACAAGAAAGTGGAAGCATTGCCCATTCATGTAGAAAGAAGGCATGTGTGAGTCAGAAGGTCTCTATCAGAGATCTCAACTCTGGGGGTTTGGTTGTAGGTAACTCTAGGAAGTCTGCGGAACCTCTATAGAGTTATAAGTACAATCATGTGTATGTGTGCTTGTGCGTACTTTTCCGGGGAAAAATCTATAAATTGCATCACATTCTCCAAGTCAATTCTCTAAGCCTCCATACCTCTTCCTATAAAATGGTAATAATAGGGTTATCGTGAGAAGTAAATGAGATTATAATGTGTGTATTGAAGTGATTTGCACATTGTAAGTGCGCAGATGTTAATTGGTAAAATCATTCCCCAAAAGATTAAAAACTTAGGCATTATAGGAAATGATAAACCCCTCTAATGTGTTTTTGCTTATGATGTTCATTATTCACGAAATTTTGAACGAGCCATTTTTGTTGAGAAACTGAGCATTCTTTAGTTTCTAACGATGTAATAAAGAGAAGAAAAATTCCTAAGTTTTAATTAGGTTCATTCAGCAAATTTTTGATGAATAAGTCACTGAGTATCAGTTTGTCAGGCACTCTACTTTGTGGGCTCTTGTGAGGAGTAAGGCACACAAATACATTGTTCTCATGGGACTTACAGAGGAGGAGATAGGCGATGAACAAAAATGTACATGTTAAATGTCGTTAGAGATGTGATCAGAGCGTTCAAGCAAGAAAAAGAAAAAACACGGAGTGTGGAAGGGGGCCTGACTCAGCAAGCCGTCCCTGACAAGGTGACTCTAAACTGTTTGTTACCTGAAGGCCGAGCAGCAGTTAGTTGGGGAGACAATTGTACTCACTCACTGACTCCCTCACTTAGTTGTTAAAGTCTAGAACGTGTGTCACTGTTCCAGTCACTGGCGTCAAGACATGAGGTCAGGCCCCGTGAACTTTCAGCCCTAGTGACACAAGACCAATAGTAGAGTGGTAAGCTCACAAGGAAACGCGTAATGGGGGGGAAATGCTGTCAAGTTAATATTACAGTGTCAGGATGGGTCGTTACCGGGAGGGGGGCGCCTGTTTAGGTAAAGTTATTGGTTACGGCCTAAGGATGAAAAGTTGAAGCTTGAAGGATGAGAAGCCGCCGCTTCTCAGGCTGAAGTTTGAGTAAAGAGCATGTTTGAAGATGCTGGGCTGAGAAAGAGTAGTATCTAGAGATACTCTTTACTATCTAATACCTAAATATATTAGAAGACCTTGGTGGCCAGGTCACGGTGGCAGGACAGGGAACACAGGACGGTGCGAGAATTGGGGGTGAAGAAAGCAGCCAGACCGTGTTCAGAGAGTTTAGGTTTTATACTGGGCTTAGGCAAGAAGAGACAGAGGAGTACTGATTTTAGAGTCGCTTCTTTAAAGGATCGTTCTGGCTCGTGTGTGAACATTGACTTGTGGAGGAGAGAGCTGGTTGTAGGGAGGTTGGCAGTCTGGCGGTGGCCGGGGGGGGGGGGGGGGGGGGGCGCGGCGTGTGGTGCGGGCAGACCCCTGCAGGGACATTGCAGGGGTCGGCGTGGTGCCACCTGGAGGAGGCATACATAGGGAAGCACACTTTGCTTTTTTTTTCAACGTTTTTTTATTTATTTTTGGGACAGAGAGAGACAGAGCATGAACGGGGGAGGGGCAGAGAGAGGGAGACACAGAATCGGAAACAGGCTCCAGGCTCCGAGCCGTCAGCCCAGAGCCTGACGCGGGGCTCGAACCCACGGACCACGAGTTCGTGACCTGAGCCGAAGTCGGACGCTTAACCGACTGCGCCACCCAGGCGCCCCACACTTTGCTTTTATAATACACGTGAACTTCGGAATGTCTTAGAACATCTTTAGAACGTTCAAGCGGGGAGACAGCAGGCAGTTGGAGATCTGATTCTTGAGCTCAATAAAGATGTTTTGGCTGGAGATAGGGGTGTTTCACTATGAGGTTCTGAGAAACTGTCAATATCACTTACAAAAATAAAAGGGCTTCTAGAAAAGATAAAGTCGGGAGCAGATTCTCAAAATGTGTGCAACTTTGTACCCAGAGCACCAAGAAAAATAATAATTCTAGAAAATGCCAGCAGCAGTTAAAAAGACAAATTGTTTGATAAAGAAAGAAATACTACAGTAAACATAGCATTTAACTTTTCAGGAAAAGACGAAGGTAACTTGATAGAAGGGAATTAGAGAAGGGTCAGAGCCGCTCAGTTGTGGACACAAAAGCATGTCGCTGGCAGACCAAAGAAGTGATGCTAGATACGGCTGGTTCTGGTTTCTCGTCCTCGTTGGGCTCTATTTGCAGGAAGATCTGGGGAAAGCACGTGTCGGGTGATCTGTGGCCGGTGCTCTGACGAGGAGCGGTGCTCCCTGGCTCACTCCGTTGAGATCGTGTGTGAACCTTCTCAGTGACCATATCATCCTGGTATTCTGCTTACCAGTTGTGTGTGAGCTGGTTTGCTTCACTGGAACAAAACAGTTGCTGCGTTCATGTGTCTGTTGATCTGTCACAATGTGATGGATGATGTTCCCCGAAGGAGGGGATAGACCCGGAATCCGGGGCCTCAGACAGCCCTGAGGAACCGCACCACTTAAAGTATTGGTTATTTACCGTGTATGCTAACTAACTAGAATTTAAATAAAAACTTGAAATAAAAAAGTAATAAAGAAGCAGTGGTTAAAAGCCATCACGCTTTGGTTTGTCTGTAACCATTTGTGATCTCTTCAGTTTTTTAAAAATTAATTGCCAAGGCTTAAAACTCTGGAGATTTCACACAAAGTTCAGAAATCTGCTTTCCTTTAAAAGAAAAACCAGAACAGGGGCATCTGGGTGGCTCGGTCGGTTAAGCGTCCAACTTCGGCTCAGGTCATGATCTTATTACAGTTCGTGGGTTCGAGCCCTGCGTCGGGCTCTGTGCCGACAGCTCAGAGCCTGGAACCTGCTTTGGATTCTGTGTCTCCCTCTCTGCCCCTCCCCCTGCTCATGCTCTGTCTCTCAAAAATAAACATTAAAATTAAAAAAAAAAAAAAAGGAGAGAAAGGAAAATAAAAAGCAGAACATCTGGCAAAAGTTAATCCCCATTTCCTGGATGACATCAATGGCTGTGTCTCAGTAGTGGCCCCCCCTCCCCCCCCCCCCCCTTGGGGCAGGCGCTATTCAATTCGTCTCGGTCCGCACCACTTCCTTGTGGTGTGCCGTATCTGGCTCAGTTCAGATATTGAAGCAGTGTATCTGTCTCCAAGGAACATTTTAGTTTGAGGCCTCTAATCTAAGAGTTGTGAGAAGGAGCTTGTAACAGGTAGGGAAATGGAGGTGGAAGTGAAGCGAGCTGACAGGGTGGTTGAACGTATTAGCTACGCAAACGCTAAAGTCACCCAGGAGACCGGCTACAGGAGGTGGGGTGAAAGGATGGATGTGAGCCTGGTTTCAGGGTCCTCAGGAGGTACAGGTCTAACGTGGGAAAGTATCTGCCTTAAGAATAAGAATTTGTCTCCTTCCTCTTAAAAAAAATAACAAAAACATTAAGATCTCTGAAGTCACCGTTCTGACACTAGTTTTCTGGAGTTGAGGAAAGACCCTGCAATTTTAAGGGCAAAGTCCTTCAAAGACTGCCCCCACTTCCTGTGCCAGAGCGAGTTTCAGTGACCCCAGTCCACCTACACTCTTGTCTAGACTGCTGCAAATTTGGGGCTTCCCACAATCCCACAAGCCCTCAAGTTTTGATAATTCGGTAGAACAACTCAGAAGTTACTGAAACCACTGTACGTAGGATTACAGTTTTATTGTCATAAAGAATGCAGATCAGGAATTGAAGAGATTCCCAGGACAAGGTCTAGGGTGGAGGACACACAGCCTCCCGGCCCGGTGTTCGTGGGATCAGGGTGTGTCGCCTTCCCGGCACACCACTGTGTTCACCAACCAGGGAGCAATGCCAGGCCTTTGTGTCTAGAGTGTTGATTGGGCCTGATTACATAGGCATGATTAATTAAATCACTGGCTGTGTGCTTGAACCCTGTCTCTACCCACTCCCACTCCCCCCCCCCCCCCCCCCCACTGTAGATAGGGCTGGCCCCAAATTTCAGCCCTCTAATCCTGTGATTGGTCTTTGTAGTGAGCAGCCCCACCCTGAGGCTACCCAGGGCCCACCTTAAGTCAGCTCTTTGGCATAACAAAGACCCTTCTATCGCTCAGGAAGGTCTAAGGGTTTTTGAAGCCAAGAATCAGACAGAGAACAGATACATTCTTTATTGTATCACAAATCCGCAAATTCGTGGAGCCTCTCCGTCTTCTTCACAATTACTCTTGATAAGTGGGTAGAAATGTCTTGATTTTCTAATAGGAACTTTTTCAAGTAGACATGAAAACTGGTTACGTATCCTAGTTCGTAAAACCAGTTGAGAAAACGATTTTTAGTCAGGGAAAGTTATAAGAAAAAATTACTAACTAAAGCCTGGGGTATCTTCTAATTTAATCTCTTTGAAAGTCAGAACTTTGTTTCGGCACAGCTTTATGTATTTTTTTTTTTTTATTTTAAGTATTAATGATGATGGCTATCCCTTCCACAGTTATTGTCTGTTGTTTGCCAGGAGCAGGGAATAAAATCATGAATAAGATGTGATTTGCTGCCAGAAGGAATTTACACTTACTCAGAGAACATAGGCATGTTTACAAATAATTATCCATGGCTCCAGGGGCGCCTGGCTGCTCGGTAGGTACAGCATGCTACTCTCGACCTCGGGGTTGTGGGTCCGATCCCCACTTTGTGTGTAGAGATCACCTAAAATCTTAAACAGTGGTGCCTGGCTGGCTTGGTTGGTTGGGCATCTGACACTTGGTTTAGGCTCAGGTCATGATCTCACGGGTCTCGGGGTCGACCCCGGATCAGGCTCCGTGCTGACAGCATGGAGCCTGCTTGGGATTCTCTCCCTGCTCCTCCCACACATGCGCGTACGCAAGCTCTTTCTCTCTCTATTTCAAAATAAATAAACTTAAAAAAAAAAGTTTCTTAAAAAAAAATCTTACGTGGGGCGTCTGGGTGGTTCAATCAGTTAAGCATTCAACTTTGGCTCAGGTCATGATCTCATGGTTCATGAGTTGGAGCCCCACCTCGGACTCTGCTGACAGCTCGGAGCCTGGAGCCTGCTTTGGATTCTGTCTACCTCTCCCTCCTGCTCTCACTCTGCCCCTCCCCTGTCCGTGCCCTGTCTCTCAAAAATAAATGTTAAAACTATTTTTTTAATATTAAAAAAACAAATCTTAAATACTGACTGATAACTCCTAAAGATATGTTCACAACATGTTTCGGGGGCAGACAAGAGAGGGGCTCACCTAGGAGGAGCTAGAAAGACTCCTAGTTTTTAGTTTAGTGTGCAAAGAATAAAGGATGAAGACTATTCTTACAGAGAAAGAAGCTTTTCAGGGTCTTAGTGACCTGATAGTGTGCTTAGGTAACTGTTTACAGTCTGATATGGAACCCACAGGATGAGACTGGAAAGACAGGAGACAGATCATAAAGCCTCTTGTTTATTATATAAGATTGCAGGGAGTTTAGAGTTTACCCTGTGGGCAATGGGAAGTTAAAGGTTTTAAAGCAGGATGATTTGCTGAGATTAAATTGACAGCACTGTGGTACATGTACTGGGGAGAGATCAGGTGTACCAGTTTGGGAATTGCCCCAGCAGAATCTTATGGGGGAGAAAACATATTCAGAAGAAGTAGATTTTAAAAAGAGGGGAGGAGAGGGCGCCTGGGTGGCTCAGTCAGTTGAGCGTCCGACTTCGGCTCAGGTCACGATCTCACAGTCCGTGATTTCGAGCCCCGCGTCGGGCTCTTTGCTGACAGCTCGGAGCCTGGAGCCTGCTTCGGATTCTGTGTCTCCCTCTCTCTCTGCCCCTCCCCTGCTCATGTTCTGTCTCCCTCTGTCTCAAAAATAAATAAATGAGTGAATAAATAAATCGTTAAAAAAGAGGCGAGGAAAGGGGAAGATTTTAGAATGTCTGCAGGATGCCCCTCCGGTAATGGGTTGGACAGCGGTGTAATTAAGTGAAAGGAGGCGCTCAGAAGAGATGGCTGGAGATAAAAGGCAGATTTGGGTTTCATGCTGTTCAGTGGAATGTATGCATCTGTAGCTCAGAGGAGAAATCAGTCTGTCTGAAGAGGAAAGTTGTAGGTAAGTGATTGTTGAAGCCGTGAGAAGTGGTCCTGTTTCGCTGGGCGCACCACACTACTAAGGGGACAGGAATGTCAGGTGCTGCTGGGGTCAACTCGAAGAGGCTGGGAGTAGAGGCTGCCTTTGGCCGGTTATCACCTGTGAGCTCACAGTGGTTTCTGTGGAGGTAGATGTTCGACTTCTGGGGGTGCAGGAACGAACGGGAAGTGAGGAAGTGCAGACGGTTAAGATTCTTACAGCTTTACATTTTGTGGTAATTCCAGCTGGTTTATTTCGTACTCGTAATTACACATCCTGTCAAGGAGATATTTGCATTTCTCAGTATGTGATTGTTTCGACGTCACATTGTAATTATTCTTGAAGTGTACAAAGAGCATAACTAAACTTTGTTATTTTAATTTGGCCTCGGCCTTCAGCTGGTATTTTTTTCTATGTATAACTTAAAGACAGATTCATTATACATTAATTGGTATCCTGTTACAATACCCAAAATAGGACTTCCTACTGTGCCATATAATACAGAATTGCCAATTACCTTCTGGACATTATTATCATGAAAAGGCTTCCCAGTGGCCAAAGCAGGAACAATGTAAGCAACAGAATTAATAGTGACAGCGTTGGATTATAATGTAAAGATACGGCAAATACCCATTACTCCATGTCGATGTAACTAAGTGATCGTGTGGGGCGCCTGGCTGTCTCACTTGGAAGAGCATGCGACGTTTGATCTCGGGGTCACAAGTTTCAAGCCCCATGTATGGCACAGAGCTTATCTACAAACAAACAAACAAACAAACAAACAAAAGAATGATCGATTAAATCAGTGGAGGAAAGGGACAAATTTTCCTTACAGAAGAATTACAAATAGTATATGTAGACCAGCCTCTTCAAGGAGGTGGACTTTAATTCCCCTCTTCTTGAATATGGACTGCACTTAGTGACCTAATGCCACGTAACAGAGGACAGGAAGGGGAAAATAGCAACTTTGCAGTGAAGGAGACGAGCAGACCGACCACACCTTAACCGGGTGCAAGTTTAACTTGATGAATCGTGCCGATAACAGGTAGCCTCTGATGTAATTAGCCGGGAACTTTGTTCTGTGGTGTTCTTTCCAAAACTTATAACCACAGTATTCTTTTAAAAAACACAACCATGGTCTAATAATACTAAAACCAAAAAAAGAGACATTGTACAAAATATGTGACCAGTGTACCTCAGAAATGTCGAGGACCTGAGAAAACAAGGAAAGATTAGGAAACTGTCACAGATGAGAGAGGATTGAGACATGGCAACTAAATACAATGTGATATTGTGATTGGCCCCTAGACCAGGAAAAAGACATATGTGGAAAAAATCGTATTAATGTCAATTTCATAGTTTTGGCAGATGTATCATAGTTAAAATATAAGACGTTAAGTTAACGTTAGGGGAAGTTGGCTAAAGGCTGTGTGAGAAGTCTCACTTTGTACTATCTTCCATAAATTTAACATTATAGCAAAACAACTAGTTTAGTTTTTTTTTAAACAGTACTAATTGTTGAGGGAAGCCTATCTCTAATAACTAAAGAAAAAATAAAACAGATTCTTACGATTTGGATTGAGTAGATTTTTCGTGTTTGTTGGCATAAAGCAGGCATATCTATGAATTATGTTGATGTGCGTATGAGGAAAATAAAATTAGATCAGGGGCACAGGCAGGAAGGATCTTCCTTCCTGTGTGGTCTGGAGCCAGGTGGCTGACCTTGCCTTGTTTCCTAGCTGGGCAAACTGATAATCACTTGAGCAAATTTGGACTAAACAAATTAAGTGGCATAAAGCTTTAAAAGGAGTAACAGCCCTCATCATTTTATAAATGATGTTTGTGTGGTGGTTAGCTCATTCTTCTTCTGTGTTCTTCTGTAGGAACTGTTAGAGACCAATAGTCTAAGACCAACCTGATGCACGTGAAATCATAGGGATTCCACACCTAAGCCTCGCCTGGCCTTTCTGGCCTCGCGAGGTCCTGGTAACCAATTACATCAGTATCTACATTCGGTAGACCTAAGATGGGCCTGATGAGAAAGAGAATCACCTACTCTACCCCTGTTTTTCAGCGTTTTCAACTCATGGCTGGCTGTACATGGTCAGTCTGCAACCTGATTTCAAAAATGGGGGATGGTTCCCCCTAGAGCTCACAAAGTAGAGAATGTATACACACGCATACACACGTAATTATTATAGGTTTCAATAACTTTTTTGTCCCCCCAGGAGTAAATTAGAGCTGATTTTTATTTTCGTTTGGAAAAAGTATATTTACTGTAAAAATGTAATGGTTGAAGAAAAGTATACTGTGCTTTGTTTTCTTTTTAACTGGAGGGTGTCTGCATTGATCAGAATTTTCTGATGTAGGACATTGTCTCTAGCATGATGTATAAAGATACCCCCAAAAGTAAAGCGCGAACACGTGTGAAGATGAAATCCGAAAATTGATTATGGTGGTTAGTGCAGTTCTGGGGTTTCCAGTGGGATTCCATTTCAGTGGATGATGTGCTTTGGGCATTACGAGAAATAGCCTAATTAGAGGGAGGAAAACAGACTTTTTAGCTTAAAAATCACCAGCATAGGCTCTGAATCATTCTCTCTTGTAGTGCATTTAATTGGTGAGTCAGATGAAATGTATTGCTTTCAGTAAATGTATTTCCCACAATTGGAAACAGCTGTTTTTATCGTGGAACCAGCTTTTATCTCAGCATTCAGCTCATTCAGTAGAAGCTTCCAGGACTCCTGTGAGCTGTGAACCATAGCAAAGGATTCAGAATTTAATCTGGGAACAAAAAAAAAACCTGATCAGAAGCTCCCAATAGTTGGTTCATATTCTTTTTGTTGTTGTTGTTAATGTGTATTTATTTTTGAAAGAGAGACAGAGTGTGAGTGGGTGAGGAGGGGTAGAGAGACAGAATCCGAAGCGGGCTCCAGGCTCCCAGCTGCCAGCACAGAGCCCGACGTCAGGACTCGAACTCACGAGCTGCAAGATCATGACCTGAGCTGAAGTCGGACGCCCAACTGACTGAGTCGCCCAGGCGCCCCGGTTCATATTCTTTTACTATGGTATTCTTTTCTATGATAAGCCAGCTTTGATGCAGTCACTGTTCGACAAACACTCCCGATAGTCTTAACTTGTAAATGATAAAATAAGTTTCTTTCTTAAAATTTTATAATACATTGTTTTGGTGGGAAGGAATGATTTAAATGTTAGAAACTAGTTTTAAATATGTGATTTTAAAATAAATGTGTATCGTCTGTAAACTGGCTTCAGCATGGTATCCTTCCAAATCTAGCACACTTAATCTGTTTTTCCATGGCTTACCCAACGATATTTCTAGCATTGGAAACAGCAGACAATCTGCTCACCCAAACCATTCCCTGGTTACTTGGGTCTTTAGTGCTGATCTCCCAACAGAGTGTGACCAGAATTCGTAACTATAATAAGTTTCGAAAGTTTTCATAGTGGACTTACACTAAAGAAATACATGTTTTATCCAAGCAGCTGTTGGTTTCATTCACTGTGTTCTTTTGTTAATTTGCGTTTGGAAATTCCCTCGTTTTTTAGCCTAGGGTAGGTACTCGGGGCTTCAATGAAGTAGTGAGGTTGAATTATTGCTCTCGTTTTTGCTTGGTGATACCTTTTTCCCAACAGACACCACGATCAGTGGGAATTGTCTCTTTTTCTGCTGACGTCTCTGCCCATTTGACTCCGTCCTCACACCCAGACATCTGAAAACGTACTCTTTCTTTTTTATCTTAGATAGGTTTCAGTTCCTCCTGTGTAGACACCGAGATCTCTTGTGACAAATCAACTTCAGAACAGCTGCTTGGTTTCCACCCATTTTTATATATAGTGAAAAGATTTCCAGGTTCTTATCCATTTAAATCCAGTTGTGTCCTTTTTTGTTTTCTCCACTTTCTGACATTCTTACCCATGATGTCACCCTATGGTTTTGCTGTAGAAGTACCATCTTTCCCCCTTTTTGTCTTCTTTGTCAAAGGTGTTTCCTCAAAACCTGCCTTTATGTTTAAAAGCTCAGAGAATAATGGCCAGGAAAAATCCAGAGACTCTACGGTCAAAACCACTTCAAGCTTCCCTCACATTTCTAAGTTTGTTTTTAATTCTTAGTTCCCTTATTATTTTCCCAATTTATGATAGTCCCTTTTTTTGTTTCCCTCCTTGCTGATGGTCTGCCTTCTTTTTTCCACGAAGACCTCTAGTTTTCTAGCTGAAGAAAAAGAATACTTGTAGTAATCACCTTACATTTATGCTGAAGTCCAATTTTATTTGGTTGCTTT
Source organism: Panthera onca (assembly GCF_046562875.1). Taxonomy (NCBI): domain Eukaryota; kingdom Metazoa; phylum Chordata; class Mammalia; order Carnivora; family Felidae; genus Panthera; species Panthera onca. The sequence continues at coordinate 70,491,342 of NC_138355.1, forward strand.
CTTGGTGATTTACTTATAACTTCTGCTTCATTTATGTGTGTGGAAGCTCTAAACATATCTCTGAAGCTGTCAGAGGTCTGAGTAACGAGTTACTCAGTAGTGTTTCTACCCAGTCGTTTGTCAGTTGCGGAATTACCACTTCGATTCTGTTCACTTCTGAAGTACTTAATTATTTGGCTTCGTGCTATATCGACATGAGAACCGATGGGAACTCTCTGATACGTAAAATCATAGGTAGTCTCCGTGTGTATTCTTTGACGAAGTATCACATTGTCTCGAACTGAAATCCATATAGACCCTCTTGTCCTGTAAGGAGTGCAGAGTGTTCTCACAACCCTCCAGGCAGATCTGAAATGACCGCTGATGACACGGGAGCAACCACGCGTCGCGTGGTGGAGACAGCGACAAGGCAGTCACTGTCCTGAGGAGTCCCACCGTGGCGTGGCCGAAGCGAGTAGAGAAGAGAGTAAGCGGGGCAAGCAGACGGCGGTGCCCTCCCCTCCCCGTCCAGAGCTGCACTGGCGCCCGGTCGCCGTGGGCACATCGGGTTTCACCGATGGAATCCAGAGCGCGGCCGTGACCCTGAAGGAGGTGTGGTGAAGAGTCGGCGGATTAGAAGATTCACTTTCCAGGAGCTTTTACCACCTTGCAGGTGCCGACCAGCCTGGGAGGTGCCTGTCCTACCAGTGCTTCCCAGTTGGGGGTACTTCTTTATGCTTAGGAATAATGCTGGAGACCCTAAATTAGTTCCACTTCCCAAGTGGGCATAAGTCCTTGCCCTTGTTTCATTTTTCTTTTTATTTTGAATAGTTGCCTACGCATCAGTGACATTATTAAGTAATTAAGGTCTAAAAATTTATGATGAACCTAAGGAGCCAATTTACGTATGAGAGCATAATGTTTATAAAAACCCTTTCAATTGCTTGCGTTACCTCACTTTGAAACTCGCATCAGCCGAGTGAGTTCGAGTGCTTTCTCAGACCAACGTTCAAGTGCATTGACTTGCCAAGATCTTAAAAGTCTTAATTATAGCAGAGCCAGGACTCAAAGTCAGGGCACCTTTGGTGATGTACCTAACACTGCGCCACGCACAGCTGTGCACAGCACTCCGCCTTAGGTTTCGAAATGTGGATATGTTCTTCTCCCTTGAAATGGACATTCTTGTTCTGTCCGGGCGTTAGCTTGCTCTCCCCCGGCCACCCAGCTGCACATGGCACTTATGAAATAGTACATTTTTGGCAGTGTTGGAGATAACGTTTGCAAATCTCACCCAATTTCTGCTGTTAGGCCAGTTTCAACATCTTTAACAGGTTGCTGCCTCTTACATACAAGCTTCTATCATCATTTTCCAGTCTTAATTTTGGTTGCTTTCTATCATTAGGTAGGGTTTTTCCCCCCAGATTTCTCATCCTCTTACTGTCCTATGACCAACATTTTTTTAGCAAAATACCAGGATCTGATCTCATGACTACCAAGCCCTAGGGAACTGTATCTCAGGGATACATTTTTTTTCCCCTGAAATATGAAATATTAAGACCATCTCTGCTTTTTATGAAAAGGGAATTCAAACAGACTTTTACAAATGAAAAGTGAAAAACATCCTGAATGAAGTTTCATTCCAGTCTCCTGTTAAATCCTAAGAATAGGCCGCCAGCCTCCAGTACTTTCAGGAAATGAAAAGTGGCTCAGAAGCTAGGTGAGCTAAGCCACCTCTGTCTCAGTTGTTTCAGTTTCTCAGGAATCGCCGTACGGTGCTGCCAGTAATGATCTCCAGGGATCTGACCCCCGTGCCACCTCCTCCTGCCTCCTGTGCAGCGCCAGATGCCACCAAAGGAGGAGCTTGGAGGAAGGTGCCGGGTCCCTCTTTGACCCTGAGGGCGGCGAGGCCAGGCAGGGTGATTCTCAGGATATCCTGATGCTCAGAGGTACCGTTGAAGCCTTCATCAAGACTTTCTGGAAGATGACCAAGAAATTTGGGAAACATTACCACCTAGCGTGGAAACTGAAGACAGAGCTCCAGCACGGATGGCACAAACGCCATCTGAAGTGCACGTGATGACATTCAAGACCTTCGATAAGCTCCTTAAGGGCAGAGACTTTCAAAATATTTTTCTCTCTCTCCTCCTGCCTCCACAATGTCTAGCGTAGAAGCAAGCGTATAAACTGGACTCGATGAATGTTCGTTTATGACTGAGAGAGAAGACTTTATAAAAAGTGCTCTGCAACCACTCCTTTCCCTAGTTGTTAGTCCAAGATTGAGCATTCAGCAGAATAACGGTAAAGAGAGGCCTCTGATGTCTCAAGCTTCTTGGCCACTGTTGTCTTCTGTCTTGGCTCTGTGTCTCAGTAGGAAGTAGTTATCCATCCAGTGTATGAATTTTTCAGTGTTAATACTTTTTTTTTTTTTTTAATTTTTTTTAACGTTTATTATTGAGAGAGAGAGACAGAGAGAGAGCATTAGCATGGGAGGGGCAGAGAGAGAGAGGGACACACAGAATCCAAAGCAGGCTCCAGGCTATGAGCTGTCAGTACAGAGCCCGACGTGGGGCTCGAACTCACGAACCATAAGATCATGACCTGAGCCAAAGCCGGAATAACCGACTGAGCCACCCAGGCACCCCTCAATATTAATACTTACTAAGGTATGTCTTCACTGATGCCTGGGCTTTTACCTCTTAGATATTTTTATTGCGGGGGGGAGGGGGGGGGTGGCGCCTGTCTGGCTCAGTCAGTGGAGCGTGCAACTCTTGATCTCAGGGCTGTGAGTTCGAGCCCCATGTTGGGTGCAGAGATTACTTAAAAGTAAAATCTTTATTGAAAAAGATACTTTTGTGGTATTTAACTCTTTAATGGAAATCTTATCTCAACCACAATCTAGGGTGGATTCATTGTACTGTCAGTTTTTAAAATCCCTTTGTATTTATTTTTAAGATTCAAGGATAAACAGTCTTGCTTCTTGAATAGATCTCACATTGGTCATGTCTGTGTTGGGGAAGTAGGATGTATTGTTACAATACCAGTTTCCCGAGAACCTAACTTGTTACTGTTGAATGGCAGCACAGAGCCTTCTGTCTCGCCTGAGCAAGACTCAGAGAGGATTTACAATGATGTGGTTTATGATAATACATAATTAGAACAAAGCTCACGGTTTATTATTATCTGTGTCAGAGAAAGGGAAACACTAGAAACGTGGCTCCATTCAGTTCTGTCCCCAGGTTGTTCTTTGCTCACTTAGTCACATCTCCATCAAGGAGTTCACTCTTCGTTTAGAGGTGGATCTTAAAAATCTCATATTCAGGTATTTGATTTCTGATACTTTTGTACTACAGTTGTACTACAGTTATGCATAGGCTTTCTATTTGTAACTTCTTTCAAGTGCAAAGTGAACATTTCAGAGTACTGCTAGTTTTTTTGACCAACGTGATATAGACATTTATTATGTATTCTCAACAGCTGGCTTTTTTGGTTCTAAAGAATCCAGTATCAGAACCAAGTATATTTTATTCAGAAGAAGAATCTTTCCTGAACAACATATTTTTCTCTTGAGTAAGAGATGTGTTAAATTATGCCGCATTGATAGGGGTTTTGGTTAACATTGAGTATGTGACTTTTGAAAGGAAATCGAGTTTCTTTGTCCTTAAGAGCTCTTACGTATATAACGAAGGAACCTCAAGCGTACAGCTTTAAAGTACGTTTGCTCTGTTTCCTACATAAGTTAGCAGTCCTTGCAGAATATGCTATAGGGGAAACACACAGAGTGTGAAGGTGACCTCACAGGTTTAAGATCCAACTCTGATTCTGTCAAATGAAACGCTCAGGTTGGACCTGCTTTTCTCACATCAGTTGTTCCTAATTAATTGCACTGTACATTTTGTCCGTCGGTTTCTGGGATGAATGCGAACTGACAATCAGGAACAGGTGTGATTGTAGTCCTGCCGGTGACTTTTATCGATAAATATCTCGATGATGTGTTTCCTGGTGGTGATGCGCCAGAACAAACATGAATTCCGTTCATTCTCCCTCTAAAATCGTTTTCCCTGTGTAACCTGACAGGAGAAATTGACGTGGGAGAGGCCCGTGAGGCTGTGCTGGCAGCACGCGGTGTGGCTTCTCCCTGCTTTTCGTCCACTCCCCGTCCGCTCGCAAGTTGTATGGCTGCTGGGAGTGGTGATGACAGCAACTCAAGTAGTCTAGTTCTGACACACAATCGTTTGAAATTGTGCTTAGACGTGAGTTTCCCTGTGATTCCTGGCCTTTCCTGTCTCTCCAGGTTCCCAGCCAACCTCAGAGAAGTCTTCCCAGCGACTGTCCGAGAGCACGAGCAGCAGCCCTGCCCGGAAGCGGTCGTCCTCGGAGAGCACTTCGTCCACAGGCAAGTCCCCCTGTTGCACGGACGGACTCTGACCCGACTCTCCCGTCTGCTACTTGTGAGCGGACTTCCCGCACGACGCAATAAGCTTCTCGCGGAAATCACAGCTTACATTTACTTACAAGACATCATTGTGGACGAGACAGAAGTGACTCTAGGACGCGCGAGGGGGCCACAGTGCAGACTGACACAGTGCGGAGCCCCCCCAGTCTCCCTGAGTCCGGGTGGGCTCACTCCCAGACCTGCAGTGATTTGGATGTGATCCAGAGGAAATCGTTCAAAATGACTAGGTTCAAGAGTAGGCAGACAGGAAAATAAAGATTTTACAAGTTGTGTTGAGGTGAGGGACTGTGGGTGCGCTAAGGCAGTGTGGATTGGAACTTAAAAGGTGGGTTAAATTCTGTAACGGACCGGTCGGTGTAGGCACCTCGAGCACTTACCACATGCGTGGTGACTAAAGGAGACATCCCTGGGGCGCCTGGGCAGCTCAGTGGGTTGAGCAGCCGGCTCTTGCTTTTGGCTCAGGTCGTGATCTCGCGGTTCGTGGGTTCCAGCCCCGCGTTGGGCTCCACACTGACGGTGCTAGTAAGCCTGCTTGGGATTCTGTCTCTCTGTCCCTCCCCTACTCGGGTGCGCATGTGCGGTCTCCCTCTCTCTCTGTCTCTCAAAATAAATAAAAAAAAAGAAGAAGACAACATCCCTGAAGATGTGACACATAATACTACTGTAATTTGAGTACGTGAGTGGGTAAACAGTAAGAATGTGTTTAACACACTGACAATAACATGTCCGAAGAAAAGCACAAAACCATAAAATGGAATGCTGTTTTTGGAGAGCAGCACGTTATTTGAGATGACTAGCATGTGAGGGATATTATGTGTTGATTGTGGTTGAACATGAAGCTATAAAAGTAATAACCCACATGGCATAGGGGGTTTTTTGGGTTGTTTTTTCATTTGAAGGAATTGAGACTTTACTGTAGAGGCAGTTGGGAGCCACTAGAGGATTTTGAACAGGAAGATAGAAATTATTTGATACGTTGTGCAGTTCAAAATAGGATAGGTTTTGCAGTGCTAAAAAAAGTCCCACATTTCGGTGGCTTGAAACAGCAAAGTGTTGTTACTTTTTGTTCACGCTGTGTGACCATAATGGGTCTGTTCTGCGTTGTCTTCCTTCTAGGACCTTGTGTAACCCAGCCTCTATCTGGAGCGTTGCTGGTCGTGTGGAAAAGGGTGAAGGTTCATACAACGCACTGACCAGCTCTTAAAGTTTCTGCCCAGAGCTAACTGTTACTCCTCACATTTCAGCGCTAAAGCAGATCGCATGGTTAAGTCTCACGTCGAGGAAGTGTCGGGTGTATAGTGTCATTGAAGGCAGGGCAGCAAATATTTATGAATAATGGCTCAGTCTACCGCGTACACATTTTGGGAAAACTCTACAGCATTACAATGTAGAGAGTGGGATGTGACAAGAAATGTGTGGAGAAATGCATTGATAATGGCTTCAGGTTGGGATATGTTAAAATTGAACAGTGTTTGGACCGTTGGGGTGGAGATGTTAATTGGCCGTTCGGAAGTGGCGGCTTGTAGTTTGAGAGGCATCTCTGGTAGAGGCGCAGGCCTAACAGTAGGTAATACGAACTTTAATCTGGCAGCCAGTGAGATTACCCAGCAAGAAGATACCACTTGGGAGGATGGCAGGAATGCAGGTTTAAGAAACATTCGCTTTCGAGGGAAGCGGAAGAAAAGAGATCGGTGATAACATACAAGTTTTAAATAGATTTTTTATGTAGAAAAATCACAGAGTACATGTAATGGAAACCTCTTAATGTCAGATGTCACAAAGAGGTCAAGAAACATGTGGACAGAAAGTGTTAAGTAATTGGGAAAACGAGTTTTATAAAAGCACTTTGCAGGTGGAGTTAGAGCAGTTTGGCTGCTTGAGAAGGTGCTGGCTGAGTTCAGGTGACCCTGGTACGGATTTGAGCTTTGCTTCCAGCAGGGAGGCAGAGGAGATGTACAGAGCCAACAGATATGCTTCTCGGTACTTAAAACTAAAAATACTAGATAAAATATGGAAAATATTTCTTAAAACATTGCTGAAATTTGAAGTAAGTAGACAGGAAACCAGAAACTTTCAGAAAACTTGATTAACAGGAATTAGGAGTATTACAGCTGCTTGACATCTGCCTGGTGTGGTGAGAGCCTGATTACTGGGAAACATCCAGGTGCGAGAGACAAAGGACAAAGCCTAAGACTCTAGCAGCACAGAAGTCCCCGTCAGATTTCCCGGCGTAAATCTGGCGCTCCCTGAAGGTGACATTTACCAGGATGAGAGCAAATAGAAACAGAGCCGCCACAGAAGAACCTGGTGGTTCCTTGTTTCAGTTTGGCTTTGGGCAGAGCCCGAAAAGGAGCTCCTCTCCACACACATGCTCTGTGTCACCTCCTGTCTCACACTGCCTGTGGAACCCAGAAAAAAAAATCAATGAAAATTTGTTGTAGAGTAGTAGGGCCCTGAGTTCTTCCACAGCCAAATGCAAATTTAATTCCTATTTGGCATAAACCTGAGTGTCTAACCTTCCAGGGATATTCAAAGAAATGAAATATGTGTAGAGACTATGTGTGTAGTAATTGAGATATATAAACAACCGTAGGAAAACAGTTTTGTACAGGATATCTTATGGCCCATCCATGAACTGTTTTGAAGCAAAGCCAAAGGGATAATTTACTTAAATACACTAAAAGAGTATATGATAATACTAATGAGTGCAGTCACTGTTATGAAAGCTATTGGCTACGACCTTAGCGGGATCTATTGGGAAACGTGACAGTAGATTGCCTGAACTTACTTACAATGTGGAAGCTGGGTTCCCAGAGCAGAGGTTTCAGAGAAACTCAGGTGGAATGTGTCCTGCCTTTTCTAGCCCAACCTTAGAAATCACCATATTCTTACCTCTATCGACTTCTCTTTGCTAGAAGCAGCTCACCAAGGGCAACATATATTCAAGAGGAGAGGCATTAGATCCTACCCCTTTTTAAAAAAATTTTTTTAATGTTTATTTATTTTTGAGAGAGAGAGACAGAGCATGAGTGGGGGAGAGGCAGAGAGAGAGGGAGACACAGATTCCAAACCAGGTTCCAGGCTCTGAGCTGTCAGCACAGAGCCTGACGTGGGGGCTCAAACTCACAAACTGTGAGATCGTGACCTGAGCCAAAGTCAGACGCCTAACCGACTGAGCCCCCCAGGTGCCCCTAGATCCTACTCCTTGAAGGGAGAATTAGTAAAAGAGTTGTGTATGTACAGGTTGTAATAGCTCTACAAGCAGCTGGGCTGTTGCTTTCGGGCAGGGAGGCAAGATTAGCTGGGTATGGAGGGGCCGTGGTGGTGTGAAGGCAATGGATAGGTTCAAGAGGCCAGACGAACGTAAAGTCAAACGTTTTGAGTTGTGGGGAGAGTAGAGGAGAAATGACAGACGATGTGGCCTGAGCTTGGCTGACAAAATCCCTGGCACGTGATTGGTGCTCTGTGTATATAATGTTGAAGAGCTGGCTTTATGTTACCAGTCACTGAGCTTGGCGCTTTGGAGGAACAAGGTTGAGGGAGGAGGTAACGAACAGGAGTACGAGAGATCTATGAAACATGCAAAAGTAGAGAAGTAGAAAAACAGGTGTTACGCAGAAGAGAGAGACTGGGGAGACACCAGAATGTACGTGCTATTGAATGAACCGTCAAAGGGAGCAGGGAGGCCTGCATCAAGGAGAGAAGCGCTCGGGCCAGAGAGTGAGAAGGGGACAGTCCTCATTCTGGTGACCTTCAGATAAAAGTGAAGATTAGCACGTGTGTTCTGATCGTGGAAACTATGAGAACGAACGTGTCCCCCGTGGGCAAGTAAATGTAGAAGGTAACACTGCAGTACTGGGGCTGAGGGGCCTCTACGGCTAACGCTGATGGAGCTGAGGAATGGGGAGAGAAAGTGGGTTATCAGAGAAACAGTGGAGGCCGGATTTTAAAAATTAGGGATATAAAATGTCACTGAGAGTTTGAATTTAAACAGTACTACTGGATATTATTTGAAGGAAGTTATTGGTAATTGGAGAAAAAGTCCAGTGTAATCTGATTGGAATCTGGAATGCCGGGGGCTTGTACAGTAGCCCCTAGAATCCTACCACATTTTAAACTCAGATAGACAGGATATGCATCCATCAATTTTGGAGAAGCATTACCTGTGATCATTAGTAGGAGACAACGAGGCATCTTGGGAAGTAGGCCTATTACAATTCGATGTTTACAAAGACTGTGAAACTAACATGGCTGGCCAGAGGAGCGGGAGCCTTTCCCACATGAAGTATAGTCACGAAAATGCGCTGAGTGGTATCCGAGGAGACAAAGATCACCAAGTCCCTGGGCCACTAAGGTAACAAGGGTTAAGTGGAAGGTCTTTGTCCGGCGTTTTTTTTTTTTTTGTTTTGTTTTTTTAATTTTTATTATTATTATTTTTTTAACATTTATTTATTTTCAAGACAGAGAGAGACAGAGCATGAACGGGGGAGGGTCAGAGAGAGAGGGAGACACAGAATCTGAAACAGCCTCCAGGCTCCGAGCAGTCAGCACAGAGCCCGACGCGGGGCTCGAACTCACATACCGCGATATCGTGACCTGAGCCGAAGTCGGATGCTTAACCGACTGAGCCACCCAGGCGCCCCTTTGTCCGGCGTTTAACTGTCGAGTCTCCTAACTCAAATGGACCTTCATTTCTGAAGAAATAAACAATTCATTCCTGGTCCTCATCTCAGAGAGCGAGCGTTATTGTTGTTGCTTTTTAACTCACTGGTAATAGGGAGGCATAGGCCAGTTTTGAAGTTCCTGAGAATCTGACTGTCATATAGGCCCGATTCAGGAAAGTAAACCACCAACTTGCCTGGGAGAGAGAACCGCACATGGTCTTAGGATGTGTGATGTTGTGAGGACAGATGGAGCAGTGCTCCTTTTCTTCCGTGTAAAGAGTCGTTTAAATGACTGGCTGTGTTCGTTTTTCTTCTGCGTGTGATCTGTCACCTCATTTAGTGAATGGCGTTTCCTCTCGAAGTCCGAGAGCGACCGCTCCTGGGGACGACTCCGTGGACAGTCTGCTGCAGCGGATGGTACAACATGAGGACCAGGCGCCCCTGGGGAAGAACGTCGAGGCCGCGATCACATCCGCCTCTGTGCCGCCTTCCTCCAGTCCGGGCCACAGCCACGGCAAGGAGCGAGCCCCGGGGAGACCAGACAGCCTTCTCGTGCCTGCGGTCCCCGGCGACTCCTGCAGTGGTAGCATCTCACTCCTCTCCGAAAAGTTGCCGAGCAGCCGTTCGCCCCCGCACATCAAGAGGAGCGTAGTGGAAGCCATGCAGCGCCAAGCTCGGAAAATGTGCAATTACGACAAAATCCTGGCCACCAAGAAAAACCTGGACCATGTCAACAAAATACTAAAAGCCAAAAAACTGCAAAGACAGGCCAGGACAGGGAACAACTTCGTGAAACGCAGACCAGGCCGACCTCGGAAATGCCCCCTCCAGGCCGTGGTGTCGATGCAAGCCTTCCAGGCCGCCCAGTTGGTCGGCCCCGAGCTGAGCGAAGGCGAGGAGAGAGCAGCGGCGCCCTTCCGTCCTGACACCGTTACGGATGTCATCGAGGCTGTTGTCCAGAGCGTGAACCTGAGTCCAGAACAGAAGAAGGGGTTGAAGAGGAAAAGTTGGCTGTTGGAAGAACAGACCAAGAAAAAGCAGAAGCCGTTCCCAGAGGAAGAACGAGAGCGCACTGAAAGGTAATTCCTGGTTTCACACTTGGTCTGGGTGGAGGACACACAGACGTGTCACAGATGTGACCTATCCATACGCAGCTGAGTGACTCTTCGTTATAGAAAACCTGCACTTCTCTGTTTTATTGAAAAGTTCCTCTTCAGGGCCGCCTGGGTCATTCAGTTCATTAAGCGTCCGACTCTCTCTTTCTTTTTTTTTTTTTATGTTTATTTTATTTCTGAGACAGACACAGAGCGTGAGCAGGGGAGGGGCAGAGAGAGGGAGACAGAGAATCTGAAGCAGGTTCCAGGCTTCGAGCTGTCAGCACAGAGCCCGACGCGGGGCTCGAACCCACAAACAGTGAGATCATGACCTGAGCCGAAGTCAGACGCTCAACCGACTGAGCCACCCAGGCGCCCCAACATCCGACTCTTGATTTTTGACTTGGGTCACGATCTCAAGGTTCCTGAGTCTGAGCCTGCGTGCAGAACCTGCTTGGGATTCTCTCTTTCCTTCTCTCTCTGCCCCTCCCCCACTTACTTTAAAAACAAGGGGGGGGGGGGTTCTTATTATAACTGCCCCAAATTATAAATAATTAAGCACAGGGAATGTAACAATTCAGACTAATCCCCTCACTCTACAGGTGAGGAGGTCCAGGCCCAGAGAGGTTACCTATTTTACCCAGTACATAGCTGTGCGCCTGGAATTATTTTTACTATCACACCATCTCCTGTATGCTCTAACCTTGTCTTCCTGTCATCGCATACGTTTTTCTGCATGTTAGATTTATTTCCTTCATAGTTTCCTGGTTACATTTTTACATTTTTCTAAAAGATACAGAGCACAGAGCCAAAAGTCATCCAAAATAAGAGCATTTAATCCTTTTGTTATGTATCCAACCAGATTCATTCCCTGAAGGTATATTTGGTATTTTTAAATGAGCTAATGACAATATTCACCATTTGCAGATGGCTTTTCCTTTACTAAATGTAGCATGTCAGTCACAGTCAATGGCATCCCTCGTTCACAGAGAAATACAAACTGAAACTGCTAGATACATTTTAAGCCTCTTAACATGTATTGTCAGACTGCTGTCTTAATAGTCACGTACTCTTTACCCCCCACCCTTATCTACCCTGGAAATTATCTTTTTAAAAAATCTTTATCCGGGGGCAGGGAAAAAAAACCTTTCTCAATCTGATACAGCTGAAATATACTTCCTAAATGTTACTTGCTGCTTATTTTAATTTGCACGTTTTTGCATAGTAGAAGACATTAGTATGTGTTGTGTTCCATACCTGTTTTTTAAGTGCTCATTACCTGCAGTCACAATGATAACCCTGGGGTGCCTGGCTGGCTCAGTGAGAAGAGCCTGTGACTTTTGATCTTGGGGTTGTGAGTTTGAGCCCCATGTTGGGTGTAGAGATTACTTAAATTAAAAAAAAAAAAAAAAAAAAAAAAAAAAAAGAATGATAGCCCTTAATGTTTGTTGTATGACATCATTTGGTTTTCTTTATATTCTCTTGCCAAACAGCAGTAGGACAGTTATCAGTCTTTTTCTCTATCATCTACCTTGGTGAATCCCATATAGAGGTTTCTTATATCTCTCTAATGCATCATCTATAAAAAAGACTTCTTTTCCTAGAGAATATACAGGATATATATTTTTTTCATGAGTAATACAAGCTTGTAGATACATCAGTGAAACTAAAAGCTTACTGGTTGAGAAGTTGTGTCTCTCTTCACATGATCTCATTTCTTCTCAAATCCTGTTCTCTTTGTGGGCATGGGCGTTAAGAGCGCACCGTGTAGCAGTGCCTGGCTGGCCCAGTCAGGGGAGCATGCCTCTCTTGACCTGGGGGTCGTGAGTGTGAGCCCCATGCTGGGAGGGACCCCTCTTAGGAGATTGTGCAAGAAAGGACATGACGTAGTGAGATCCCAGGGGCAGCAGCAGTTTTTCACCTTTTTCTGATTAGAACCTACTATAGTACTTGGTATGTAGCAGGAATTTATTCATTTCTTCATTCAGTAAGTGTTTATTGCAAAATTACTTATCCCATGTGCTGAGGGTAGGTAAGAGTGGTAAGCAGATAGAGATACACTCCCTGTCCTCATGGAGTGTGCAGCCTAAGTATGAGTAGGGAGAGTTAGTGCTATGAGAACGAATTGTTGAGGTAATTGACCTAGCTTCCCTGTGGAAGTAATTACTAATTAAAATCTGAAGAATTGACTTCATCTGTTATATAAGGCGTGAGGCTAGAGCACACATTATGGGCTCAGTATGAAAAGGCAGAGCAGGTTCAAGGAAGTGAAAGAATGCTTTTGTGGCCAAAACACAGAGCAAATTCTAGTAGTGTGGTCTAGAGCTTAGAGAATGAGTCTAAAGAAAAGGTTGTGGGGGCCAGATCATGCAGAGGGCCTTGTATGCCATGTTAAAGAGTACGGACACTATTTGATTAGTAACAACCCAGATGGCAAAAGAATAATGGTTATGGGGCGCCTGGGTGACTCAGTCGGTTAAGCATCCAACTTCGGCTCAGGTCATGATCTCGGGGTTCGTGGGTTGGGGCCCCACATCAGGCTCTGTGCTGACAGCTCGGAGCCTGGATCCTGCTTCAGATTCTGTGTCTTCCTTCTCTCTGCCCTTCCCCTGCTCACTCGCTCTATCTCTCAAAACTAAGTAAACATTTTTTTTTAAGCTTAAGAAAAGAATAGTATAATGGTTATGAGCTGGGTTCTAGATCAGAAGAATCTGGGTTCAAACCCTGGTTCTAAAAGGAAAAAGGACAAATTTTAAAAGCTGTGTAAAAAATAAAATCATCTCTCCTTTGCTCTACTGGTGGGAATGCAAACTGGTGCAGCCACTGTGGAAAACAGTATGGAGGTTCCTCAAAAAATTAAAAATAGAACTACCCTATGACCCAGCAATTGCACTACTAGGTATTTATCCAAGGTATATAGGTGCTGTTTCTTGGGTTTTGGGGGGGGGTTTTAAGTTTTTTTTTTACATTTTATTTATTTTTGAGAGAGAGAGACAGAGAGCACAAGTGGGGGAGGCGCAGAGAGAGAGGGAGACACAGAATCCAAAGCAGGCTCCAGGCTCTGAGCTGTCAGCACAGAGCTCGACAAGGGGCTCAGATTCATGAACCCTGAGATCATGACCTGAGCCGAAGTCGGACACTTAACCGACTGAGCCGCCCAGGTGCCCCCAGGTGTGCTGTTTCTGAGGGGCACATGCACCCCCGTGTTTATAGCAGTACTATCCACAATAGCCAAAGCATGGAAAGAGTCCAAATGTCCATCGACAGATGAATGGATAAAGAATATATATACAGGGGCGCCTGGGTGGCGTAGTCGGTTAAGCGTCCGACTTCAGCCAGGTCACGATCTCGCGGTCCGTGAGTTCGAGCCCCGCGTCGGGCTCTGGGCTGATGGCTCGGAGCCTGGAGCCTGTTTCAGATTCTGTGTCTCCCTCTCTCTCTGCCCCTCCCCCGTTCATGCTCTGTCTCTCTCTGTCCCAAAAATAAATAAAAAACGTTGAAAAAAAAATTTAAAAAAAAAAAAAAAAAGAATATATATACATATACACACAGTGGAGTAGTATTCGGCAATCAGAATGAAATCTTGCCATTTGCACCTACATGGATGGAACTAGAGGGTATTATGCTAAGTGAAATTAGAGAAAGACAAATATCCCATGACTTCACTCATATGAGGACTTTAAGCTACAAAACAGATGAACATAAGGGAAGGGAAGGGAAGCAAAAATGACATAAAAACAGGGAGGGGGACAAAACCTAAGAGACTCTTAAAGACAGAGAACAAACTGAGGGTTGCTGGAGGGGTGGTGGGAGGGGGATGGGCTAAATGGCCGAGGGGCATCAAGGAAGACACTTGTTGGGTTGAGCACTGGATTCTACTCCTGAAATCATTGCACTATATGCTAACTTGGATGTAAATTAAAATAAATAAAATTTAACGACAAAATAAAATCATAATTCAAATAGTTAACACTGAATCAACACTATGCTACTATATCAACTTGTGGGATGTATCTAAAGAGGTGGCTAGAGTGGGATTCATAGCCTTTAAAACTTATATTACTTTCTAAAATGCTGAAAATTTATGAACTGTGAGTCCAATTAAGAAATGAGAAAAACCAGAGAATAAGCCCCAAAAGGTAAATGGGAAGTGAAGGAAATGAAACATATATTAAATTAACAAAATAAAGCTAAGGTACAATAGAGAGACTCACTGAAGACCAAAGTTAGTTCCTTAAAGACTAATAAAATATACAAACTTCTAGTAAAGTTGATCAGTGAAGAAAATTATAAGTTAAAAAGGAGATAAGCTGTATATGAGAGATTAAAAAATGACTACTATAAGCATGTTATGCTCCACAAATTGGAAAACTCAGTTGAAATGTATGTATTCCTAGGAAAAACCTACTCAAGAAGAGATAACCTGAGTGTTTCTTTTCCATAAATCCAATCTTTAATTTAAAATCTTGCTGCAGGGGCGCCTGGGTGGTGCGGTCGGTTAAGCGTCCGACTTCAGCCAGGTCACGATCTCACGGTCTGTGAGTTCGAGCCCCGCGTCAGGCTCTGGGCTGATGGCTCGGAGCCTGGAGCCTGTTTCCGATTCTGTGTCTCCCTCTCTCTCTGCCCCTCCCCCGTTCATGCTCTGTCTCTCTCTGTCCCAAAAATAAATTAAAAACGTTGAAAAAAAAAAATTTAAAATCTTGCTGCAAAAAAAGCAGCAGGACCAGAAACTTCTACATACTTGAAAGAAAAGGATCATTCCATTCTCCTTAAAATTCTTTAGAGGCACCTGGCTGGCTCGACCGGAGGATCATGTGACTCTTGATCTCATGGTCATGAGCTCAAACCCCACACTGGGTGGAGACAGACAGACGTACATACATAAACAAACTTTAAAAAAAAAAAAAAAAACCTCTTTAGAGATGATGGGGGAAGTAGGGAGGGGAATACACCTACAGAAAGTACATAAACATTAGAAATAAGTTCATCTTTTTTTCATAAAGCCAACACTGATGTCGACGTGGAAGGGGTGAACACTGCTGGCCAGTATCCCATGCGCCTCCCCAGTCACAAACTGCTTCACCACTAGCCAAAGTCAATTTCCTGACTTCTGATGTAACCACCTCCTTACCTTTTTCTTCTACACCCTTTAAGTTTGCAAGCTAGACAATGTCGTTCAGTTTACCCTCACTGAACTTCGTGTGGATGGAATTGCACAGGACATACACTTTTGTATCTTCCCTTTCTTTGCTCGACATGTGCCTCTGTATCTGTGCTGCGGCATGTTGCCGTAGTCCTTTCCGTCGTCGGTACAGAATTCAGTTCTCTGCTTCACGGTTGGGTCGTTTCGACTTTGAGACTGTTTCCCAAAAATGCTGGTGGATATGGGCACGAATCTCCCCAGGGTGTATTCCAAGGGATGGAATTACTGAATAACGTAAAAGATTTGTCCCCAGACTTCTTGAAGCCGGTGCGTTGAGCTGGTACGGAACTGGTTCGGTAAGAGAAGGCAGCCTTGCTACGTGAAACCGTAACACTGCTTATCGACAGGGACAGAGAACAGTGTTTAATAAATTGTGCCCTAAAAGTTGATATTACATAGTAACGGGAATGAAATTGGATCCTGTCTCATCCCAGATACAAAAGTTAACTCCCAGTTGATTAAATCCATAATAATTAAATCCAAAAAAAACTACACAACTTTATTGTCAGAAAGGAGTTCATAAGCCAGATCTCAAAAGCAGTACCATACAGGTAAAAAGACTGACATACTCAATTATATTAAAGCTAAACTTCCATTCGTCAAACATCAGGACAAATATATGAAGACTTGCTACAAACTGGGAAATTTGTGACATGTGTGATGTATACAGTTTTGGTGTCCAGAATACATAAACAGCAACAAAATTGTGTTACAAATAAACCCTATGTAATCTAACAGTTACCCTTTAGAGAAAGTCTTGCCCAACAGTCACCAGAACACTTTTCGGAAAGGTAGTGGCAAGATTCATTATAATATATAGAAAATAGAAATATCCAACATTACCACGAAAAGGAATAAACAGTTTTCCACGCAATGGAAAATGATATGGTAATAGAGATTCATGAATTACAGCTGATAATGTAATAATAGTGGATGAATCTTATAAACATTAAGTAAAAAAAAAAAAAAAAACCAAGTTCCTAAAAATGATATACTAGCTGGTCCTACTTTTATAAAGCAAACACATACACAAACTAAACAAATTACTGCATTTTTTTAATAATTTAATTTTTTTAATGTTTATTTTTGAGAAAGAGCACAAGCAGGGGAGGGAATGAGAGAGACGGAGACGCAGGATCCCAAACAGGCTCCAGGTTCCAAGCTGTCAGCACAGAGCCTGACGCTGGGCTCAAAGTTAGGAATGGCGAGATCATGACCTGAGCCAAAGTCAGACGCTTAACTGACTGAGCCACCCAGGTGTCCCCAAATTACTGTATTGATGTAGATAGATATATCATGAAACCACGTATTTTTTTAACGTTTGTTTATTTTTGAGAGAGACACACAGAGTGCAAGCTGGAGAGGGACAGAGAGAGAGGGACACAGAATCCAAAACAGGCTCCAGGCTCTGAGCTGTCAGCGCAGAGCCCGACACAGGGCTCAAACCTATGAACTGTGAGATCATGACCTGAGCCAAAGTTGGATGCTTAACCCACTGAGCCACCAGGCACCCTGTGATGAACCATATTTTAATGTGCATTACCTCTTCCTCTTTTTTTTCTTGAAAAATTCAGTCTTGGGGCACCTGGGTGGCTCAGTCAGTTGGGTGTCTGATGTCAGCTCAGGTCATGATCTCTTGGTCCATGAGCTTGAGCCCCCCATCAGGCTCTGTGCTGACAGCTCAGAGCCTGGAACCTGCTTCAGATTCTGTGTTTCCCTCTCTGTCTCTCCCTCTCTCTTTGACCCTCTCCCGCACTCGCTGTCACTCACTCGCTCTCTCTCTCTCTCTCTCTCTGTCTCTCAAAAATAAACAAAAAAATTAAAAAGAAAACTTCAATCTTCTTTTCTCTTTCTTTTTAATGTTCATTTATCTTGAGAGAGAGAATCCCAGGCAAGCTCTGCCCTGACAGTGCAGACCCAGACATGGGGCTCCACCTCATGAACCATGAGATCATGACCTAAGTCGAAATCAAGAATCAGATGCTTAACCGACTGAGCCCACCCAGGTGCCCTGAAAAATTCAGTCTTAAAGTCATTAGGTCTAGGTGTCCACGTGGGGTATGGAAACCGTGGTGACCCTGAGTTGGGTGTTGGAGACTTCATGGAGCGAAGAGTTGGGGCTTGGGACAAAGTGGAGAGAACATCAACCCCGCCTCGGGTGTCAGAGCCTGAGTAGAATGAGATGGATGCGCTTGTGGAGAGAGAGCCCAGTGTTGGTATAGACACCGGCAAGGGCGGGACGTTGTCCACTCAGACTTCACTAAGGAGAATTTTTAAAAATCTGTGGATGGGCATTTGCATGTCTTATAAGCCCTCATGGTAATTCTGATGTGTGTAGTCAATGGACAGCACTCGAGGAAACGTGACACTGGGAGAATTTGTGTATGCAGGTGATAAACAGGAAAGCAGAAGTTGTTTTTGATTACAGAAAAAAGAAAGAAGGTAAGGCACAGAAGTAGAAATGAATTTGCCTGGTAAGGAGAACGGCAATCAATCAATCAAACAAACAAATAAGAACCGGTGAAAAGAGAAATAACAAATTAATTGATTGGATAGATAGATAAATCGATTGATCCTGTTACCAAGTACCAAGTATGATTTGTCCCAGTTATAAAAGACTTGTTCACCATCTGAAAGCATATTAAGGGTCCTCATCACATCAAAAGGCTAAAGAAGAAGAATCACACTAATCGTATCAATAAATGTAGAAACGTAATTTCACAGACTAACTCGTTTGTGATAAAAACTGAGCAGTCTGGGAACAGGAAAACTACCTCAACATATTAAAGGCCTTATACAAAAAACCCCGCAGCTAACAGGATCCATGGTGAGAGATTGAGAACTTTTCCCCTAATATCAGAAATGAGGAAGAATGTCCACTTTTGCTGCTTTAATTCAGCCTAGTATTAAAATTCCTGACTGATGTAGTCAGGCAAGGAAAAGGAGTAAAAGGCTTCTAAAGTGTAAAGGAAACAGCAAAATGAGCTGTGTTCACAGATGCTTTGATCTTACATGAACCCTTAAAGATCTCAAACAAAACAGCTGTAGAAGCTTTTGAACAAGTTCAGCAAACTTGAAAACACAAAATCAGTTGCGTTTCTATACACTGATAATTTTCTAAAAAGGAAATTACAAAAACAGTTCTACTTACAGTGGCATCAAGAAGAACAGACCTAAGAATAAACTTAGCAAGGGGCCCGGGGGGCTCGGTAGGTGGAGCCATGCGACTCGATCTTGGGGTCGTGAGTTCAAGCCCCATGTTGGGTGTAGAGCTTACTTAAGAAGAAACTTAAAAAAGAAAATTTAAAAAAAAGGAGGGGAGGGCACCTGGGTGGCTCAGTCGGTTAAGCGTCCGACCTCGGCTCAGGTCATGATCTCGTGGTCCGTGAGTTCGAGCCCCGTGTCGGGCTCTGTGCTGACAGCGTGGAGCTGGGAGCCTGCCTCAGACTCTGTCTCTCTGCCCCTCCCCTGTTTGCTTATACTTTTTATGAAAAATAAAGATTGAAAAAAAATTTTTATTAAAAAAAAGAATAAACTTAGCAAGGCAAAACTTGTACATTGAAAACTACAAATCATTGTTCAGTCAAATTAAAGAAGACATAAATAAATGGAAAGACAGCCTGCGTTCAGAGACTGGAAGACTTAATGTTGTTAAGATATCAGAACCACCCAAAGCGATCTACAAATTGAGTGCAATAGCCCAGTGATGTGTTTTTCATGGAAATAGAAAAATCGATTCCCTGCCATGTCATTGCTTTGGGCTTAAGGTCCCTAACCAATCTGCTTGCTTATTTTTATTTTATATATTTTTTCCAGGGTTTTTCCTTGTACCTAGTGCAAGGATAAGTGGCAATATCTATTCCGTCTTTGCCTGGAGCTAGAATCAACCTAATTTTTAAAGATTAAAAAAAAGCTTTTTAAATGTTTATTTATCTTTGAGAGAGACAGAGTGCAAGTGGGGGAGGGGGAGAGAGAGAGACAGAATCCAAAGCAGGTTCTAAGCTCTGAGCTGTCAACACAGAGCCTGACGCGGGGCTCGAACCCGCTAACCGCGAGATTGTGACCTGAGCTGAAGTCTGACGCTTAATCGGCTGAGCCACCCAGGAGCCCCTAAAGATGTTTTTGATAGGGGTGCCTGGGTGGCTCGGTCAGTTAAGCGTCTGACTTCAGCTCAGGTCATGATCTCACGGTTTGTGGGTTCGAGCCCCACATCAGGGTCTGTGCTGACAGCACCGACGTCTGCTCGGACTCTCCCTGTCTCCTCTGCTTCTCCCTCATGTGTGCACAGTCTCTCTCTCTCCCTTTTTCTCAGAAATAAACATTAAAAAATGTTTTTGATTGACTTAGAATTCTACTTGGACAGGCTTTTTCCTCCTCCTCCTCCTCCTCCTCCTCCTCCTCCTCCTCCTCCTCCTCCAGCACTTAAAGATGTTATCTCATTGCCTTCAGCCTTGAATTGTTTCAGACATGAAATACTCATTCCTATTTTTGTACTCCCGTATAGATTGTTTATTTTTTCCTCTAGCTTTTAAAAACTTTTCGGTATTTATTTAGCAGTTTACTGTGATACACCTTGTTGTATTGGAGTTTATATTGTTAATGGCTTGTTTAGCTTCTTGGAACTTTGAGCTTATACTTTGTATCAAATTTGGAAAATATTTGGCCATGAATCTTTGGGGTTTTTTCATTATGAATTTTTTTACTTTGTAGATGGCACGTAATTGTGTATCTAGTTTTTGTTCTTTTCCAAATGGTCACGGTTTTTTTGGTAGGCAGTTAAGTTACTTGTGGTTCAGTTTAGATCCTTTGGAAGACTGTTTTTAAGCTTTATTAGTGCTAGTCTTTGGTCTAGGGATAGTTGAGTCCTATGAAACTGGCTGACACTACCCTCTGGATTGTCTGTGGAATGCCCTGCAGTTTCTCTCCACTCTGCCTAGTGGAATCAGAGTAGCGACCATCACGTACGAGCTCTTGGACTTGTTCAGGTCCCAGCACTCTGGTAGCTCTTTGTCTGGCTTTAGAGAGTTTCGCCCTGTGTAGGTACCACCCGGACTTGAGTCTAGAATTACTTTCCTCCGTGGCTTTCTCCACGCCAGTGCTCTGCCTCACCAGCCTGAGTGCCCTCAGCGTTCTCTGTCTTTTCGGTTTATGTTGTTGGCTGTTCTCTGCTGTGGCTCTACTCCCTCCATCATCATCCTCCCTATGAACGCAGTTCTTATTTCTATTTTTTTCTTTCTTTTCAATTTTCTTGGTGATCACAATCCTACAGTGTTGTCTGATGTCTGGTCATTGTTTTGTAAACTTTCTCTAGTTTCAATGTTTATTTATTTTTGAGAGAGAGAGCCAGAGCGCAAGGGGGGAGGGGCAGAGAGAGAGGGAGACACAGAATCCGAAGCAGGTTCCAGACTGTGGGCTGTCAGCACAAAGCCCAACATGGGGCTTGAACTCACGAACCGCGAGATCACGACCTGAGCTGAAGTCCAACTTTTAACCGACTGAGCCACCCAGGTGCCCTAAACTTTCTGTAGGTTTATAGTAGTTTACCATATTTCTACTACTTTCTGTTGGGAGGACCAGAGTGGCATCTGTTACTCCATCACAGTCAGCTGAGGAAGTGCTGTATCTCATGTTTTACTTACTGTGGTGTTTTTTGAATAGACAGTAATAAAAATTACCTTTAAACTCTCTTTCTAGCTTTACTGAAACAACAGTTGAGATTCCCGGTCCTCCTGAAACCCCAGCCAAGCCTCCCGAACCTGAAGGTAGCTTGCAGCCTGTGCTTTCTCTCATCCCAAGGGAGAAGAAGGCCCCACGTCCCCCAAAGAAGAAGTATCAGAAAGCAGGGCTGTATTCTGACGTTTACAAAACTGCAGAGTAAGTAGTCACATCTGTCAGCCGGCATGTCTTAAAGACCATTCTTCCGTGCTTGAAATGATACTTTGACTATCAAAAAACACCATATGAGTGCAGGGCCCACAAATACTGACCTCATCACAGACACCGCAGCATCCACTGTGCTAGCGACACTGCGCTGTGTTGTTCGGGGCTAATTACCTTCCTCTCTTTTGGGTTTTGTTTCAATTTAAAAAAAAAATTTTTTTTTTTACTGTTTGTTTATTTTTGAGAGAGAGAGTGAGCATGACCAGGGGAAGGGCAGAGAGAGAAGGAGACACAGGATCCGAAGCAGGCTCCAGGCTCCGAGCTGTCAGCACAGAGCCTGACGCGGGGCTGGAACCCACAAGCCGCGAGATCATGATCTGAGCCGAAGTCGGACGCTCAACCGACTGACCCAGGCGCCCCTGTTTCAATTTTTTTAATTCTAATTACTTAACATTTGGTGTAATATTAGTTTCAGCATCTTCCCTGTTCTTCATCTTCTCTCTGCCTTTCTAGCGGTATCTTTTTTCTTTTTTAAAAATAAGAGAAATGATACTATGTGGGTATCTAAAATGATCTTGATTTTTTACATTCATTCCTCATTGATTGAATGTTTTCTGTGTTTTCAAACACTTCGCTGAAGGAGTGAAATACGCTCCTTGTAGGAACATCCTATCCCTTTGGGAGGGGCAGCTCAAGAAGAACCTCAATTAAGAGTGTGTAGAGCCCAAGGGTGCCTGGCCAGCTCAGTCGGCAGAACATGTGACTCTTGGTCTTGGGGTTGTGGGTTTGAGCCCCATGTTGGGTGTAGAAATTACTAAAAAATAAAATCTCTAAAAAAGAAAAAAAAGAAGGTGTAGAGCCTGAAAGAGACATCAACTGACTGTGTCACTGTGTATAAACGTGATGAATTTTTTTAAGTTTATTTATTTATTTTGAGAGAGAGAGAGAGGGGAAGAAAACGAAAGAACTCCAGTGGGGGAGGGGCAGGGAGAGAGAGAGAGAATCCCAAGCAGGCTCCGTGCCATCAGCACAGAGCCCGACATGAGGCTCAAACCTGTGAACTATGATATCAGGACCTGATCTCAAGCGCCCCCAATCAATCACCCAACCGACTGAGCCACCCAGGTGCCCCAACATGATATTTTTAAGAAAGGAGAAGTGTGTGTGTGTTGTGTGTGTTTTTGGATAACTCTAGTGACAGAGCAGACCGTGTATGACAGGGCTGCAACAACAGACACTCGGCGTCCGTCAAAAGGTCATGAGGGTGTGAAGGAAAGGTTACATTTTAGACGTATGTCCGACTCAGTGGGGTTAAAGTGTCTGCATGTGAGCCACAGCAACTTATTTTGCAGTGAAAAGTTTTCTATTGATTGACCACTGA
Organism: Panthera onca; assembly: GCF_046562875.1. Taxonomy (NCBI): domain Eukaryota; kingdom Metazoa; phylum Chordata; class Mammalia; order Carnivora; family Felidae; genus Panthera; species Panthera onca. The sequence continues at coordinate 70,513,996 of NC_138355.1, forward strand.
GGTAGATTCCACATAAACTCTTTGTACCCTATTCTTGCTTCTAGGATCATGAAAATGTTTTATTCATGAAGCTTATTCGTTGCAGATGCCGATAATAGGAAATTCAAATACTCGAGAATTTAAGAAGATACACATTTCTTTTCCTTTAACTTAAAAAATGTTATGAGGGGCGCCTGGGTGGCTCAGTCTGTTGAATGTCCGACTTCGGCTCAGGTCGTGATCTCACGGTTCATGAGTTCGAGCCCCGCGTCAGGCTCTGTGCTGACAGCTGGGAGCCTGGAGCCTGCTTCGGATTCTGTGTCTCCCTGTCTCTCTGCCCCTCCCCTGGTCGTGCTCAGTTTCTCTCTCTCAAAAATGAATAAACGTTAAAAAAAAAAAATTTTTTTTTAATGTTAACAAAATACAAACTTCAAGGTTAATATGGTGTCTTCAGTTTCCTCACAGATCTAGGCTCCTTTGTTTCTGTCCCTCCATTTCAGCATTAGGCTTCCGTTTCTGTGGTTTCTTCTTGTTCCAACATAGCAGCTACAGCTCAGCCATCAGGTCTTCCTTGTAGAAAGCAGAAAAGAAGAAAGGGAGTGAAAAGTGTCCATCTTCTCTGTAAGGAAGCAGTATGGAGTGGACACGTCTTCCCACTCCTACCCAGACTTGAATCCCCAATCCCCAGTGTGATGGTCTTTGGAGGCAGGAACTTTGGGAAGTAATTAGGTCATGAGGACGTTGCCCTTTGTGAGTAGGGTCAGCGGCCTTCTAAGAAGAAACGCAGAGACATGGCCTCCTTCCACTATATGAGGAGTAGCAGGAAGGTGGCCCTGCACGCCAGGGAGAGAGTTCTCACTGGAACTCACCCCTGATCTTGGACATCCCAGCCTCCAGAAGAGTGAGAAATAAAAATGTGTTGCTGACACCCCCCCCCAGTCTCTGGTAATGTGTTGTAGCAGCTCAGGCTGATGAGAAAGGAGAATTGAAAACCTCATTTATAGACCCTGGCCAGAACATCATCATGGAACCACACTTCAGGCTGGGAAATCAGGGTTCATATTCCAGTTGATGATGCCTGAAAAATAACTAGCGTTCAGTCACTACAAGTGAGAAAATGGAAATGTATTTTGGAAAGAGCTATTTTTTTTCCAGTTACAATTTTAAGCAGTGTTTTTGCTGAACGGAGAAAACAAATATATTTATCAAGTTTTCTGCTAAAAAAAATTAAGTTCAAGTTTTACTTTTGTTTCTATAAATGTGTTTTTTTCTGGATTAAATCCCTAAAAATGGGAGATTAATAATAAAGTCAGATTGTGAATCAAAAGATCAGTATCTTCAACCATATCTGTGTTGTAAAATGTCTCTGGTCAGACAAAAGTCTTTCACTCAGAGAATGGACTAAAATATCACCTTGTTTATGTTACAACCAGCTATTCACCTCTTAGAAATAAGTAGGTGGTGGTGGGGGCACCTGAGTGGTTCAGTCAGCTAAGCATCGGACTCTAGATTTCAGTTCAGGTCATGATCTCATAGTCCATGAGTTCGAGCCCCGCACCAGGCCCTGTGCTGACAGTGCAGAGCCTGCTTGGGATTCTCTCTGTCTCAAAATAAATGAATAAATAAGTGAAATTTTTAAAAATAAGTAGGAAGAAAATGGTTTATAGGAATATTGTATTTTTTTTTAAGTTATTTATTTTGAGAGAGAGCACACAAGCAGGAGAGGGACAGACAGAGGGACAGAGAGAATCCCAAGCAGGCTCTGCACTGTCAGTGCAGAGCTGGACGGGCACAGGGCTGGAGCTCACAAACCGTGAGATCATGACCTGAGCCGAAACCAAGAGCTGGACACTAGCCAACCGAGCCACCCAGGCAGGCCCTATTCTGGGATATTTTGAAAACATTGATCAGATTGATACAGGTATGCATTCTTCCAAACCGTGAAGCCAGCATATTTTTATGGGCTGCCTGGTTGTTGTTGGTAGCAATTTGTGGGGTTTTTTCTTTGTTTTGTTTTTTATTAAGGAAGAATTATTTAGAGCAGTTGTAGGTTCACAACAAAATTGATACACAGTGAGAGAGAGTTTGCATACACCCCTGCTCACGCAGCCTCCCCTACCGTCAACATCCTGCAGCGCAGTGCTACGTTTATTATAATCAGCTTCCACTGACACATCCTTATCGCCCAAAGTCACAGCTGACGTGAGGGTTCTCTCTTGGTGTTGTACGTTGTGTGGGTTTTCATAAATGTCTAACGACGTGTGTCCACCTTTGTAATATCACACAGAATGGTTTCACTGCTGCCCAGAAAATCTTCCATTTTCTGCCAGGTTGTTTCTGGGGCCACAGAAGGGTACAAAGAAATTGCAAAGTTACTCTTGTATATAAATCATTATAGGCTTTAAAAAGTTATGAGGGGATATGGCTTCCCTCCTATGTGGAATTTAAGAAACAAAACAAACAGAGAAAACAAAAGAGTCACACCAAGAAACGGTCTCTTCACTCTAGAGAACACATAGGTGGTCGCCAGAAGGAGGGGGCACAGGTGGGGTGAAACAGGTGACCGGGACGAAGGAGTGCACCTGTTGTGGTGAGCGCCGGGTGATGCGTAGAGGTGCTGAGTCACTCCCGTGTACACCTGAAACTCATAGTACACTGTATGCTAACTCTACTGGAATTAAAAGTTAAAAAAAAATTTTAAGACGCAGGGGGTGCCTGGGTGGCTCAGTCGGTTTAGCGTCTCACTCTTGGTTTCTGCTCAGGTCATGATCTCGCGGTTCATGGGTTCAAGCCCCGCGTCGGGCCCACTGCTGACAGCTCAGAGCCTGGAGCCTGCTTCGGATTCTATGTCTCCCTCTGTCCCTACCCTTCCCCAACTTGCATTCGGTCTCTCTCAAAAATAACTAAACATTTAAAAAAGAAAGAAAATGTCATTGTTACAGTTGAAAAGGATTAAAGATTGATCAGATGGTCTGGCGTGAAGAGTGTAAAGGACAGGATGAGAGTCAGTGAAGATCCCCGTGTTTTGTTTTGTATTCCTGGGTGGATAATGTCATTAGCTAAAATACCAGAAAAAAAGTCGTACAGACAGTACTCCTTGGTTTAAGAAAACCTCCATCATTAATGTTCCTTTCTATAGGTACCAAAAAATGTCTCGTAATACGGTCAACACACTGCTCATGGAGGTTAGCCTGTATATCAGTTTTCTCTGTCCTCTCTACCAGGTCACTCAAGTTGCTTGAAGCAACACAGATGTATCGTCTTACAGTTCCTGAGGTCAGAAGGTCAAGTGAATCTCTGCAGGCAAAATAAAATCAAGGTGTTGGCAAGGTTTTTCTTGCCGTATTCCTTCTGGAGGCTCTTCCTTGCCTCTCCAGCTTCTAGAGGCTACCCCGCATGTCGTGGATGGGGTTCCTTCTGTCTTCAGACCTGCAATGACAGGTTGAGTCCTCACATTTTGTCACTTCAAGCTTGGTTCTCTTTTCGCTGACTGTGCCTTTAACTTCCTCTTCCATTTATAAGGACCCTTGTGATTATATTGGGCTCACCCGGATTATCCAGAATAATATCCCTGTCTCTAAATCAACAGATTAGAAACCTTAATTCCTTCTGCATATTCCCAGTTTCTGGGGGTTACATGTGGATATGTGGGGAGAGTGAGCGTTATTGTATCTACTGTACCCTCTAGTTTATGGGGTTCACATGTCTTATTTTATATTTGTCCGCACTTTTTTTTTTTTTTTTTAATTTTTTTTTTTCAATGTTTTTTATTTATTTTTGGGACAGAGAGAGACAGAGCATGAACGGGGGAGGGCCAGAGAGAGAGGGAGATACAGAATCTGAAACAGGCTCCAGGCTCTGAGCAGTCAGCACAGAGCCCGAAGTGGGGCTCGAACTCACAGACCGCGAGATCGTGACCTGAGCCGAAGTCGGACGCTTAACCGACTGAGCCACCCAGGCGCCCCTCAAAGTTTTCTTTTTTTTTTTTTTTTTTTTTTTTAATTTTTTTTTCAACGTTTTTTATTTATTTTTGGGACAGAGAGCATGAACGGGGGAGGGGCAGAGAGAGAGGGAGACACAGAATCGGAAACAGGCTCCAGGCTCCGAGCCATCAGCCCAGAGCCCGACGCGGGGCTCGAACTCACGGACCGCGAGATCGTGACCTGGCTGAAGTCGGACGCTTAACCGACTGCGCCACCCAGGCGCCCCTGTCCGCACTTTTTGAAGTTAGGACAATGCTGTGTTACTTTGGACTTTAGATTTTATTTTATCTAAAAGGAATTTAACGGAATATGTAATATCAGGTATCTGTCAAGTACATTGGAGGTTGAATTTAAGACTTAGGGGGTGTGTGTGTGTGTGTGTGTGTGTATTTTTTTTAAGTTTACTTGTTTATCTTGAGAGAGAAAGTGCAAGTCGGGGGAGGGACAGAGAGAGAAGCAGAGAGAGAATCCCAAGCAGGCTCCATACTGTGAGCGCGGAGTCCGGGGGGGACTGCGCTGAACCAAACCCGTGAACTGAAGTGTGAGGTCACGGCCAGAGCGGAAATCAAGACTTGGACGCTGAACTGACTGAGGCCCCCAGGCGTCCCCAGGCTTAGAGGATACTCTGGTGAGACAGCGGAGTGCAGAGAAACTGACAGCACCTTGAGGGGGGCCTTTGGGCTTCACTGGCATTTTGGGCAAATTGCTTTTTCTCTCTAGAACCATAGAAATGAAATTTATGTATTAAATGAAGCTGTTGAACCATATAGTTTGTGTATAGATGGAAATACTGAGCTAGTGAAAGGTCCAGTCACACAGATCGCTTTCAGGCGAAGCAAGTTGAAACTTCAATTTATCTGATTTTTATTTTAGTCGCTAAGAAAGTGAAAGTAACCCAAGTAAAGGTGTGTTTTTTAAATTATTTTATCTTTATTGAGCTGTCATGTACATCCCACATTATATTAATTTCAGGTGTGCCATATAATGACTTAATATTTGTATATGACATGATCACAATAAGTCTAGTTAACACCTGTTAGCATACATAGTGACAAAATTTTTTTCTTGCCATGAGAACTTTTTTTTTTTTTTTTTTTAAGATTTTACTTGTCAGTAATCTCTACAGCCAGCATGGGGCTTGAACTCACAGCCCTGAGATCAAGGGCGGCACACTCCACTGACTGAGCCAGCCAGGTGCCCCTGCCATGAGAACGTTTAAGATGTATTTTCCTGTCAAGTTCCCAGTATGCACTACAGCATTATTACCTGCAGTTGCCGTGCTGTATGGGACATTACGTCCCATGGCTTATTTATTTAATGACCGGAAGCTTCCACCTTTTGACTCCTTTCACCCATTTCACCCGTCCCAGTCCCCTGAAATCCCCCCGCTTCTGACAACACCAACATGTTCTCTCTGTGAGCTTGGCATTTTGTTTTTTGAGTTTTGGGGTTTTCGTTGTTTTTTAGATTCCACATGTAATCGAAATCGTACGGTATTTCTCTTTCTGTGTTTGGCTTCCTTCCCTTCGCATGATGCCCTCACAGTCCATCCGTGTTGTTGCAGATTTCAAGATGTCATTCATTTTTACGGCTGAATAATGTTCCGTTCTGTTTGTATAGCACATCTCCATCCATTCGTCTGCCGGCAGACATGAAGGTTGTTTTCATATCTCGTAAACAATGCTGCAGGGAGCATGGGGTTGCAAGTGTCTTGTCCAGGTGACGTTTTCGGTTTCTTTGGATACGTACTCAGAGGTGGAGTTGCAGGATCTTAGGGTATGTCTATTTTTAATTTTGAGAGGCACCTTCATGCTGTTTTCCACAGTGGCCGTACCAACTTACATTGCCACCCATAGTGCATGTGGGCTCCCTTTTCTCCTCATCCCTATTAGTAAGTAATAGACACTTACTGTTTCTTATCTTTTTGGTAACAACCATTCTGACAGGTGTGAAGTGTTGTTGTGGTTTTCTGTGTCCATCTCCCTGATGGCTGGTGAGATTGAGCATCTTTTCATGTACCTGTCAGCCTTCTGTGTATGTGTCGTTGGGAAAATGCCTATTCAGTTCAGATCCTGTGCCCATTGTTTAATCAGATTGTTCTTTTACTACTGAGTTGTAGGAGTTCTTTATATTTTTTGAATATTAACCTATTAACGGATGCATGATTTACCAATATTTTCTTTCATTCAGTAGGTTGCCTTTTCATTTGGTTGACGATTTTCTTTGTTGTACAGAAGACCTTTAGTTGGATGCAGTCCCTCCGTTCATTTTTGCTTTTTTCGCCTTTGCTTTTGGCATCAAACCCAAAAATTCGTTGCAAGGCTGATGTCCCAAGTAAAGTGTTAAAAACAAAATTAACTTCATATTTTAAGGTTTTTTTTAAGCTGATTTATTTTGAGAGAGTGAGAGAGAACATGCCCGTGCAGGCAGGGGAGAGGCAGAGAGAGGGGGACAGAGAATCCCAAGCAGGCTCTGTGCAGTCATCGCAGGGCCCAACTCGCAGTTCGATCCCACGAACCCTTGATAATCACGACCTGAGAGAGTTGGTCGTTTAACTGAGCCCCCTGGCCCCCCGCCCCCGCCCCCGGCTCCCTTGTGTTTTAATGTTTTCAGTTAATGAACTGATTGCGCTTAAATATACGTGACATAAAATTAACCATTTTAATAACTTTAAGTGCACCGTTCGGTAGCATCAAACACATGACCTTGTGCGACCGTCACCACTGTCCACCTCCAGCACTTGCTCATTTTCCCAAACTGAGTGTTTTCTCTCTGAAGTGTGAATTCTAGCGGCTCCTCCCCCGCTACCCAAGTGAAGTGACGCGTGTAAGGTGAGTAGCGCACGGTAGACACGCAGTGAACCTGGGCTGTGTCTGCAGCGTCTCACGTCCCCAGGACTTGTTTCCTGTCCTCTTTCTTCTGCTCAGCAGTTTTATCGAGATGTAGGGGTGCCTGGGGGGCTCAGTCAGTTGAGTGTCCAGCTTCAGCTCAGGTCATGACCTCACAGTTCATGAGTTCGAGCTCCCCGTTGAGTTCTGTGCTGACAGCCCGGAGCCTGGAGCCTGTTTCACATTCTGTGTCTCCTTCTCTCTCTGCCCCTGTCCCACTTGTGCTCTGTCCCTCTCTCCCTCAAAAACAAACAAACATAAAAAAAAAAAAAACCCTAATAAAAAAATTGAGGTGTAATTCATATACCATATACTTTAGAAGTCAACAGTTTTGGGTATATTACATTAATTGTACATGCAAGTGTAAATACTTACATAATATCTGAATTTTATTTTCATTTGTATGATTTATATTTTATTATTAGAATAAAATTAATTTTTATTGTGGTAAAGTACGTATGGCAGAATTTACCATTTTCCTCATTTTTAAGTGTACGATTCAGCATCACTAATCGCATTCACAGTGTTGTGTAGTCATTACCACTGTCTGTTTCCAAGATGTTTCCTTGCTCCAAAGAGAAACTCTGTAACCATGAAGCAATAACTCCCCACACACACCCCAGCCTCCAGTCGTGTCTGATGTGCTTTCAGTTTCTATGAATTTGCCTACACTTGCTGCCCCATGAAAGTGGAATCGTGTGACATTTGTGCTTCTTTTGGTCTGGATTATTGAATTTAGCATAAGGCCTTCACTGTTCATTTATGTTTTAGCATGTGGCAGAATGTCGGTCCTTTTTATGGCCACATAATGTCCCATTGTGTAGGGTATGCCACGTTGTGTTTCCTTGCTCATCTATGGATGAACGTTTGGGTTGTTTCTGCCTTCTGGCTGTCGTGAATAATTCCCTGTGAACACTGGCATACGTTTATGTGGTCAGGTCCCTGCTTTTGATCCTAAGCCTATACGTTATCCATGGGACTAGAAGAAGCTGTGTTTAGCTTTTTGACGAACCACCAAACTTTTCCGTAATGGCTGTGCCACTGACTGTTCGTCATGAAGTTATTGACTTGAGATCTTTCTTTTATTTGAATGTTTGTGTTTTTACCTATAAGTTTCCTTCTAAGTACTGTTTTTACTGCATCAGATAAGTTTGGGGTTTTTTTGTGTTTGCATTCTCATTCATTTGAAGATAGTTTCCACTTTCCCTTGTGATTTCTTATTTGAGCTGTCGGTTAAGAGTATGTTGTTTGATTTCCACACATTTGTGGTTTTTCCAGTTTTCCTGATCAGAAAAAAATATTCGGTATGATTTCAGTCTTTTAAAATCTATTAAGACTTATTTTGTAGCCTGACATATGACCCTTCCTGTAGAGTCTTCTGTGCGCAGTTGAGAAAACCCTATAATCTTCTGTTGTTGGGTGGAGTGTTCCTTATATTTCTGTGAGATCTATTTGGTTTATAATGTTCAAATCCACACTGACCTGTGTGGTTGTTCTAACCATTATTGAAATTGGTTGAAGTCTCCAACTGTTCCTATACGGCTGTTTCTCCCTTCATTCTTATGAATGTTTCCTTCACATATTTTGGGTCCTTTGATGTTTGGTGAATATATGTTTCCAATGATTATGGCTTCTATGTGAATAGACTCTTGTCAGTATTTCATGTTCTTCTGTGTCTCTCATAAGAGTTTTGACTTGAAGTCTCTCTTGTCTGATATTGGGGTTGTCATTCTGCTCTCTCTTGGTTACTGTTTACATGGAATATCTTATCTTTTTTCCATCCTTTTACTTTCAGCCTATTTGTGTCCTTGGATCTAAGGGGAGTCTCTTGGAGACAGTACATCGTTGAGTCATGTTTTGTATCCATTTTGTTTCTCTCTGCCTTTTGTTTGGAGAGTTTCATCCACTTACGTTTAAAATAATTGCCAATAAGGAAGGGCTTATACTTCCCGTTGTGTTGTTTCCATGTCTCACGGCTTTTTATCCCTCATGCCCTCCATTACTGTCTTCTTTTGTGCTTCGTTGATCTTTTTGTAGTGACATGTTTTGATTCCCTTCATCCCCTTTTGGGTGAATTCTATAGCTATTTTCTCTGTTGTTACCATGGAGATTTCATATAACTTCCCAAAGATGTAACTGTGTAATTTGAGTTGATGCCAAGTTAATTTCAATTACATACAAAAACTTTACTTTTTCTTTTTTTTGGAAATAAGCTCTACTCCCACTGTGGGTCTTGAACTCATGACCCTGAGGTCATGAGTTGGAAGCTCCACCAACTGAGCCAGCCAGACCCCTTTTATGTTATTGGTGTTACATATTACATCTTTTTTTTAAATTTTATTTTCTTTAATTTACATCCAAATTAGTTAGCATATAGTGCAACAGTGATTTCAGGAGGGGTGCCTGGGTGGCTCAGTCGGTTGAGTGTCCGACTTCGGCTCAGATCATGATCTCACGGTCTGTGAGTTTGAGCCCCGCGTCAGGCTCTGTGCTGACAGCTCAGAGCCTGGAGCCTGCTTCAGAGTCTGTGTCTCTGCCCCTCCCCCACTCATGCTTGCTCTCGCGCTCTCTCTCTCTCTCTCTCTCTCTCAAAAATAAATAAACATTTTTTAAAAATTTTAATAAAAACGATTTCAGAAGTAGATTCCTTAGTGCCCCTTACTAAGCCCATTTAGCCCTCCCCCCTCCCACAACCCCTCCCGTAACCCTCAGTTTGTTCTCCATATTTATGAGTCTCTTCTGTTTTGTCCCCCTTCCTGTTTTTATATTATTTTTGCTTCCTTTCCCTTATGTTCATCTGTTCTGTGTCTTAAAGTCCTCATATGAGTGAAGTCATATGATTTTTGTCTTTCTCTTATTTCGCTTAGCATAACACCCTCTGGTTCCATCCACATAGCTGCAGATGGCAGATTTCATTCTTTTTGATTGCCGAGTAATACTTCCTTGTATATATAGACCACATCTTCTTTATCCACTCATCCATCGAGGGACATTTGGGCCCTTTCCATCCTTTGGCTGTTGTCGACAGTGCTGCTGTAAACGTGGGGGTGCACGTGTCCCTTCGAAACAGCCCACCTGTATCCCGTGGAGAAATGCCTGGCAGTGCAGTTGCTGGGTCGTAAGGTAGTTCTAGTTTTAGTTTTTTGAGGAACCTCCATCCTGTTTTCCAGGGTGGCTGCACCAACTTGCATTCCCAACATATTACATCTTCATTGGCGTGCGTGGGTGGCTCAGTCAGTTGGGCGTCCAGCTTCAGTTCAGGTTATGATCTTGAGGTCTGTGAGTTTGGGCCTCACATCAGGCTCTGTGCTGACAGCTCAGAGCCTAGAGCCTGCTTTGGATTCTGTGTCTCCCTCTCTCTCTGCCCCTCCCCCGCTCGCGTTCTCTCTCTCTCTCTCTCTCCCTCTCTCTCTCTCTCTCTCTCTCTCAAAAAATAAACATTTAAGGGGCGCCTGGGTGGCTCAGTCGGTTGGGCAGCCGACTACAGCTCAGGTCATGATCTGGCGGTCTGTGAGTTCGAGCCCCATGTCAGGCTCTGTCCTGAGAACCCAGAGCCTGGAGCTTGCTTCCAATTGTCTCCCTTTCTCTCTGCCCCTTCCCTGCTTGCTCTGTCTCTCTGTCTCTCTCTCTCTCAAAATAAATAAATAAATAATAAATTTTTAAAGAAATAAACATTTTAAAAAATTACATCTTTATTCATTGTGTGCCTCCAAACATACATTTATAAGTACTTTTTATGCACTTGTCTTCTGAATCCAGTCTCTTTTCTCTGTAGTCTTTCATCATGATTAAGGTTTAACAGACCTTTGCCTCTTTCTTTCCCAGCAGTAAAGAATAAAAATCATTTTTTAAAAGGTTTATTTATTTATTTTGAGAGAGGGAGAGAGAGCGTGCATGAGAAGCGGGGAGGGGCGGAGGGAGAGAGAGAATCCCAGGCAGGCTCTGCACTGTCAGTGCAGAGTCTGACTTGGGGCTCGGTCCCACATACTGTGAGATCATGACCTGAGCCGAAACCAAGAGTCGCATGTTCAATCAACCAAGTCACCCAGGCGCTCGAAAAAATCATTTTTTCTTAATAATAAATGGTACTTGTTCCCAACAGCCACATCCAGAAGTTCCTGGTTTTTATAAAAGAAGTGAAGAAGATTGCATTAACAGAGATGATTACAGAACTCTCCACATGTGGTTTGGCTTCTAATGTGGAGGAGAGCCGTCAGGCCATCGCTGCATATATTTGCGGGAATTATAAATCATGATTTTTTTAAAGCCGTTTTCCGCTTAGGAACAGAGATGGGTTAGGAGCAAGTCTGTAATTACACTGACATTCTGTTCTATTTTTTGTAGAAGCTCCACTCCATTTTCATGGCTGGGAAACATGCGTGTGCAGCCTGCATGCAGTAGGCAGCAGCGGTGTTTCTCTAGCTCCCTCTAGTGGTCAGAAAGTGAGTTCACTAACACTTGTTTTTGACTTGACTGTCTTAATAGAGGCCTGGTGGGCTTAACGCATAACGAGATTTAGTTAGTTAGTTCGTTTTGCATAATAAGATTTAGTATACTTGAATACATAACAAGGTCCAAGATACTTTTAAAAGTGATATTCTGTGCATACAATGGAATATTATTTAGCCTTAAAAAGGAAAAAAATTTGGACACCTACAGTGTGGATGAACCTTGAAAACATGATGCTAAGTGAAGTAACCCAGCCACAAAAAGACAAACACCGTTTGATTGCACGCCTCTGTAGTCAGATTCTTAAAGACAGAAGAGAATGGTGGCTGCCAGGGGCTGGTAGCAGTGAGCGTGTTCTGGGTACAGACTTCTAGTTTTGCGAGATGATGAAATGTGTCATCTAGATGGATGACAGCTTCTACAACAATCTGCACAATGAACTGCATACCCAAAAATTACTTAAATGGTAAATTTTGTGTCCTATGTTTTACCACAATTTTTTAATAACTACTTTTTTTTAATGTTTATTTCAACTTTGCAGGAAGAGTCATTTTCTTAATTTGTGAAATATCCCTCTAATCTGTTATTTAGACTGGAAAGTGACACAGCCTAACTCAGAAGCCATGCTTTTTTAGATTGGAATTGATGGAAGTAATATTCTTATATCCTCCTAGAGGGAATTTCCGAGTGGGACGTGGTAAAACATGAAGGAACTTATCAAGAGCCTGTGAAATACCTCTTTATATCCTAGTTGAGTTTTTAACCAGTGCTTAACTATCCCCAAAAGGGAAAACAAAATAGTCATTAAAAAAGAAGAGTTTAGTCCATAAATTTTAGAAAGCCAATTTCATGAAAACTTATTCCATACTGTAAAGTTGGCCGAACTTTGTTCTAGACACTTCACAGAACAGCACTGCAGCAGGGACACGACATTTCTCCTCAAGAAGATTTAGTTATTAGAAAATAAAGAAGACTGAATTTCAAAGTGTTAGGATCCTTAGATACAATGCTATCTGTTGTTTTCCCAAGATTAATATAAGGACGAACTGAGGATCTATTTAAAGATGAAAATTGCTGGGGCACCTGGGTGGCTCAGTTGGTTAAGCGTCCGACTTCGGTTCAGGTCATGATCTCGCGGTCCGTGAGTTCGAGCCCCACATCGGGCTCTGGGCTGACAGCTCAGAGCCTGGAGCCTGTTTCAGATTCTGTGTCTCCCTCTCTCTCTGACCCTCCCCCGTTCATGCTCTGTCTCTCTCTGTCTCAAAAATAAATAAACGTTAAAAAAAAATTTTTTTTTAAAAAGAGGAAAATTGCTAAAATAAATAGATTGAGAGATTGATTGATTGATTTCTTCACCCTCCCTCACAAAGTTATGTATCTCAAACTATGTTATAAGAATTCAAGGAATAGATAGGAAAATATAATTTTGTGATGAGAATTAACGTGTCAAAGTATAGAAATTATGAATGATATCATCATCACTGCTGTCGTAATAGTAACATTGTAACTAGGATTTTGGGAAGTGAAATACTGCTAATACTTTTTTCAATACTTTTTCATACATTTGTAGTCATATTTTTCCAGAAGAACAGAATATTAGCATTTTCCAACTTGAATGTATCTTAGAAAGGATCTAATCCACCTCCCTAAGACCTAGAGAAGTAAATCTTGTATGCAGTGACACTACCTTCCCTAGTCTGCTTTTCCCCCCATAATGGTTAATTTTGAAAATATTCAATCCTATGGTAAATGATCACCTGTACACCCTAACTCAAATTTATCAATATTTGGCAACATTTGCTTTATCTTTCTCTGCGTACAAACACACATACCCTACACTTTTGGGGGGATACGGGGTCTGGTGAACGTTTTGAAAGTGAGTTGCAGTCATTCACCTTTAAACATTTCAGTAATTATCATCTAAGAACGAGGATAATCTCCTGTCTGATTGCGATGCTGTTGTGGTGCCCAGGAAAATAGGCGGTGTTTTTAATAAAATCATGTAATATACAGCCCATATTTGTATCTTTCCCTCTTGTCCTAAGATTGTCTTTTTTATCAGCTTATTGTGTTTTCTATTAATCTAGGATACAAACAGACATCATGTGTTACATGGGATTGTTATCTTTGCCTAATATTTTAATGTAGAATATTCCCCATCTCTTGTTTTTTATGAGATTGATACTTTTTTCAGAACTCAAACTTGTTGTCTTGCATTCTGTATTTTTCTGATTATTTCTTCATGGTTGGGCTTAGGTTAAATAATGCTGGTAGGAACATTCCACGTGTGGTGTCTCCTAATTGACACTGCTCGTATTGCCCCCCCATTTACTGTCCCAGTGATGCCACGTGCCCACTTGGTCTTGGTGGCATCCACCAAATCTCTCCAGTGGAAAGATGGTTGTTCCTGTTACAGTCAGCAAACACATCAGGGGGTGACATTTGAGGCGGTGGCCCATCTTCTCGCACCCTTTTCTCTAATATCTTGGGATCCTTGCCTAAACTAGTGATGAATTATTAGTTGTGAACTGGCAATTTTCTCCTTCTGTCATTTCTTCAACATTTATTAGATGACCCTTTCCTATGAAGACAGGCTTTCATTTTTCTTCCCCTTTCACTCTCTTACTTCTCTTTTCTTTTGAATATCATCTGGATTCATGCATTTAAAAAACAGCTAATGTGTCGTAATCCATTGTCATTATTTTGCAGACAAATGCTCACATTCCCCAGACTGTGCCGCTGGGGCACTTTAAGCTGGGCCCTGTTTTCTGCCACACGGTGGTGTATTTTATTTTCACTTGCTGTTGCTTTCCAAATTTCCCTTGCATTAGATCTGCAATCAACTCTTTCACCCAGAAACCTTTAGTTTCTTTTAATGGGGATTATTATTTAGAAATCTAAATCTGGGTACTTGTATGCTGTTTGCTACGTGGGCATCATTGTTGTGGAGATGTCACTCCCTCTAGGCCTTTAGAAACAGGAAATGAGTAAGTGTGTATGTGCACATACCGTGTGGGGCGATTTTCTATGACTAACAAATTACCACAGTCCCAGCAGTTTCAAATACCGCCCACTTGGGGCGCCCGGGTGGCTCAGTCAGTTGAGCATCCAACGCTTGATTTCTGCTCAGGTCGTGATCTCGCCATCCATGGGGCTCTGTGCTGACAGCACGGAGTCTGCTTGGAATTCTCTCTCTGCCCCCACCCCAACATAAATAAATAAACATTAAAAGGTTTTTTAAAAAAATAAATAAAATATCACCCACTTACTAACTCACAGATCTCCCCGGAATTTCCGGAGCCCAGTCCGGGTCTCTGACCTCATCTGAGGCTCAACACTGTCTTTTCCAGCGCCTGCTCATTTTCTCATAGTTGCGGACTCACTCACTGGTGGCTTTCTTCTTGAAGGCAGCAGCCTCAGCTGCTTTAGGTCTGTGAGCTTGGGGAAAACCTAAGCCTTTGTTGAAAGAACACATTTAAAGTATGCGTTGCAGTGGCTTTCAGTATATTCAGAGTTGTACCTTCACCACCACAGTCAGTTTTAGAACATTTTCATTATCCCACAGAGATCCCACATTCTTGAGTGATCTCCCCTGATTTCCTCATCTTCCCCCCTCCACCACCCCCCCCCCACCCCGTCTTAGGCAACCTTTCATCAATTTTGTGCCTCCGTAGATGTGCACTCTGGACACTTCATATATGGGATCATACAATATGTGGTCCTTTGTGACTGATTTACGTCACTTAGCATATTGTTTCCAAGATTCATACATGCTGTATGAATCTTGCCAAATAACATTCCATTGTTGGATGGACCACATTTTACCTACCCCTCGTTTGTTCAGCCGGTGGGTGGACGTTTGGGTTACAATAATTTGCTATCATGATTAATGCTGCTATGAACATTTATATACATCCACAATATAGCTGTTACATAGTTTCATAGTATCTGAGTATATAGCCCTGTCATAGTTCATCCAGCCAGCCTGCCAGGGAAAAGACACTTCAGTTGATTCTAATGTTTCCTACTATAGATAATGCCCAGTGAATAACCCTTGTCTGCATATTGCTTGGTATTTTGGAGGTCTAACCTCAGGATAACTTTGTAGGAGTGGAATGACTGAATTAGCGTATATGTAATTGTGTAAATATCGGCTAATTATGCTTCGATTACAGTTGTGTCTTTTTGCATTCTTTCTTAGAAATATCTGACACTGGCTGTTCTTCCACAGCCCTGATTATGCGGTCAGATTTACAAATTTTTACCAGTGTGATTAGTGTGAAATGTTGTCTCCAGGGAGACTTAATCTGCATTGTTCTCACAAGTGAGATTCTTGAGCATCTTTTCACGTATGCAAAGGTCATTATCTTTTTCTGTGAATTGTCAGTCCCATTTTTTTCTCAGCTTAGTAGTCTTTTTTAGAGAGAGAGGTCGCAAGTGAGCTGAGACAGAGAGAGAGAATCTCAGGAGGGGCCAAGGGGGAGAGAGAGAGAGAGAGAGAGAGAGAGGGAGGGAGGGAGGGAGGGAAAGAGAGAAAAGTGGGGCTCACCCAAAGCAGAGCTCATGTTTTTACTCGAAGCTGGGCACGAGCTCACCCGATGTGGGACTCAGACTGACCAACCACGACATCATGACCTGAGCCGAAGTCACATGCTGAACGGCTGAGCCCCACCAGGCCCCCTCAGCTGACTAGTGTTTTCTTCTTCCCCTGGGTTTTCTAACGTGCCTATAGAAATCCTTCTATATTATGGAAATCTGCCCTCGTGATATAAATTACAAATGTGTTTTGTCGGTTTGTCATCTGTCTTTTTTGTGCTTGGTGACCACCTGCCTGTGGTCAGTCCAGTAGCCCACTCTGCTGGACACTGTAGCTTTGCAGGGAATTTTAAATCCGGAAATATGTTGCCTCTAACTTTGGCTCTTCCGGGTTCTTCCAACATTCTCTGGCTGCTTCTGGGTTCCTTGATGTTTCCGTGTATGATTTTCAGGATCAGCTTGTTGATTTCTACAAAAAAGCCATCGAGGTTTTTAAAAAAAATCTGTAGATCAATTTGGGGAGCTTTACGCTGTAACAAAATTAAGTATTCTTCACATGGGATTTTTTCTAGCTCTTTAATCTTTTGAAATTTCTTTTAACATTGTTTTTTTAATTTTCAGGGCATAAGTTCTACACTTGTTTCGCTAAACATATTCCTAAGCATTTTATTCTTTTGAAGCTTGTAAATGGAATTTTTTTAATTTCATTTTTGGATGTTTATTGCTAGTGTATAGAAATGCAGTTGATTTTTGTATATTCATCTTGTGTCTTGCAACCATACTAAGCTCAACCATTAGTTCTTTTTTTTTTTTTTTTTTTTTTTTCTAATGTTTATTTATTTTTGAGAGAGAGAAAGAGACAGTGCGAGCATGGGAGGGGCGGAGAGAGAGGGAGACGCAGAATCCAAAGCAGGCTCCAGGCTCTGAGCTGTCAGCCCAGAGCCCGATGCGGGGCTCAAACTCACAAACTGGGAGATCGTGACCCGAGCCGAAGTCGGATGTTTCCGTCGGAAACTTCCGTCGAAGTCGGATGCTCAGTGTTGGGCTCTGTGTCGACAGCTCGGAGCCTGGATCCTGCTTCGGATTCTGTGTCTCCCCCTCTCTCCGCCCCTCCCCCGCACAGTCTCTGTCTATCTCTCTCTCTCTCAAAAATAAACAAACTGATGAAAATTACCTATTTCACAGACCTGTTAAGGATTAAACAGTTGACCTGTGTGAAGTATTCAGTAAATTTCTTTAATATCTTACTTACTCCATCGTCACTAATTGTGACCTCAGATGAAGTTAACTCCTCTAAGACTCTTGATTCCTCTTGCATACATTAATATGACCTCATTGGGATTGTTATTTCTCTACTTAGATTTCTTTTAGTATACAATTATTTCCTACTTAATAACATCCAAAAGACCCACCAGGATCTAGTGTAACGTATTTTTCTAGTTTTATCTCCAGTTAAACTCCTTAAAGTGCTCATCCCACTTCGCCTGGACACGTGATCATTGTTCCCGTCCTTTCCTCTCGGGGCCTGTCCTGGGGTTTGTCCTGTGCCTTCCGCCTCCCTTTTACTTGCCAAATCCCATCTATTCTTTCAAACCTTATTCAAGATCTGAAATGCTTTCTCATTAAGTAAAAGTGTCCTTCATTCTCCTCTAGCTGCAATTAATTTTACTTTTCTCTTTCCTTCAGTGAAGTTTAGTGGCACCTTGTGAGTTATGAGTTTCATTGCATTCTGAGGTGCAATCTGGACGTGTTAGCCTCCATCATCCCATAAGCTTCTTTAGACCATGAGGCCATTTTGTTTGTCTTATAAATCTTGTAGAACCCAGTGCCTTTTAAAGTATATTTATTGTGAAAGAAAAAGAACCAACTGCCTGAATTCCTAAAATACAATATATACGACTTAAAGTCTTAGAAAAATTTTAAATTCTAACAGCAGCATCTGCCCTGTTACTTGGCAACAAAGCAAGGAAATTATTTCAGTTACTTCAGTTTTTCCTTATCCTATGCACCCAAGAGAAACATTCCAAAATGTAGTAAATGCCAAATTTTGTCCTGAAAGTTTGTATTGTATATGTAGGTGTGTGTAAAAGAAAACCAGTTTCTCTGATCAGCTATTATTATATTACAATTTGTATGCTCCCTTGACATTTACAAAGAGCATTTACATATGTTCTCATTTAAGTCAGTTGTACTTATGTGCTTCTGTGTCACAGATTCAAGTTACAGCAGTCTTTCAAATGTGTTCTATTATGTTTTCCACTAGAACAGTGTTTTAATTTTAGCTCCAATACAGTTTTTCTTTCACTATGGTTTTGGTCCTGTCTTTTCCTATAGTTATTTGGTGTTAAAGAAATTTATCAGAGCAAATTAGATTATTATAAAAAATTTGTTTAATATTTTCCCAGCATACATCATACACTTATTCTCTATTTTTGTATGGTCTACGATAGCTTAAAAGAAGATCACAAGATTTTACAGAAACACCATGTACCTTTTACCCAGATTCTTTCAGTATTGATGTTCTGCCATTTTTCTTTATTTCCCTCCTCGCCTCTCCCTCTTCTCTTCTCTTCTCTTCTCTTCTCTTCTCTTCTCTTCTCTCCTCTCTCTCTCTCTCTCTCTCTCCCCCTCTCTCTCTCCCCCTCTCTCTCTCCCCCTCTCTCTCTCCCCCTCTCTCTCTCCCCCTCTCTCTCTCCCCCTCTCTCTCTCCCCCTCTCTCTCTCCCCCTCTCTCTCCCCCTCTCTCTCTCCCCCTCTCTCTCTCTCTCATACACACACACACACACACACACACACACACACACACATACACACACACTTTTTGTCTCAGTTATTTAATGATAAAAAGTTATGGACACTCTGACCCATTACTCATAAATACTTCAGTATGTATTTTCTCAGACCAAAGGACATTTTCTTATATGAACGAGATACAAATACTAAATTCAGGATCTTTAACATCACTACAACACTGTTACCTAACATACAGCTCATAGTAGATATCACTCCTTGTGTCAGTAACGTCCTTTATAACAACTTTTTCAAGTGATTCAGTATCCACTATGTGATAATAAGTGCTGGGGAAGATGAGGAGGAAAGGGAACCCTTGTGCATTATTGGTGGGAATATCAATTGGTGCATCCACTATGAGGAACTTCATGGAGATTCCTCAGTAAACCACATATGATCCAGTGAATATTCCACCTCTGGGTATTTACCTAAAGAAAATGAAATCATGGGGCACCTGGGTGGCTCAGTCAGTTGAGCATCTCACTCCTTATCTCTTAAAAACCTTTGAGACCGTGGGGCGCCTGGGTGGCTCAGTCGGTTAAGCGTCCAACTTCGGCTCAGGTCATGATCTCACAGCTTGTGAGTTCGAGCCCTGCGTCGGGCTCTGTGCTGACAGCTCAGAGCCTGGAGCCTCTAAAGATTCTGTGTCTTTCTCTCTCTCTCTGCCCCTGCTCCGCTCACACTCTGTCTCTCTCTCTCAAAAATAAATAAACATTTAAAAAAAAAATTTTTTTTTTAAACCGTGAGATCGTGACCTGAGCCAAAATCAAGAGTCAGACATTCAACCAACTGAGCCACCCAGGTGCCCCTAGTGACCAACTCCTGCTTTCAGCTCGGGTCATGATCCCAAGGTCATGGGATAGAGCCCCACATTGAGCTCTGTGCTGAGTGTGGAGCCTGATTGGGAATCTCTCTCACCCTCCGTCCCTCTTCCCTGCTGGTGCTTTCTCTCTCTCAAGTTAAAAAAAAAAAGAAGAAAAGAAAAAAAAAAGAAAGAAAGAAAATGAAACACTTAGTTGTCATGTCTATTTATTCTTGAGTTTGGAGCGGTGCCTCAGCCTTTCTTTGTGTTTCACCATATTGACATTTTTGAGGAGTACAGAGGAGCTGTTTCATAAAAGGTCCTTAAATCTGAGTTTTTCTCTGACATTTCCTCATGGGTAGGTTAGGTTTGGGCGTTGTTTGACAGGAGCACCACAGAAGTGTGATGTTTTCTTCTCAGTGCGTCAGGAAGCTCAAGATATCACTGTGCCGTTGGTGATCGCAACTTTGATTGGTCGCTGTGATAGCCAGCAGGTTATTTCACTGTAATAAGTAATGTTTGGAGAGATGCTTTAAAAGTACGTTAATATCCTGTTCCTTATCAACCTTCACCCAGTAGTTTTGGCGTCAGTATCTAATTCCTAAATCTTACGTCCTTTTTCTAATTTGAGATCTAATTGCTGTATGACATTATTGGCTTCAGATATATAATGTAATGGCTCGATTTACGTATGTACTGTGAAACGCTCACCACAGTTAATAGCTGTAGTTCATAATACTGTGGCTCAGTCGGTTGAGCGTCTGATTCTTGATTTCAGCTCAGGTCATGATCTCACAGTTCGTGAGTTCAAGCCCCACATCCGGCTCCGCACTGACAGTGAGGAGCCTGCTTTGGATTCTATTTCCCTCTGCCCCTCTCTCCCACTTGTACTCTTTCTCTCTCAATAACATTTTTTAAAAATTCCTTTAAAAATAATAATAACGTATTGCATATTTGAAGGTTGCTAAGGGAGTGGATCTTAAATGTTATCACAAGAAACAAAATTATGTGTGGGGATGGATGTTAACTGGTAAGCATTTCAGAGTACATACATAAATCGAATCATTATGTTATATATCTGAAACCAGTAATGTTACATGTCAATTATATCTCAAATTAGAAAAAGGGCGTAAAATTTAGAAATTAGATACTGATGCTAAAACTATCAGTTTTTGTTAGAAATTTTGTTAGAAATTAGATACTGATGCTAAAACTATCGGCTTCCACATGCACGTTAGATCATATGGTGTTTGTCCTTTTCTGTCTTACTCCTTTCACTTAGCATGAGACTTCGGGGTCCATCTGTGTTGTCACAAACGACAGGATTTCTTTCTTTTTATAACTAAATAATATTCTTGTGTGTATGTGTGTACATCTTCTTTATCCCTTCGTCCCTCAGCGGACCCTCAGGTTGTTTCCGTGTCTTGGTTGTTGTAAATAATGCTGCTGCAGTGAGCACAGGGGTGCAGATGTTTATTCGTATTTATGTTTTCATTTTCTTTCTTTTCTTTCTTTCCTTCCTCCTTCCTTCCTCCTTCCTTTCTTCCTTCCTTCCTTCCTTCCTTCCTTCCTTCCTTTCTTCCTTCCTTCTTTTTTTTAATTTGAGAGAGAAAGCACCAGCAGGGAAGAGGGACGGAGGGTGAGAGAGAAAGAATCCCAATCAGGCTCCACACTCAGCACAGAGCTCAATGTGGGGCTCTATCCCATGACCTTGGGATCATGACCTGAGCTGAAAGCAGGAGTTGGTCGCTAGGGACATGGGTGGCTCAGTTGGTTGAGCGTCTGACTCTTGATTTTGGCTCAGGTCACGATCTCACGGTTTTTAAAAAATAAGGAGTGAAATGCCCAACTGACTGAGCCACCCAGGTGCCCCATGTTTTCATTTTCTTTAGGTAAATACCCAGAGGTGGAATTGCTGAATTATATGTGGTTCACTGAGGAATCTCCATGAAGTTCCTCATAGTGGATGTACCAGTTGATATTCTCACCAATATCCTCCTTTTCTCCACATCCTCCCTAGCACTTGTTGTCTTTTTGATAGTAGCCATTCTGACAGGTGTGAGATGAGATCTCATTGTAGTTTAGATTTCCATTTCCCTGATGATTCTTCATGTTGAACCCCCTTTTTCATGTACCTGTTGGCCATTTTTGTATCTTTGGTATATTCAGATCCTTTGCCCATTTTTTAATTGGATTGTTTGTTTTCTGATAATGGGTTGTATGGGTTCTTTATGTATGTTGGATATTAACCTCATATGGTTTACAATTGTTTTCTCTCATTCTGTAGTTTGCCTTTTCACTGTGTTGGTGGTTTCCTTTGTTGCAAGAAAGTTTCTTAATTTGAAGTAAATCCCACCTTTTTATTTTTGCTTTTGTCACCTTTGTTTCTAGTGTCAAGCCCAACAAATCATTACCCACATTGATGTCAAAGAACTCATCCCCTGTGTTTTCTTCTAGGAGCTTCATAGTTTCAGGTCTTACCTTTCAAGTCTGTGATCCATTTTGAGTTGGTTTTTGCATACGGTGTATAGTAGGAGTCCATTTTCATTCTTTTGCACACTGCTGTCCACTTGCCTCAACTTGATTTATTGAAGAGACCTCCCTTGCCCCATTGGTATATTCTTGGCTCCTTTGTCATAAGTTAATTGACCATATGTGCTCTGGGCTCTCTGTTCTGTTCCATTCGTGTGTGTGTGTGTGTGTGTGATGCCAGTACCACACTATTTTGATGACCCTCGCTTTGTGGTATAGCTTGAAATCAGGAAGTGTGGTGCCTCCAGCTCTTTTGTTCTTTCTTGGTTGCTTTGGCTGTTTGGGATCTTTTGTAATTCCACACAAATTTGGGAGCATTTGTTCTATTTCTCTGGAAAGGCCATTGGAATTTAGATAACACATTGCGTTGAACCCGTAGATTGCTTTGGGTAGCATGGACATTTTAACAGTATTCTTACAGTCCTTTAGCATGGATTATCTTTCAGTTAATTGTGCCGTCTTCAGTTTCTTTTAAAAATGAATTCTAAGGGCACCTGGGTGGCTCAGTCGGTTAAGCGTCCGACTTCAGCTCAGGTCACGATCTCGCGGTCCGTGAGTTCGAGCCCCGCGTTGGGCTCTGGGCTGATGGCTCAGAGCCTGGAGCCTGCTTCCGATTCTGTGTCTCCCTCTCTCTCTGCCCCTCCCCTGTTCATGCTCTGTCTCTCTCTGTCCCAAAAATAAATAAACATTAAAAAAAATTTTTTTTTTAATGAATTCTATTTTTTTAATGTACAGGTCTTTCACCATTTTGGTTAAATTTATACCTACATATTCTTTCTGCTGCTATTGCAAATGGGATTGTTTTCTTAATTTCTCATTTTGATAGTTCATTGTTAACTGTATAGAATTGCAACTGATTGTTATATTTTTATTTTGTATCCTACAACTCTCCTAAATTTGTTTATCAGGTCTAATGATTTTTTTATGGAGTATTTAGGGTTTTCTGTATAGAAGATTATGTCATTTGCAAATAGAGACACTTTTACTTCCTCCTTTCTAATTTAGACACCTTTTATTTCTTGCCCAATTGCTCTGGCTAGAACTCTCAGTACCATGTTGAATTAAAGTGCTGAGAGTGGCCATCCTTGTCTTTTTCCTGATCTCAGGGAAAAGCTTTCCGTCTTTCACCATTAAGTACGATGATGGCCTTTATTATGTTGAGGTATGTTCCTTGATGCCCACCTTGTTGAAAGTGTCTTATCATGAATGGATGTTGGGTTTTGCTAAATGCTTTTTCTGCATCTTGTTGAGATGATCATATGATTTGTGTCCTTTATTTTAGTTTTCGTGGAATATCACATTGATTGGTTTTGCAGAAGTTGGATCATATTTATCCCTGGAATAAATCCCACTTGATCATGGTGTATGTTCCTTTTAATATACGTTTATATTTGTTTTGCTAATGTTTTGTTGAGGATATTTGCATCTACGTTCAACAGGAATATTGGCCTGCAGTTTTCTTTTCTTGTAGTGTCCTGGTGTGGTTCTCTATTCTGTTCTGTTGAGCTATGTGTCTGTGTGCTGGTGCCATACTGTTTTGTTTTCTGCAGCTTTGTAGTATGTCTTGAAATCTAGTACTGTGATACTTCCAGCTTTGTTCTTTTTTTTTTTTTTTTTTTTTTAGTTGGCTTCATGCCCAGCACAGACTCCAACGTGGGGCTTGAACTCACGACCCTAAGATCAAGACCTGAGCTGAGATCAAGAGTTAGATATTTAACCAACCGAGTCACACAGACTTTTTGGTGGAAACTTTACGATTTTCTATGTATAGTATTATGTCATCTGCAAATATTGAGAGTTTAACTTCTTCCTTACCAATTTGAATGCCTTCTACTTTTTTTTCTTACCTGGTTGTTTTGGTTAGGACTTCCATTAGCATGTTGAATAAAACAGAAGAGTGTGAGCTTTTTTGTCTCGTTCCTGATCTTGGAAGCCTTATTCTTTTTCTCGTTCCTTGAGGTGTGAAGTTTTGTTGTCTCTTTGAGATCTTTCTTACTTTTTTTTTTTTTAAGTTTATTTATTTATTTTGAGAGAGAGGGAGAGAATCCCAAGCAGGCTCTACACTGTCTGCACAGAGCCCAGCATGGAGCTTGAACCCCTGAATGATGAGATCATGACCTGAGCCAAAATCAAGAGTCGGTCAGTTAACTGACTCTGCCATCCACGCTCCCCAAAGATCTTTCTTATTTCTTGATGTAGGCAGTTATCACTATGAACTTCCCTCCTAGAGCTGCTTTTGCTGCATTCCGTAAGTTTTGGTATGTTGTGTTTCCATTTTCATTTGGCTCAAGATAGTTTTTTTTATTTTTCTTTTGACTTCTTCACTGGTTCATTGGCTGTTCAGTAGCATGTTTTCTAATCTCCACATATTTGCGAGTTTTCCAGTTTTTATCTTGTAGTTGATTTCTGTTTTAATATCATTGTTACAAAATATGCTTGATATAATTTCAGTCTTCTTTATTTTATTTAAAAAAAAAATTTTTTTTACTGGTTTTTTTTTTTTTTTTTTTTTTTTTAATTTATTTTTGAGAGAGAGACAGAGACAGAGTGTTAGCAGGGAATGGGCTGAGAGAGATCTGAAGCAGACTCCAGGCTCTGAGCTGTCAGCATGGAGCCCGACACAGGGCTGGAACTCGTGAACTGCAAGATCGTGACCTGAGCTGAAGTCGGCTGCTTAACCGACTGAGCCACCCAAGTGCCCCAGTCTTCTTAAATTTATTAAGATTTGTTTTGTGCCTAACATTTGATCTGTCTTGGAGAATGTTCCAAGAGTGCTTGAGAAGAATGTGTATTCTGTGGCTTTTGGATTGAACGTTCTGTATATGTCTGTTAAATCTACCTAAGTACGTTTAATTAGAGCCTACCCCTTGAGGCCACACCTGTGAAGATAAGCTAATAGTCCCGTTTCATGGAGAGACAGGGCATTTCTGTCTGCTGCCTAGGAGGGGTGCCCTGCTGGCGGGGTGGGTGCACAGAAAGCTGGTTAAGAATTGTTTCTCTGCTTGTTACAGTCCCTTAATAAACTGGTCAGTGTGTTTGCCTGGGTTCTGCCAGCCGCTGTAGAAAATGTATCAAACCTAAGGAGAGGATCGTGGGAACGCTTAGTTTGTAGCCAAATTGGACAGAAGTTGTGAGTAACCTGGGTGCCTCCTTCTTGTGATTGGCATCTGAAGTGGAGGTGGGGGCAGTCTGGCGGGACCGAGCCCTTCACCTGTGGGATCTGACACTGTCTCCAGGTTGGTAGGGTCAGAATTGAGTTAAATTGTAAGACACGCCAGCTGGTGTCACAGAGAGCTGCTTGGCGTGGGGTTAAACCACATACTTGGTGACCAGAAGTGTCAGAAGTAGTGTTCTATGTAAAAATAAATAACAATAAATAATAATATTCCGAGTAATTTTCTAGGTAGGCCAGTTTATGTATTTACAAAAACTATAATAGTTTTTCTGTATGCTTATAACCTATATTAACCTTCAGAGGATATTTTTTTGTAAACTTAAGGCAGTTAGCGCTCGGTACTTATACACTTAAGGCATTTGGGACAGTACACCAGTTAAAGAGTATTTCCTTCCAGTTTGCACCAGTGTAGTCTGTTGACTAACGTGAGGGCCATAGAGAGACCAGGTCTTCGTTGGTCACTCGTTACAGACACAGCGCCTACTACACTTACACCAGTGTCTTCGGTCCTAGCTGACTAATTCATATTCAAAGCGGGTCTTGAGGTAGGTAGTCTACTTTCATAGACTGATTTGTTTCCCAGGTGAAAATGTGCTGGAAACTCGAATCCTGCCCCTTTTTACAGTCCTACCGGGTTATGTGTTGGAGGCGATGCATTCAGCCGTACAGGGGACTCTGTAGTCCTAAGTCTGTTCCCAGTAGTATCATTAGTCAGAAATGACTGCTGCATTGTCCGCTGAGGCCTTTTTGATGCTTCTTTTAGCTGTTTCCGTGTATGCTTGTAGATGTGGCTTGTAGCCAATTTTATGGAAAAATCAGGAACCCCCTTTAGATGATAAGGTTTAGTTAACCTATTAAACGTACCAGCAGTCCTATGAAGAATGGAAGTGAAGTCCTCAGAATAATCACTCACACGGATTTAATCAGAAGTTACTCAGAGAATGAAAACATATCACGGACAATTCTCTAGACTCTTCTAACATAGCCAACAAAACCTGTCATGATTGTCACCAAATGACAAAGGTCTTCAAATCTAGAAGAAAAAGGAAAAAAAAAAGCTCGATAAAAGGATAAAATTTTGCCAGTTTCTTCAGCCCCATATAAGAACATTAGTAATAGTCTTTTCTCCCAAAGTAAAAATTCATAAGAGCTAAAACATAATTCACATTAATAAAATACGACTTCCCTTTAGTTAACCTAGGGAACTTGAACTTCTTTTTGGCTCTCGGGTTCTCTTCATGTTACTTGTTTGCCGAACAGGACAGATTTTAGAATGCTGACGTGTTCATTGAAATCTGGAGTCTGCCCGAAGTCCCCTTATCCTCTCTTTCCTAAGGTGCTGGAGCAAGCAAGCCCTTGGGGCGACTGTCCGGGCAACGTTAACGAAGAAGGCACCTTGGTAGTTTTATTGTTTTGGGTTTGGGGCCAAGACAAGAGGTGATAAGATTTGAAAATAAGGTGATAAATGCCTGAAGTCAAGAAATGGTTATAGACAACGTTCGAGAGAAACGTAGTACCCATCAGCAAGCATTATTAGGAACCCTCACGTTTTCTACTTTGTCTTAAATATTTGTATACTTTTTCTCCCATTTGATGGTGGATTTGCCTGTTTGATATGTCTGTTGGATTCTAGTGATTAATTATTAAAACTAATAAACTACCAAAGAGAGAGAAAGCTGGCCTCAAACACTGAATGAGTTGCATTTATAAAGAGAGCATTATGAAAGGCAAATCACTTTCTTTTTGATAAGAAAAGCAAAAGGGTTTTTTTCATTTACACGCATACACGTAGAAATAGTCGTCTCGTTTTACAGCTTCAGCCAGGGGTCAAAAGTGAACCCCTGTCACATAAACTTAGTGTTCAGCAGTTGTGTATCTGAAGTGGCTACTTTGATTCCTACATATTTTTCTCCTGAGTGATCTGAACTAATAGTGTCACGCAAACGAATACCATGGAAAATGCTAGGAGTGTTCAGACTCTCCGAGACAGACTGACAAAGACAGCCGGATTCTTTCTCAGTCGACCACTCCGCACAGCTCACGTGGAACAGAGTGTTGGAAACTGAAAGAGTCCCGTGTCGTAGTCACCAACAGGAAAATAGTGGCCATGCCTAAAATTAGGAACAAAATCAGACTCGGCCAAGATCTAGGAAAACGAGTTCTCGCATGATTGTCATGTTCACAACGTGCCCCAGATCCTAGGTGTCCACGTCACAGAATCGAGGGTGGGATTTTTCTTGTTAGAAAAACGGTCCCTAGTTGAAGCGGGGGTGCATTCAAGGGGGCATGTGTGTCGTTTGGCCTACTGAGGACCGGAACCTGGACTGTTCTGAGGTTTCGTGTGCTCGCTCTCCTCGGGTGCCCAGCAGTCTCTTCCCCGCCCACCGACTGCCACCTGCCTGCCGACCCTCGGGGAAGCAGGGTGGTGGTCTGGCTTCCATTCCTATCGTGATTAGGTGGGGTCTTTACTGCTCTCTCTTTCGTTTGCTTGCGTAAACCTTGAATCGAATAAAGCATAGATGAGGTTTTCTCTCACACACGGTACCTGGTTCTGGACACGGGTCTTTTCTCATCCTGTTGGACTTTGGTGCACGGTGGAGACATCCGGTCTTTAGTTGTAATAAAAAATTCATATCTCTGTTCACAGTTACTATTTTGGGTAAGGTTTTGAAATGAAAAAAGTAGTTTTTAGATCTAAGCAGAACAACCTCGATTCATGCCTTTTCTTCCTTGAAGCTGTTTCCCAGACCCCTCACCACTGCTTTAAACACATGGCACGGCCTCGTGCCATTTCTGGCCTCACCTGGGCCCTTAGCCTCCTGTTTGCTCTCGTTCTCCCATCTCGTTCCAGCTTTGACCTTCTGCTGGCTATTTCCTCTGCCTCCCAGATCCCCTCGTGGCGAGACCTAATGAGAGTCACGTCTGAACTTAATGTCACTTCTCGGTTGCTCCCCGTTCTTCATATTTTAATTATTGGCCTAGCATTCATTATTTTCTGAATTTTTCCTGTTTTCTTAGTTTTTCTTACTTCCTATTGTCTGTCTACCTGAGAACAGTGTAAACCGTCCTATTCACCAGCGTCTTTTAGCACTTAGAGCAGGACTTGGACTTAATGAGTGCTCAGTCGTTGTTGAACAAATAAATGAATGATCCCGTTGAAAGAACCAGTGTTCAGATTCTACAAGTAACTTGCCTTTGGGGGCCTCAATTTTCCCATCTGCAGAATGTGTGTTAGTGTACCTATTTGTTACACAGTATAGACTTGTTTTTTAAAAAGCAGTATAATTCATAGAGAAAAGAAATACATCAGCCTTGCCTTATTTGCTGGAACTTGAAGGCAAAATAAAATCAGAGTAGACCATATGAGGTTCTCCTGAAACTTTTTTTTCTCTCTTTTTCTTCATTTCTTTTTTTCTTTCTTTTTTTTCCCCCTTCCTTTTATGTATTTGGGAAATCTCTTAAGACTGATTTCATACCAAACATCAGAAAGAAACGTAGACCAGTAAGATGAGTGGAAGAGGTAAGTCTATGGAGACATTGCAGAATAAAATAAAAAGAATAGTCACTCAGTAGGAGTCGGACAAGAAACTGAGGTTTTTATCGGAAGTCTCCCTAGCAGCTACCAAAATTAAGGCAAGTCACTTGACCTCATAGAGCATCTGTTTTCGAATCTGTAAACTAGAACTAACATTTCTTCTTACCTGCTTCATGGGATTGACATAAATGACAACACGTGAAAGTTACTTTTTAAACTGTAAATCATGAGGGGCGCCTGGCAGCTCAGTGGGGGGAGCATGCAACTCTTGATCTCGGGGTTATGAGTTCAATCCCCCCGTTGAACATAGAGCTTACTTAAAAAAATAAAAATAATAATGCATGTATACATACATGCATATGATAAATCACTGACTACATATAAGGTAATTATTATGATCGGGTCTAAAATTTAGGTTCTTTCTGCAAAACTGCTGGAAAATGCTAACATAGCTGTTTTTTTATGTATAATTCCTAAAAGACAATTCCAAACATGTAGATACTTTTTTTTCCCTTTATGTTTATTTTTGAGAGCTAGAGAGAGCACGAGCAGGGGGAGAGGCAGAGAAAGAGGGAGAGGGAGGATCCAAAGCAGGCTCTGAGCTGTCAGCACAGAGCCCGATGCAGGGCTCAAACACCTGAACCGTGGGATCATGATGAGCCAAAGTCAGAAGCTCAACCAACTGAGCCACCCAGGCGCCCCAAAAGCATAGATTCTAAAAGTACATGAAAGCACTTGGTATCCCTCCCCCCAAAAATATGCCTTTGAAATTTAAGCCACTGTTAAAGCAAATACTCTTGATAGAGTGATTTGTTTTCTGTGTTTGACCACAGGAGATTTCGTTGCCTCTGATTATTTTTTGTTCTTTTCTAATCACAGCCCAAAGAGCCGGCTGATCCAATTAAAGAAGGAGAAGCTGGAATACAGCCCTGGAGAGCACGAGTACGGGTTATTCCCAGCCCCCATTCATGTCGGTGAGTACGCGGTGTGCACGACACATGGCCGGAAACAAAGGAGAGGGTGTTTCTTGAGTTTGGATGAGATGTTGGTGTTACTGTCATTTCTGCGTCTTCCATGAAGTCGAGCTCTTTCTTTACCATTTAGTTTATACTCAGTCTGAAGGATTCTGCAAATTCCTTGCTGTCTAGGAGTCAAAATGACCTAAATATTTCTCACTCAGGTTTCAGTAACAAAAAAACACTATGTCCGTAGCTTTGGATTCCCTGAGCGTGTCACCTAGGAAAAATCAGCTATTCATCACTTCACTGTCACGTGTTTTCCGTGTTCAGAAAGACATGATTTATGGTATGGAGTCACCAAAAGGAAGAGAGCCCACTATTTTTCCTGATCATTTATCTGCTTGAAAATTGAGCAAGATTTATCTTTCCATTCCTTTTGGGGGCAGGGGGCAATGTCAAGGTTTTGTTCAGCATTGGGGCAAGCATGCCTGCTAGGCTCCTACTGTTGAGCAGCATTTACCTAGCTGTCCTCCTGGATTCCTCCCATTCTGTCTCTGCCGCATCCCGTCCGTCCCCCCACGTCCCGTGACCGCCGCCCTTGCAGTACCCCGCACCACCCCCAGGTGTGTCCCACGCCGGTCTCAGGCTCGTGCTCGTGCGGCAGCCGCCTGACACGTGTGTCTGTTTCCATTCATGTTCCCTCCAGTTCACGGTCTGCATAGTAAAGAAAGACAAGATTTTATAACTGTTAAGGATGACCTGGTCCCTGACTACCCTCCCAGTCTCTGCCTCTCCCTTCTGTCCCTTCCCCGCTGTCTTCTCTCAGCTCCTGGAACAGAGCATCATTTTCTTCTTGTTCCCACTGCCCAAACAGCTCTTCCCTGGACTCTTCCTGTGGCTGGTTTCTTCGCGTCCCTTGAGGATGAGCCTAATGTCAAAGTCTACCTAAATGTCATTTTCTTTAGAATTGTTTTCTTGATTGTCCCACCAAAAATGGTCCCTCCCTTTATCTTGTATCACAGCATTTCTTTCTGTAACCCATGATTACCCTAGTTGTTTACTCATTTGTTATGTCTCCCTCATTAGGTTATAAGCTCCAGGTACAGGATCATTTGTCTCTCTTCTTCTCCTTTGATTTCCTAGTGCCTAGTACATAACAGAAGTTCAGCAAATACTTGTACAAATGAAAGAAAAGGAGGAGAAATGAGGACAACTTTTTTTTTTTAATTTATCTTTTTAATTTTATTTTTTATTTTTTAAAATTTACATCCAAATTAGTTAGCATATAGTGCAACAGTGATTTCAGGAGTAGATTCCTTAGTGCCCCTTCCCCATCTAGCCCATCCCCCCTCCCACCACCCCTCCCATAACCCTCAGTTTGTTCTCCATATTTATGAGTCTCTTCTGTTTTGTCCCCCTCCCTGTTTTTATATTATTTTTGTTTCCCTTCCCTTATGTTATTCTGTTTTGCCTCTTAAAGTCCTCATATGAGTGAAGTCCTATGATTTTTGTCTTTCTCTGACTAATTTCACTTAGCATAATACCCTCCAGTTCCATCCACGTAGTTGCAAATGGCAAGATTTCATTCTTTTTGATTGCCGAGTGATACTCCGTTGAATATACGTACCACATCTCCTTTATCCATTCATCCATCAATGGACATTTGGGCTCTTTCCATCCTTTGGCTGTTGTCGACAGTGCTGCTGTAAACGTGGGGGTGCACGTGTCCCTTCGAAACAGCCCACCTGTATCCCGTGGAGAAATGCCTGGCAGTGCAGTTGCTGGGTCGTAGGGTAGTTCTAGTTTTAGTTTTTTGAGGAACCTCCATGCTGTTTTCCAGAGTGGCTGCACCAACTTGCATTCCCAAGGACAACTTCTTGAATGTAGGTGACAGGAGCAGTTTACTCACGTAGTGCATGTTGGCCCTGTGTGTTACAGCCTTCTCTTTCAACTGAGACTCTTGCTCCTCATGACTGTGGGGCTCTTCTCTGTGCTGTGATGACCGAATCCCCTGTTTCTCCTCCAAGAGCTCAGCACTAGCAGTGTATTTAAAGCAGCAAGCATAGATAAATTGTGCAATGAAGATTAGTGTGCTTTAATTATTCTGTGCTGGGTGGCTGGAGAATGGTTTAACTGCAACATAAAGTTCCAAGGTTTAATTCTGTTACCTTAATGAAGGTAAGAAGTTCCACATTCTCTGGGATTCATGCCGAAGTCCTTCTGAAAGAGCATTTTGTTTTCACTACTTACGGCATCGCAGTGGAAACAGATTCTCAGCAGATTTAGCTGTTTCCTAGAATCTGGTAATGATCAATAGGCTTAGAAAGGAAGAAGTAATTTAAAAGTCCCATTAAAGGAAAACATGACTCTGGGCACCTGGGTGGCTCAGACCATTGAGCATCTGACCCTTTGGCTCGGGTCATGATCCCAGGGTCGTGGGATCGAGACCAGCATCGAACTCTGCACGGAGTGTGGAACCTGCTTGGAATTCTCTCTGTCCCCCAACTCCCCTAAAAAAAAATAAATAAAGGAAAACATGACCATTTCAGTCTTACTGGTTTTGTCCTGGCTGGGATCTAGCTTAAATCTTAGAATGAAGCTCTAATGATTCAAGGGGATGAAGGTATGTTGGTCCACTCCAAGGAAAATGGGAAGAATAATAGGCCAATATTTCTCTCACATTTCTGGCACATAACGTGGTTAAGAGGTCCAGAATGGAAGTCCTTTTCTTGAAATAAAGTTTTGTCTCCGCGTCCCTACTTCGGTGTCTGAGACTAATCTGTACCCAGTGGTCTGCAAAGTGAGTAAATAATGGAGGAACCTTCCCAAGTGGAGTAGGTCTTTTTTCCTGTGAAACAGAGTTTGAAATCAGGCTGTCGGATGACAGATTTTTTTTCCCCGACACTGCCATTTTGTCGTTCATATAGTATTTGTATGGTTAGGATAGGGTGGTGGGTCAGTCACTTGTTCTGAACGGGTCATTTCCAGTGTCATGTAAACAAAGAGCAGGACTTGAGTTCGCCACACCTGGGTTCATCTCTGCCTTTGCTGTATTATGTGAATAAAGTAGTTATATAATAAAATAATAGTGCATCTTACCACTGATAGAGTCAGAAGGAATAAATGGAAAATAACGTTCATTTTCAAATGTTTAAGGATGGGGTGCCTGGGTGGCTCAGTCGAGTAAGCATCTGACTGTGGCTCAGGTCATGATCTCACGGTTTGTGGGTTCGAGCCCTGCGTTGAGCTCTGTGCTGACAGCTCGGAGCCTGGAGCTTGCTTTGGATTCTGTGTCGCCCTCTGTATCTGTCCCTCCCCTGCTCACACTCTCTGTCTCAAAAATAAATAAACATTAAAATAAATAAATACATTTTTTAAATGTTTAAGGAAATCAGGATTGTTTATCTCATTACAGAAGTACATTTCAAATAAAATTTTACTTTTCACGATAAATATTTACCAAAATGTATGTTATACCCTTAAATTTATATTCAGTTGGGTTTTTTTTGTATTTTTTTTAACATTTATTTATTTTTGAGAAAGAGACAGAGCACAAGTGGCGGAGGGGCAGAGAGAGAGGGAGACCCAGAATCCAAAGCAGGCTCCAGGCTCTGAGCTGTCAGCACAGAGCTCAGCAAGGGGCTCGAACTCACGAACCTTGAGATCATGACCTGAGCTGAAGTCAGACGCTTAACCAACTGACCACCCAGGCGCCCCTGTAGTTGATTGATTTCTTGCAAGAATGCCATGACAGTTCAATGGGGAAAGCACGATCTTCTTTCTTTCTTTCTTTCTTTCTTTCTTTCTTTCTTTCTTTCTTTCTTTCTCTCTCTCTCTCTCTCTCTTTCTTTCTTTCCTTCCTTCTTTCTCTTTTCCCCTTTTTACTTCCTTCCTTCCTTTGATAAAGAGCACATGCACACAAGCCGAGAGGGAGAAAGAGAATCCCAAGCAGGCTCCATGCCCAGCACAGAGCATACAGGCCTCAATCTCACGACCTTGACATCTGGACCTGAGCTGAAGTCAAGAGTTAGACACTTAACTAAGACACCCGGGCGCCCCAGGCATGATGTTTTCAATAGATGGTTCTATGGTAACTGGATAGTTGGATTCTCGCCTCATACCATTTAAAAAGTTAATCCAAAATGGATCATCAACTACAATATAACTGCTAAAACCATAAAACTCTTGAAGAAAACATAGGGCTTAAATCTTCGTGACCTTGGATTAGGCAATAATTTCTTAGCTATAACACCAAAATCCTGGGCGATGACAACAAACAGACAAAGTGAACTTAGTCAATATTTAAAACTTTGAAAACCACGATCAAGAAACTGAAAAAACAATGCACAGGACGGAAGAAATCTTTGGAAATCTTATCAATTAAGAGACTTGTATCCAAAAACCTATACGTGCAGGGAACTGTTGCGACTCAATACTAAAGAAACAAACAACACAGCTTTTTAAATGCGTAAATTATTTGAGTAGGTACTTCTCCAGAAGGGATGTGCTCATGGCCAATAAGCACATGAAAAGATGCTCCCAATATCATTAGTCATTAGGGAAACGGAAGTGAAAACCGTAATTAGAAAGCACCTCTCACCAGTAGGAGGGCTTTAATTAAAGGATCGATGTGTTTGCAAAGAAACTGGAACCCTCACGCGGTGTTGCTCGCAATTGTTGGTACCGCCCTCTTGGGAAGACATTTTGGCAGCTCCTCAAAAAGTTAACCGTGGAGTTACCACGTGACCAGCAATTCTGCGGCTACCTATAGACGCAAGAGAAAGGGAAGAAACGTCCACACAAGACGCAGACACAGGTGTTCCCGGCGGCAGTATTCCTGACAGCCGCAAGGCAGCCGCAACCCACGTTTCGCGTCAGTGGGTAAGTGGGTTCACAAGACGTGGCCCGCCCATCCCGCGGGGGGTTACTCGGCGGTGACCAGACCGGGGAGCCGCGCGAACGCCGTGCTGTAGGAAAGAAGGCAGTCGCGAGGGTCATGTGCTTTATGACCGTTTATAGGAAATGCCCGGAGTAGGCAGACACCTAGAAACACGGGGTAGATGACTGTTCCATAGGGTCCGGGGTGGAGGCGTGGGGAGGGACTGCTAATGGGTACAGAGTATCGTTTTGAGATGACTGAAGGGTTCTGAAATGGTGTTGGTTGCATCAGTCAGAGTTCTCCAAGAAAACGAACAATAAGACGGTTTTTTATTTTTATTTTTTTAATTGATCTCCACATCCCAACGTGGGGCTCACACTCACAGCCCCCGAGATCAGGAGTTGCATGCTCCACTGACCCAGCCTGGTGTCCCAAAATCTTGATTTTTTAAATTCAGTCCCCATCATTCTCATTTTAATAGGGTTTTTCTTAATCTTATATATATATAATTTTTTTTTCGAGGGGCGGGGGTTGGACAGAGCACAAGCAGAGAAGGGGCAGAGAGAGAGAGGGGGAGCTGTCAGCGCAGAGCCTGACTCGGGACTCTAACCCACAGACCATGAGATCATGACCTGAGCCGAAGTCGGATGCTTAATCGACTGAGCCACCCAGGCGCCCCATTGTTTATAATTTTTTAAGTAAGCTCTGTGTGCAACGTGGAGCTTGAACTTAACACCCTGAGATCAAGAGTTACATGCTATAGGGGCACCTGGGTGGTTCAGTTGGTTAAGCATCTGACTCTTGATTTTGGCTCAGGTTGTGATCTCACGGTTCATGAGTTCGAGCCCCACATGGGGCTCCGTGCTGACAGTTTGGAGCCTGCTTGGGATTCTCTCTCTTTCTCTTCCCTCTGCCCCTCCCCCGCTTGTGTGTGCGTGCTCTCTCTCTCTCTCTCTCTCTCTCTTTAAATAAATAAATAAAAACTAAAAGAAACTTTTTTTTAACGTGTTAGGGGAGGGGTGCCAGCTGGCTCAGGCGGTGGAGCTGTGACACTTGATCTCAGGGGGTCATGAGTTCAAGCCCCATATCAAGGGCTCGATTACTTAAAAATGAAATCTGAAAAAAAAATCTGGGATTCGTAGTTTTTCAAAATTCTTCTGGGGCATGTGGGAGCAAAAAATGTGAAGACATGTGGTGTTTCACATTTGGCTTCTGGAGTCAGGCCACAATTCAGAGTCTGCCTCCACCAATTACTGTCTGTCTGACCTTGGGCAAGCTGACACATCCCAAGGCTTCAGATTCTGTATTGTAAAATAGAAGTTAATATGAATATTAAATAAAATAATGTATGTAAAATACTAAGGAGAGTACCTAACACATAGTAATCACTTCATAAGAGATAATTTCTGAATTGACATTGTTTTTTACAATAAAATACTCTCGATAAGAATCTGCTACTTACTACACAGCTGTTACCTCTGGGTCCTTGTTCAGTATATTACCACACTTTTTCTTGCTGAGCTCAGAAAACACTTCAGAATTCCTCCTGGCGCTCCTGTTGGTTGTCACTGCCAGCCGTTCAGACTTCTGCCAGATCTCGGGATCTGGAGAGAATATAGGCCTTCTGTACAAAATGGACTTAAATAGCAGACCTTGGGGGCACCCAGGTGGCTCAGTCGGTTAGACGTCCGACTCTTCGTTTTGGCTCGGGTCGTGATCTCACAGTTCATGGGTTCAAGCCCCACGTTGGGCTCTGCGCTGACAGTGCAGAGCCTGCTTCGGATTCTGTGTCCCCCTCTGTCTCTGCCTCTCCTCTCCCTCCCACGCTCTTCCCCTCTCTCTTTTCCCCCCTCTCTTTTCCCCCTCTCTCTGCCCCTTCGCTGCTTATGCACACAAGCTCTCTCTCAAAATGTATAAACTTTAAAAAAAAAAAAGGGGGAGGGGACACAGGGGTGGCTCAGTCAGTTAAGCGTCCGACTTCAGCTCAGGTCACAATCTCACACTCCATGAGTTCGAGCCCCGCATCGGGCTCTGTGCTGACAGCTCAGAGCTGGAGCCTGCTTCGGATTCTGTGTGTCCCTCTCACTGACCCTCCCCCACACTTGCTCGTTCTCTCTCTCTCTCTCAAAAATACATAAACATTTTTTTTTTTAATTAAAAAAAATAAAATAGCAGACCTGAGACTTGTATTCTGAGAAAGGCCTGCTTGCAAGGTTGGGCATTGGCTGGCATCTGGGAACTTGAATATCTAACGTTTTCCTGTCAATACAAAACTTTCCTGCACGCGAATGTCTTCGTGTGCCCGCTGTGTATTCACTGTATGGTTTCTGCTGAACACCTGCTTTCATTTGAAGAGTCTAGAATCTGGTACATTCTAGACAGAGAGTAGCTGTATGATCAGCCACCAATCAAAACCTTGAGCACTGAGTTTGTAATGAGCATCCTTGATAAACATTTCACACGTTGTGTTCTTCCCATATATTGGCAAAGATTGTGTCCTGTGTGACCCCACTGGGGGGAGAACTTGGGTAAAGTTGGGCCTTGTTTCTCCCCCCGTTTTGCCGGTGCATTTTCTCCCTTTACTGATTTTGCTTTGTATCCTTTGCTGTAATGAAGTACAGCAGGAACGTGACCACGCGCTGGTCCTGTGAGTCAGCAGACCCGAAGGTGGTCTCGGGGGCCTGGACAACCCGCGCAGGCCAGCCCTCTCGTGGCCAGATGGTCTTGAACAAGTCACATACTCTTCATTTTACCGTCTTCACGTATGTAGCGACTACCTTCAACCTGACCTGTGAGGACAGAGTGATGCTTACTTTGTATTTAGCACAGGGAATATAAATTTAAGGGTATAATCCACGTTTTGACAAATAAGTATTTGTCATGAAAAGTAAAATTTTATTTGAAATGTACTTCTGTAATGAAACAATCCTGATTTCCTTAAACATTTAAAAAAACTGATTTGTTTATTTTAATGTTTGTTTATTTTTGACACATCAAGCATGGCGGGGGGGAGGGACAGACAGAGAGGGTGACACAGAATCTGAAGCAAGCTCCAGGCTCTGAGCTGTCAGCGCAGAGCTCAACGTGGGGCTCAAACCCATGAACCATGAGATGATGACCTGAGCCAAAGTCAGATGCTTAACTGACTGAGCCACCCCATCGCTTAATGGTGAAATATTCAGTGTTTCCTCCTAAAACTGGAAAGAAGGTGAAGGTAAAAATGTCCACCCTCACTACACTATTGCACATTCTTCTGGATGTTCTAGCCCGTGCAGTAAGGCGGGAAGATGACAGAAGTCATGAAGACCAGGAAGGAAGAAGTAAAACTATTCCTGCTTACGGACCACATAATCGTAAAGTCCGAAGAGCTGCACAAGAAAGCTACTGCAACTGTTGAGCAAGGTTACTGAAAACAAAGTCGTTATATAAAAATCAGTTGTATTCCTATAAAACTAAACAGGCTCTCACCATACCATCCGACATTTCCACTTTGTTATATTTACCCAGAGGAATTGAACATTAATGTCTACACGGTAACCTGCACACAGATATTTTATAACCGTCTTGTTCATAACTGCCCAACCTTGGAAGCAACTGAGATGTCCTTCAGCAGGCGAATGGATAAACTGGTCCAGCCAGACAGTAAAATGTTATCAGCACTGAAAGGAAATGAGCTATCAAGCCTTGAAAAGACCTTGAGGAACCTTAGAATCATTATGACAAGTGAAACAAGCCAATCTGAAAAGGCTAACATTCTGTAGGATTCCAAGTGTATGACACTGTGGAAAAGGCAACACTGTGGAGGCATTAGTGGTATCGGGTCGGGCAGGAGGGATGAATCAGCAGAGCACAGAGATTTTTGGGTCAGTGGAGCCATTCTGCATGATTCAGTAATGGTGGATAGCTGTCATTACACAGTTTTCCAAAGCCATGGAAGGTACAGTGATGATGATGTGTCCGTACCGGCCCATCAGCTGTTAAGCAGTGCACGGTTCTAGTGAAGAGTGTTGGTGACACTTAGGGCCGGTGTGTGCATTGGACATCTCTGTGCCTTCTGCTCAGTACTGCTTTGAACCTAAAACTACTCTAAAAAACAAAGTATTTTTTTTAAAAAGCATGTGTAGGGGCGCCTGGGTGGGCCGGTCGGCCAAGAGTCCGACTTCAGCGCCGGTCATGATCTCACGGTTCGTGAGTTCGAGCCCCATGTCGGGCTCTGTGCCGACAGCTCGGAGCCTGGAGCCTGCTTCGGATTCTGTGTCTCCCTCTCTCTCTGCCCCTCCCCCACTCATGCTCTGTCTGTCTGT
Organism: Panthera onca; assembly: GCF_046562875.1. Taxonomy (NCBI): domain Eukaryota; kingdom Metazoa; phylum Chordata; class Mammalia; order Carnivora; family Felidae; genus Panthera; species Panthera onca. The sequence continues at coordinate 70,552,806 of NC_138355.1, forward strand.
CTCTCTCTCAAAAATGAATAAACATTAAAAAAAAATGGTTTTTAAACCATGTGTAGTAGTGTAATGAATCCACAGTAATCAGAGGGGCACCCAGCTGGCTCAGTTGCAACTCTTGACCTCTGGGTCACGAGTTCAAGCCCCATGTTGGGTGCACGAATTGCTAAAAAAAAATTAAATAAAAATTTAACACAATAATTAGAAATAAATTTATCTAGTAGGCAAGAACTGTATACTGAAAATTAAACATTTATTGGAGAAATTAAAGAAGACCTAAGTAAATGGAGAAAATGCCACAGTTAGAGATGGGGAGCCTCCGTTGTTATTACTTCAGTGCAATGTAGATTATACTATCAGTAGGCTTTTCTGTAAAAATTGATAAGCCGATTTTCTTCAGTGTTTATTTAGAGAGAGTGTGCAAGCAGGGCAGGGGCAGAGAGAGACAGAATCCCACGCGGTGTGCTCACTGTCAGCACAGAGCCCAGTGTGAGGCCCGAACTCACAAACCATGAGATCTGAAATCAAGAGTCAACATGCTTAACCAATTGAACCACCCAGGCACCCCCCCCCCCCCCCGTAAGCTGATTGTCTAAACATTATGTGGAGATACAAAGAACATGCAAAGTGATCTTTTTGTTGTTGTTTATGTTTGGGGGGGGGGGGGGGGTTACAGAAGATCCGAAGCAGGCTCTGCACTGAATGCAGCAAGTCTGATGCAGGGCTCAAACTCATCAACTGCGAGATCATGACCTGAGCCGAAGTCAGACGCTCAACCGACGAAGCCACCCAGGCACCCCTGTTAAGTGTCAACTCTTGATTTCACCTCCAGTAAACAATCTCATGGTTTGTGAGATTGAGCCCCAAGTGGGGCTCCCTTTTGCAACACAGAACCTGCTTGAAATTCTCTCTCCCTCTTTGTCTCTGCCCCTCCCCTGCTTGCAAGCGTACGTGACCGACCTCTCTCTCTCTCTCTCTTTCTCGTTCTCTCTTGCTCTCAAAATAAATAAAGTTTTAAAAAGCATGAGTTGCCATAAAACAGTTTAGACTTAAAACTGGCATTAGAGGCGCACCTGCCCGGCTCAGTTGGTGAGCATGCGACTCTTGATCTTGAGGTGGTGAGTTCGAGCCCTGTGTTGGGGGTAGAGACGACTCAAAAGTGTTAGTAAACTTTTTAAAAAATAAATAAAATATAAAATAAACTGACGTCAAAATAGATCTCCGGAACAGAGTAGATAGCCCAGAAATAGACCCACACCTTTGTGGTCATTTAATTTGGACACAGGCATCAAAGCAATCCAGTGGGAAACAATGCCCTGCAACGAATGGTGCCGGAACAGGGAAATGTGCACGTGAAGAAAATTAAACTTTGACATCAACCTCACAGCTCCTACAGACCGGATTCGGCACACATCACAGACTTCAACATAAAAGCTTAAACGTAACAGGAGGTGTAAAACTTCTAGAAGAAAGTGTAGGAACATACCTTCATGACCTGCAGGTGACCAAACGTTTCTTGGACGGAGCCCAGTCAGCAGTGACCGCCAAGCCAAGCGCCGGTGGTTGATACGCTGACAAGATGGGAGCATGTCCGTCACAAGACACCATCTCAAAAAGAAACAGACGCAGCACAAGCTGGGAGAACATATTCGCAAACTGTATGTGTCCTGAATACGTAACTCCTACAAATGTATTTATTTAAAAAAAAAAAAAAGACAACCCAACTTTAAAGTGAGGATTTCAACACTTTACCAGAGGAAACGTACACAGGCCAATAAACACGTGAAAAATACTCAGCACCATAACTCATCAAAGAAATACAAATTAAAACCACAATGTGTTGGCACAACCAGATTGTTTATAAACAACTGTGGCAGAGTAAAATGGTACAACTTATTTTTAAAATATGGCCGCTTTTGTAAAACTAGACTTAAACGTACATACACAATACATATGTGTGTAAGAGTGTGCATAGTAGCTTCATCCATGATGCCATGAGCTGGAGACAGCCCAGGACCCCAACAATAGGGCGGATTAACAAACTGTGTGTTCATATGGTGGACTATTGGCCAGCAACTAAAACGGGGAGAAAGTCCACTGCCAGGGTGCTGCCTCCCTGGGCCTCAGCTGTGCCCCGTGCCCCACGCTGGGCTCCATAGTTGCCAGTCTCTGCGCCCGCCCTGCCACTCCTGCACCCGGGCCCTTGGCGCTGGTCTGAGCGCACATGGACCTCCTGCTCCCCCGAGGGCCTTCCCGCTGTGGCACCACTGAACACCCACGGACGCAAAGCTTGCTTGAGTTCCTGAATGCTGTGAATAAGGAGGAAAAGAAGATCTAGAAGCATAGGTCCCTCCCCAAGATGTCTGGGGCCTGGGAGCTGGAAGTGGATGGGATAGAAACCAAATTAGTGTGGAAAGTTTCCGGAGGAAAGATGACTGTGACTTTCAACATGAACAACAGCATCCCAGCAACGTGTGATGGGGGAAGAACCCTCCCAAGGGCAGAAGGTGGAAGAACAGGAGCCTGAACTGACGTCCATTCCCGGTTTTGTGGTGGAAGGTAAGAATGGTGGCAAGAAGGGCCTGGTACTGGACTGTCCCTACCCAGAAGATGAGGTGGGCAAGAAGAGGAGGACGGCAGTGACATTTGGCCATCAGAGAGGTGAGCGGACAACATCAGTCCGTTGTCGAGTCTGAGTGAAAGGACACAAGTTACAAGCTCACCACCGACTCCCTGGCCTGGACCGTTATGACACCAGCTGGATCTTCTGGCCAACCAGGGTTTGGGGGGAGGGCAGTTGGACAACACTTTTGCAGGTGAGCACAGCCCTCGAGCACCAGGAATACGTTACTTTCCTCAAAGATCTGAAAGGTTTTGTCAAGAGCCAGTAGAGCAAACAAGACAAGATGTTGAACATCTCAAGTTTATGGCAGACTCTGGCCAGGGAACAAGCCTACTCTTAAACCAGACACACACACTTTGAGATGGTTTTCATCTGAGCGCCGTGGAAAATAAAGCAGATACAAAGTAGTTGCATTGCCCTCTTTTTTACTGTTAATCTCTTTCTTTCTGTAAACTCTGTTGCTCCTCGATTTTTGTATAATGTAATGACGAACAGTACAATTGGCTTATGTCCTCCAGAAAGAGGTGGAGAGAAGAAGGCGGACCAACTAGGGACCTTAGGACTGAGGAAGTTCATGGTGATGAGTTCCCTGAGTCTTCTTTCTATCTCCTGTATCCCAAACTTGAAGCTGAGAAAGCTAGCGACCTGGAAACGCCATCGGGCAGAAACAAAGCAAGCAAAAAGACGCCTGCTTTCCGTAGCCAAAAGAAAGGGAAAGGGGCAACCTAGCAAGACAGAAAACTTTTAGGCAATATCCTCCAGACCCTAGTCAAATGGCACAGAACAAAAAACCGTTCCGCTGCCCACACTCTCACCAGCAGGTGCCAAGTGGGGAGCCTCAACTTCCATGCCCGCCTGGGAGTACGAAGGCATCCCTCCCTGGCCCGTGACCTGTGCGATGTCAGAGGAAGGCTAATACGAGTCAGGACTTTTACCATCACTAGTAGTGACATGGCCACTCCCACCATGGTGTTGGGGGATGCTGCGTGGGAAGCTAGAACTCCCACCATCCCCTAGCAGTGACCAGGAGCAACACTCAGGTTCCAGGAGCAGGTGTGGAAAAACCCACCCAAAATAGAAGGTTTTTTGTAAAATCCAGAACCTGGTAACTTAATACAGAAAATATCTAGGTTTAAACTGAAATTCCTATGTCAGGGACCCCTGGGTGGCTCATTCGGTTAAGTGTCCAACTCTTGATTTAGGCTCAGGGTGTGATCTCGTGGTTGTGGGATCGAGCCCCACATCAGGGCTCTGCACAGTACCTGCTTGGAATTCTCTCTATCTGAGGTTTAATAAATAAGCTTTAAAAAGAAAAAAATTAAAAAAATAAGCCAAGAGGAAAAAAATCATATGTCATACTAAGAACCAGGGAGATGTTAAACTGAAAATTTTTTTTAACTTTTTAGAATGTTTATGTATTTATTTTGAGAGAGAACAAGCGGGGGTGGGGGGGGTGGGGGGAGAATCCCAAGCAGGCTCCACGCTGCCAGTACAGAGCCCAACACAGGGCTCAGTCTCACAAACCATGAGATCATTACTTGAGCCGATATCAAGAGCTAGACTCTTAACTGACTGAGCCACCCACTTTGACTGAATTTTAAAAAACGGTCAAGGGGCAGCTGGGTTGCTGAGTCAGCTAAGCATCTGACTTCGGCTCAGGTCATGATATCACAGCTCATGGGTTCAAGCCCACCTTGAGCTCTGTGCTGACTGCTCAGAGCCTGGAGCCTGCTTTGGATTCTGTGTCTCCCTCTCTGTGTCCCTCCCCCACTCGCTCGCACACTCCCTCTCTCTCTTTCTTCCTCCCTCACTCTGTCTCGAAAATAAACATCAAAAGTATTTTCAAGGCGGTCAATATATGCCAACACCAATATGTTAGAATTACCTGACAAAAATTTTAAAGCAGTTAGATTGAAAAAAAAAAAAAAGGCACTTCAACAAGCAATTATGAATATGCTTGAAACATGAAAAGAAGTTGAAGCCTCAGCAACGAAATCGAAGACCTAAAGAAAAACCGAATAAGAATTTTAGAATTGAAAGACGCAGTAACTGAAACAAAAGCTTAGGGGTGTGCTCGGCAGCAAGGTGAGGAAGACCGAAGAATCGTGGGCCAGGTGATGGAAGATGTCTGACCTGAACAAAGGAGGAAGTAGACACCAAAAAAAAAAAAAAAAAAAAACCACAGAGGCTACGGGATCATGACAAAAGAGAAATTGGTATTCTCGGTGTGCTGGATGGAGAGAAGACGGGCGGACAAGAAAAAACACTTGCATGAACGGTGGCTAAATGTTTCCCAGATTTGGCGGAAGACACAAAACTACTGGTTGAGGAAGAGGGTCACACCCAACAGGACCCCATTCAGGAGATCCCTGCTGAGACAGGGTCGTCCCATTTCAGCCCACTCACTGAACACAGAGCAGCTTTACATCCGCGCGAGAGAAATGGGTCCCCACCGACCTACGGAGGTGAGACAGCTCGGACGGCAGTGGTTGCTCGTGCGAATCCGTGCAGGTGGCACTACAGTGCAAGCGCTGAAAGAGAGACCGTCTACCCAGATGCCACACCCAGCAAAAGTAGCCCTGCGGGGATTGAGTGGGAGTCAGAGCACTCCCAGACTAAAAGAGTGTGTTGCCAATCGACTCACCCTGTGTGTAAAGAAAGGAAGTCCTCTAAACAGAAAAGAAACAGGGGCACCTGGAGGGGCTCAGTTGGTTAGGCATCCGGCTCTTGATTTCGGCTCGGGTCATGATGTCACGGTTCATGGGTTCGAGCCCTGCGTCGGGCTCCGCGCTGATGGTCAGAGCCTACTTGGGATTCTCTCTCTCCCTTTCTCTCTGCCCCTCACCTGCTTGTGCTCTCCCTCTCTCAAAGTAAATAAACATGTTTTTAAAAAAAGAAAAGAGATAAAGAAGGGACCTCGGAACCTCAGGAGGGCAGAAAGAACAGTAAGTAAACTTACGGGCTTTCCTTCTCCTTTGAGTCTTCTGTGTAACTTTTTAATAACAAATGAGGCAAAAAAATTGACACTGCTGTATTTTTAACAACTTGTTGAGGCATAATTCATATAGCCTCCAATTCACCCATTTAAAGCATACAGTGGTTTTTGATACATTATCTTTCTTGTAGTAAATTACACGTAACTTAGGATTTGCATTTTGCATTTCCACTTTTCATTGTAAGGTTCGGTGACGTAAAGTACATTCATACTGCCGCGCGGCCATCACCCCAACGCTCTCCAGAACTTTTTCGTCATCCCAAATGGAAACTCTGTGCCAGTTAAATAATCATTGCCCGTTCCCTCAGCTCCTGGCAACCACCGCGGTTCTTCTCACTGCTATGAATTTGACCGTTTTAGGATCCTCGTACGGTGGGGCCTTCCAGCGTTTGTCCTTTTGTGCCTACCGTAGTTCACGTAGCGTGACGGCCGCAAGGTTCTTCTGTGTTCTGGCGTGTAGGAGACTTTCCTTCCTTTTTAAGGCTGAATAACACTCCTCTGTGTGGGTGCACACACTCCGTGCCCTGTTTTCGCATTCATCCGCCGACGGACATCTCTGTTGTTTCCACCTTTTTGCAGTTGTGAATAATGCTGCTGTGAACATTGGTTTACAATTCTCTGTTGAGGACCCTGCTTTCAATTCTTTTGTATATATGCCCAGAAGTGGACTTGCTGGATCCTTTGGTAAGTCTATATTTAATGTTTTGGGAAGCGCCGCACTATTTTCCACAGTGGCTGCACCATTTTTATATCCCCACCAGCAATTCTTGAGAGTTCAGTTTCCCCACATCCTCAATAACACTTGTCATTTTCTGTTATTTTTCATAATAACCATCCTAATGAGCGTGAAGTGGTAATCTCATATGGTTTTGATCTGCATTTCCCCTCTAGTGATGTTGAGCGTCTCTTCGTGTCCGTTTTGGCCATTTGTATGTCTTCTTTAGTGAAATGTGTATTCAAGTCCTTGTCCGCTTTTGAGTTGAGTCATTTGTTCCTTGTTTTTGAGCTTTAGGAGTTCTGTATATATCTGGATATGAATTATCAGATACATGATAAATAGAATATCTTTATGACATGGACACAGAAGACCACAAAATGTATAAACACCACTGGAAAAGATCGATAAACTTAATGACATTAACAACCATATACAAGAGAACAGCTCTAGTAATCAGGGTTGAATATGATTGTTTATGATAACTATGTTAAAATTACAGACTTTTTTTTTTTTTTTTTTTTTTAATTACATCAGGGGAAAGGGGCAGAGAGAGAGAAAGAGAGAGAGAAAATCCTGAGCGCAGCACGGAGCCCAACGCAGGGCTCGATCCCATGACCCTGGGATCATGGCCTGAGCTGAAATCAAGAGTCGGACACTCAACCGACTGAGCCACCCAGCACCCCAGAATTACAGAGTTTTAAGTAAGGGTTAGAATGAGGCAAACGGACACCTGGCCGACTCAGTTGGTGGAGCACGCAACTCTTGATCTCAGGGTTGTGAGTTCGAGCCTCACGTTGGGTGTAGAGATTACTTAAATAGAAATAGAAAGAATGAGGCAAATGGCTTAGTTTGGTGGAAAGGATTCAATTTTAGGTGGGAGAAATGACACATGAGAATGTGAAAGCAAGAGGAAGCTGGTTGTGTTTAAGAAATTGTGCTGGTACAGCCATTATGGAAAACAGTATGGAGGATCCTTGAAAAACTAAAAATAGAACAATCAAATGATCCAGCAATTCCATTTATGGATATATATCCAAAGGAAGTGAAAACACTAACTCAAAAAAATATCTGCTGTGCCCTCCCCGCCATGTTCATAGCAGCATTATCTACAATAGCCAAGACATGGAAACAACCTAAGAGTCTGAGGGATGAGTGGATAAAGAAGAGGAAGCATATACATACAATAGAATGTTACTCAGCCATGTTAAAAATAAAAGGAAAGAAAACAAAAGGAAGGAAGGAAGGAAAGAAAAGAGAAAAAGAAAATCCTGCCATTTGTGACAACACGGATGGACCCTGAGGGTATCATGCAAAATGAAATAAGTCAGACAGAGAAAGACAAATACGGTGTAACCTCGCCTGTACCTGCACTCTTTGGGATCTACGAAACCAAAACAAACTCCTAGAAAAGGAGATCAGAGGCACCTGGCTGGCTCAGTCAGGGGAGCAAGCAACTCTTGATCTCTGGCTTGTAGATTCAAGCCCCACGCTGGGTCTAGAGATTACTTAAAAATAAAGAATAATAACAACGCAAAATCTGTTCAAGAAAAAAAGAAAGTGGATCAGATTTGTGGTTACCAGAAGCAAAGGGAGGTGGGGAGGGTATTAGGAGAAAGGTGGTCAAAAGGCGTAAACTCCAGTTACAAGACAAGTAAGTATCGAGGATCTACTGTACAGACTGATGACTGTGGTTAACACTACTGTTTGCTGGATCGGAAGACTTAAGAGAGTAAATCCTAAGAGTTGTCCTCACAAGGAAAAAAAAAAATTGTTGTCTTTTTCTGCTTCCTCTTTATCGTATCTATAAGAAATGCCTCGTGGACACTAAACTTCTAATGGTCATCACTTCGCAGTATATGAAAGCGAGTCCACTGTGCTGTACATCTTTAACACGTACAGTGATGCCTGTCAATTTTATCTCAATAAAACCAGGGGAAATTAACTAGAATGCCAGGCAGGAAGAAAGAAAGAAGAAACTGCTTAGGAAGAGTAGAATTCAAGAAGCAGTGGGGATGATGGGGATTAAGGGAGCACTTGTGATGAGCACCGGGTTATTAAGATGAAAACTTACTTAAAAAAACCATACACACTGTGGGGACGGGTGGTGCCGCCTGACAGCTGGTGCAGTCCCTCGGTGTTTGTTCCTCAGAAGACACCTCTGCGTCCGTCCGTTCCAAAAATACTTGTTCAGCGCTGCCTGTCGTTTGATCAGGCAGTTTCCTACCTGCTTGGGATACACCCGTAAGCAACACAGGTGAAGATCCTTGCCTCTGGGGCTGGCAGTTTTCCACTGGGGGGGATCACACTATCCCTATGTTTCTGGGTCTCACTTCTTTTTCGTCAGGCTGACAAAACGAAAAACTTGAATTCTAGTGTTTTCTTTCGTGAAATTTAAACAGTTTCCTGTAAATATCTTTGATCCTTATTTATAATCTCCTAAATGGCCCACACCCCACTGATAATACTATGCCTTTCAGTGACCCACTACAGCAGAAGGCGCATGCGAGTGGGGAGGGCAGAGAGAGAGAGAGAAAATCCCAAGCGGGCTCCACACTCAGCACAGAGCTCCACGTGGGGCTCGATGCCACGACCCCAGCATCGTGACCTGAACTGAATTATCAAGAGTCAGACACTCAACCGACTGAGCCACCCAGGGGCCCCTGCTACAGTTTTCTTGGGAGAGAATACCAGAGCCATTTACACAGGATAACAGAGGAAATGAATAATTCTTATCTGTTTGTAAAGTGATGTTAGAATTCCGTACTCAGGTTATATATAAGCAAACAGCTTTATCTCAGGCCCGCCGTTTTATTTAAAAAATGCCAAGTTTTCGTCATAGTTTAAGATCTCTTCTTGAAAAGGAAGTTCTCTTTCTCCTGTCTGTTGAGTAGCCCCCTCTCCTTTGAGCTCCTCGCCTGCCGGCTGCCTCATTAACAACTAGGCTTTGCAGTGATGTTCTCAGTCCTCCATTCCTCTTCGTGTTAGGATTGATGTTATGAAAGGAAATCATCGTGACTTTCCCCGTTAGATTTCAAGGTCAGCACAGACTTTAGAGCTTTTGTAACAAGTCTCCTCTTTAAAATGACTTTGTTGCACAAATTCCGTTTTCTTTCAAAGAGAAAAGGATCTCTTTGCTCCTTCCCTAGCGAGCAGTGGCAGTACTTAAGATCTCAAGGCTTTAGCACACAATAAGAAAAATCCACAAAAGATGTGATTTCATCTAATTTTCACATGGCTATAAAGTGATTTTTCCCCCAGTTTTAAAATGCGGGTTAGCTACAGAATCACTGTTTTAAATGAGATTTTCCTGATTGGCTTCCGCTGAGGTATCATCTCTAGCAGAATTTGGTTAAGGAAACCGTTCAGGTAGGTCTCACTTCTTAGAAGTGAATCACCCGGCGGTGGTTTCAGAGATGTTGGAGGACAGAAGAGTGTGCCATCATTTCTTCCTCCGGCTCTCAGGGTGGGGACTGAGGGGAGGGACACAGATCGGGCCAGGAAAGGCACCGGGATTCATCCGAACGAACTGAGAGGTCACTGGCCTCGTCCCACAACACATCCCAGCCAGCAAGTGGACAGTTGCTCCCAGGAGCTGCACAGAAAGGCAGAAGGGGGGAGGGGTAAGGAAAAGGGCAGCTCACCCCATGTTCCTCAGGGGGATCTGGAAAATGGTCTGTGTAGCAGATTTTGTCACTGGTGCTGACCCGTTAAGACTGTATTTCTGGAGAAGATGTAAACAGCTGTTAGGTTGGAGAGCAAGCCCTGGTGTGGTGACTTGGCTTAACCCAAGTGACTCCATTTGGGACCTGTCGTCTCTCTCTCTCTCTCTCTCTCTCTTTAATGTTTTTTATTTATTTTTGAGAGCATGTGAAGGGGGCGGGGGGGGGGGGTTTGGGAGCACAGAGACTGAGATAGAGGATCCAAAGCAGGCCTTGCACTGACAGCACAAAGCCCAACACGGGGCTCGAACCCACGAACCAAGAGATTGTGACCTGAGCCGAAGTCGGACGCTCAACCGAGCCACCCAGGCACCCCTCTTTTTTAATACATCTATGGAAATTCATTGCGAGCAAAAGTCAAGATGTTGGACTGTGGGAAAATTATGTCTTTGAGGTTGGATGAAGTGGATGTGGAGGATATGGATGCTTTCTTAGCGAAAAAGTATTCTTTTAAAAAATGCGTAACTTACTGGATTCTCCTTCACTCTTGGACACACCCTTCAGAAAACATACCAGATACTGCTGGCAAAGAAAGGAGTTAATCCTTCACATTAAGGGGTTTGTACTATTTCTGGGGACCGATTTTGACTTTTTAAAAATTATATTTGTATTGTTATTAAGAAACAGTACAGGGGCGCCTGGGTGGCTCAGTCAGTTAAGCATCCAGCTTCAGCTCAGGTCATGATCTCACAGTTTGTGGGTTCGAGCCCCGCGTCGGGCTCTGTGCTGACAGCTTGGAACCTGGAGCCTGCTTCGGATTCTGTGTCTGTCTGTCTCTCTCTCTCTCTGTCTCTCTGCCCCTCCCACGCTCATGCTCTGTCTCTGTCTCTCTCAAAAATAAATGAACGTTAAAAAATTTTTTTCTTAAATAAAAGAAAAAGAAAAAATCTGGTACGTAGCTAAAATCTGGGTTAGTTGTGTGACCTTCGAAAAGTGACTTCGTCTCTCTGATTCTCAGGTTTTTTTGTTCGTTTTTGTTTTTTTAATCAGTAAATGGAGACATTGTGGAGTTGTGTGTAGGGTGAAGATGTGAGGTAGTTTGTGTAGAATCCTGGTCTGGGACCTGGTACACAGTCGATACTCAATAAATGTTAGGCAAAAGTAAAAGTTCTGTTGTTAAGTAATTTCAAGAAGCAATTATTAAGCACCTGTTGTGGTCACACAGCCCCGTGTCCAGCTCTGTGCTGACAGCTCCGAGCCTGGAGCCTGCTTCGGATTCTGTGTGTGTGTGTCTCCCTCTCTCTCTGCCCTCCCCTGCTCACACTCTGTGTCTCTCTGTCTCTCAATAATAAATAAATGTTTAAAAAAATATATTTTTTTAACGTACCAAAGTTTCCCCTCTTGATAAACCTTTAAGTTGTTTCCACTTTTCACTGCAGACTTTGTAGTTAGGTATTCAGCTTCACTTCCCTATCAGCAAGTGGACTCCAGCTGTAACCCCAAAATTATTGTTACGTTAACTCCACACATCTGATCTCCCAGGATACGCCTGTGATCCGTGCTGCTGTATCCTCAGATCTGTCCGATAAACTCATTGCACATTACATGTTGACGTAAATAACATTTTTATGAGAAATAACTTTCCCAAAGAAAAATTTAATGAGAAAAGTGACTTATTTCACATTTTTGCAAATCTCTTTGATGTCTGATTTAATGTAAGACATCTGGATTTTCTAATCTTTTTTGCATTCAATCTATTAGGATGTTACTGTGGTTCAAATACATGAAGAAATCTGTTCTCATGCAGATAAGAATATTTTAATAATTTCAGATAATTCTTCTTTGACACTGTAGCAAAAATATAAACGTAATTGTTCCTTAAAGGTGAATTATAATGTGGAGTATGAATACTGATGAACTTCTTGTATTCTGGTGCATTAAAGTGATTGCTCTCTCTTGGTATTTAAATGCATTTTTTACCTGGGTGGCTCAGTCGGTTAAGCGTCCGACTCTTGGTTTCTGGTTTCGGCTCAGGTCACCATCTTGCAGTTTCGTGAGTTGGAGCCCCACGTCGGGCCCTGTGCTGGCTGCGCAGAGCCTGCTTGGGATTCTCCGCTTCCCTCTCTCTCTCTGCCCCTCCCCCACTTGTGCTGCCTCTGCCGTTCTCAGGATAAATAAGTAAACTTGAAAAAAAAAATTTTTTTTTTTTTCATAAAAATAAATGGGTTTGTTACCCGTGTGTGACTTTATTGCTTCACGCATTGGCCAGTAAAACAGTTCTGATTCACTGAATTGTATCGTTCTTCCATTCTCTGTGTGTATCCAAAACCATTCGCATTTGTTAATCTTGCCACTTACTTCACGAGGAGAATTTTGTTACAGTTCTAAAGACTCGCGTGATAGTCGCCACGAGTTTTCCAAAACGCCAATGTCCACGCTCAAATTTTATCGCTGAAAACAGACCCTTTCAGCTGTTTCTGAAGTAACCGGCTCACTTCGCTCATTTTCAGTTCCCGAGTCCGAACAGCCACAGCTTGTCAGTCATCTGTCCAAGGACAGGTGGTGCCGCGCGGAAGAGGCTAGCCCCGCTCGCCATTGTGTCTGCGCAAGTGTGTTTCCTGGACACAGCCGTCGAGGATGCGCACTTCTGTTGTGCCGTGCGGGACATTACCATTTCTGACTTGCGGGTCAACATTCCGCAGAATTTTCGTGACTTCATCGAAAGCGCTCACGATGTTTAATGTTTTTATGCTGCCGGCCTGGCTCATTTCCAGTCGTCTCGTTCTCCTAGTCCAGTTCTGTGCCACTTGCCTGAATTCCTGCTAAGATGCCAGCACTTGTACCCACCATCACTTCCCCCGTTAGCACGAATGGCCGCATGGCGAGCCGGCACGTGCCTCCGTAGGACTGGGAGGGCAGTAGACTCGCAGTACTTCGTGGCGTGAAGGCAGTCTTTCCCCCTCGAGTCCCTCGGCATCAGCAGAGTGTCCGCGAACTGCTGGTCCGGAGACAGTGATGGGACGAGCACCCAGGTGACGGAGAAGTGCTTGTAGTTCCTGCGCAGACGAGTCACCTCAAGGACAGAAAAGTCAGAGAGCAAGGAAATAGAAGCAGCCTCTTTAAAGCAGAAAGGGGGCTTTTGACTTTTAATAGAAGGACTGTTCTGATAGAGAGCGGAAAAAATGTTAACAGATCATAAATTGGAATGTAGATACTCTTGAGTTATTTAAATTCAGGGACTCCTAGTTTAGAAAATTCTTATACTTCCCATTTTTACCGACCATCTTAGGTTATTTATAATAATGGAGAACAGACGCCAGATGCTCTAGGAAATAATTTTAATAAACGAACAGTTCTCAGTTTTCGGTTTGCTTCATAACGACCTGTGTCTTTTTTGGTATGTTGTTTCATATAGGCTACTATTAAAATTGATCTTCAGCAGATACCGCATGAAGCATGCTGGAAAAGTGTAGCTAAAATTCAAAATCTGTGATGGAAAAATCTATAAAATTAGAAATTAAATCTTTGTTTTCCTAGTCCGTGTGTATTAGACCTTGTGGCTGTTTGACCCTTTGTATGAGCAGATACCGAAATTGATAGTATGTTTTTGTTTCAGGAAAGTATCTAAGGCAAAAGAGAATTGACTTCCAGCTTCCCTATGACATCCTTTGGCAGTGGAAACATAATCAGGTACAGGAGCCTATCTTACAGGTTTTGTTCTGGGGAGGGGGGCCTGCAAGTCTCTGTCTCTGCCTCCTTGTTACGCTCTCATCTTAGGACGTATGGAGAAGTGTCCCCGTGAAGGTTACGGACTAAGGAAAATGAATTTGCATCCATATTTAATGTGACCTATTTGCCTGTATTCCTACTTCAGAATAGCAGTGAGTTCCTGCTTCCCTGGGCAACCTTCTGCATTATTCTGGACTCTTATTCTGGTAGCAGAGATGGTTCTGTAAGAATCCTGTTTGATGCAGGTCCCGGGAGAGTTTAGATGTACTGCCAGCGGCACTAAGAAATCTTAGGCTTTATTTTTGTTGGCTCCTTCCCATCAGTTTGGAATTTATTTTTCACATACAAAAGAGGTCTCCTACCAAAGGAAACAAGGGAAACGTTTTAACACTTGTGTACTTTTAACAGATCTTTAAATGGGGAACTAAAAGTGGGAAGGTGCTTTCTTTTCTCTCCTTTGCCCTAACTGGAAAGTTTCCCCAGTAATGTTTGTGGTGAGCTGGAGCCCCCGGCCCCATGTTGAAAGCAGCAGTGGAAAAGAGTCATGCAAATGTGATGAATAGACTCCTGAGCTTTGCCCAGATTCCACCAAAGTTTAATTTTGGAAAGCCAGAAGCAATGGACCTTCTCTACATTCTCTTCTCTGGTGACCTCTCTTCAGTCTGGGAGGATCGATACGTTAGACATTTGTGTCAGAGTTCATAACCATGAAGGAGACAATGCTCTGACTATCCCCACTGAAAAGTGATGGTGGGGCTTCTCTTACAGGTTAACACGCCCTCTCTTAGGGCATCTGGGGGGCTCAGTCGGTTAAGCGGCCGCCTATTGGTTTCCGCTCAGGTCCAGATCTCATGGCTTGTGGGATGGAGCCCCGCGTCGGGCTCTGCGTTGACAGTGCGGAGCCCGCTTGGGGTCTTCTCCTCTCTCTCTCTCTCCCCTCCCTGCCTTGTGCTTGCTGATGCACTCTGTGTCTCTCTCTCTCTCGAACTAAATACGTAAACTTTTTTCAAGTTTATTTTCTTAATTGCAGTATGAAAGCTTTATTTCCTGCCTTCCCTCTCCCCTTTATTCACTAAATTAATTGCCTTAATTAAAATGTGAAATGTGTTTTTCTGGAATACCCACCCTGAAAAGGTCAGGGTGCTCATCTTTTTAATTCCATATATTCCCCCAGACCATCTCCACAAGCTCTGTGCAACTTTTCCTTTCTTTTCATAAAGGCAAATCAAGCCTTAAGCAATTTTTGTTTAAGTCTAAAACATGCTAAAGAAGCTTATAATTGAAAACGCATTTTCATTAAAGTGTTTACCGTTTCTTCTGTTGTTGAATCTCTTTCTCTCTCAGCTCACCCTCCTCTAGTCTAGTAAGTCACTTTTTATTTCAGGGTAAAAAGTGATCACACCAAGAAGTTCCCTCAGATACACACAACCCAGAAAATCTTATAAATATTCCCATGGGAGCAGGGCACATGGATAATTTCTTGTGTTTTTAGTGATTGATGCTGCTGCCTGGCATTTGAAGTTAAATGCTATATCAGGATTTTTCTTTTTTTTTTTCTTCTAGCTATACAAAAAGCCAGATGTCCCGCTATATAAAAAAATCCGTTCAAGTGAGTAACTTGGGAGCTATTTTTTCTGCCATCATACCATCAATGTTCTTCTTGGCCTGGCACTTAAAAAATGATCTTATATGTTTACAAATTACTCTTTGCTGTCTTCTCTCAAGATGTCTACGTTGATGTCAAACCCCTTTCTGGTTACGAGGCCACCACCTGTAACTGTAAGAAGCCAGATGATGATACCAGGAAGGGCTGTGTGGATGACTGTCTCAATAGGTACTGTACTAAATTGATTTCTCTAAAAGCACAGGCTTCAAGACCTAGGACACTTCATTTGGAGGGAAAAGTTAAATAAGCTCTTTGAATTGCTCTCATGAAGTTGCATAAAGATACATAAAACCTACTTGATGGGCTGTCTTAATCTACTTGGGCTATTACGGCAAAATACCATTGACCTGGTGGCTTAAACAACTGAAATTTATTTCTCACAGTTCTGGAGGCTAGGAAGTCCAAGGTCAAGATGCAAGTATTTGCTGTCTGGTGAGGACCCACTTCCAGGCTTATAGACAGCCACTTTCTGCCTGTGTGCTCACGTGGCCTTTCCTTAGTGGGTGCTCAGGGAGGAGAGCTCTCTGGTCTTCCTCCTGTAAGGGCACTGATCCCATCGTGAGATTCCCACCCTCATACCCTAATATAAGCCAGTTGACCTCCCAAATGCCCTACCACCAAATAACCATCACACTGGGGGCCGGGGCTTCAGCTGTTCGTTTTGGGGAGACACAAACATTCAGCCCATCACATGGGCTGCGTAGAGTAACAGGGAAAGAATGAGACTTAAGAGTCTTAACCATACCCAGGTTTAAATCCTCTTATTACTTGTAAGACCTGAGGAAGGTTATTTAACCCCTCTAATAAAATTAGTACCTTCTTTATGGGGGGTTGGGAGGGTAAGGATCTTAGGAGACGATGTTCATAAAGTATTCAGCACAGTTCTAGAAACTTTCCTAGATCTCCGTACAATGTCGCCATAATGAGGGCATAAGGTAGGATGGTGGCAGTGAAAGAAGGGCGTGATGCGTTTGGAAGGAAAACTGGTCTGGTGACCCACTGACATGCGCACAGAGACGGACATGTGTTGACTGAGTCAGTGTTGCCAATGAGCGATGGTAATCCTGTTGCCACAGAATGAAAAGTATGGGGTCTGATTAGTTTGGAGATGGAAACTATTATTTTACTCTGGGGCCATTGAGTTCTAAATGACATGGAGGTTTCAAAAGGGAAATGTCTGATAGAGACCCTGGAATGGAGATCTAATTTGTTGGTTTTAGTAACATAAGCAAATTTACAGTAAAGAAGAACCAGTGATGAACTTTACATCGATACTTCCTGTTCTAGATAGTTTTCCTAGCCAAAGACAACTGCTTCCCCAGTGTCTAGTCAACTGTCCTATGGGCTATGGGAATCAATGTTCTAGTACCTCCTGTATCAGCGTGACATCTGAGAAACTCTGCCTTACACATCATTGTAAATTCACATCTTATATAAACATACATGCATACATACGGTTTTACATAGGAGTCATGGCTGCTGGTATAGTCTGTGTTGTGCACTGATTTTTTTTCCACTCACAGATGCTTTATATACACACTTTTATGTATCCGTGTGGTCCGCTCACTCACCATTTTTAGGTGCTCTGTTACCTTGTGTAGGTTGATAGCCCCTAGTTTGCCAGCCTCCTGTGGTTCATCATTCACATGACTCCCAATGTTTTGCTATTAAAAATGGCACCACAGTGAAACTGGGCACGTTCCTCTTTCTTTAATTCTTAGGGTGCTCTCTCCGAAGGAGGCTTACCTATACGGACTGTGAATGTTTGCATAATTCCTACTCTGCGCTGTCCAGTGGCTCGCATGAAACGATGAGTGGATTTGGGGTGTCACCACCAGTACCTGAATATACTCACTTCCCCATAGTTCCATCCCCGCTTAGGGATTCACACCTAACTTTATTTTCGGTGCTTTATATTTCATTGGTTTAATATTTGGGAGTATCATATATCTTTAAAATTGCTTAATTCACATTCCTTTATGTGCTAACATTACTGTGTTTTTTTATATGATATTTATTATCTGTGAAATTGCTGTAATACAGCGACTATCTCATTGGCTACTTCCCTCTCTTTTTCACAGTACTCCAATGAGATAGATAATAGTTTTATATTTTATAAATGAAGGATCCTAGAGTCTGGGTAGCAGATTGCTCCATATTGTACACAACACTTGAGTGACAGAGACAGAATTTGAATCCACACATGTCTTAATCAGAATTTGTGTTCTTTCCAGTATATACTCTGCTTACTTTTAAGTCGTTAGTCTTTTAATCACATGGAATTGGAATCCAAATATTTATTACCTTTACATAATTACATTGGTTGTCTTGGGTCATTTTTGTTGGTATGGGTGTCACATTTATCCTTAACACCGTGTTGTCTTTCTTCAAAAACAAGCAAACAAACAAAAACCTCAGATACAATGCTGCCAACTTTATATCAGGAGAATATGGTTCCTACATATGCATGCATCTAATGAATGATGTGATAAATGCATACATTTAAATACAAATGTATTTATTTATTTATTCTGTATTTAATAAAAATTAAAATTTATTTATTCTGTACTTAATAAAAATTAAAATATAGTATTCAGTGGGTGCTTCCTTATATATTTAAAAGTAACCCACATAAAGATTTACTTAAATGGAGCAACCTAAAATGTCTTTCCTGTCTTTGGGTTCTAGGTTTTGTAAATATTTCAGGGGAAAGCTCAAAGGATCTGTAAGATTCAATTTTGTGTCTATGTTAGGGTTCATATATCCATAGAAAACTAGATTCGGGACTTTTTATTTTTATTTATTTTTTGATGTTTTTATTTATTTGAGAGAGAGACAGAGAGAGAGCGCGCGCGAGCATGAGTGGGGGAGGGGCAGAGAGAGGGAGACAGAATCCGAAGCAGGCTCCAGGCTCCGAGCTGTGAGCACAGAGCCTGACATGGGGATCGAACTCACGAGCTGTGATCGTGACCTGAGCCGAAGTCGGATGCTTAACTAACTGAGCCACCCAGGTGTTTCAGGACTATTTTTAAAAGCAAGTAATGAGTTTTTATCATCAGTTCAGGTAGACACTCAAGAACGTGTCCAACATTGTTTATAACCTCAGTAACATTTTCCCTAGTAAATATGGTAAAACCTTGGTTTGTGAGCAATCAAGAAGGCACATAAAATCAAGGAGGCATTTTCAGGAGGGATGTTTAGTAGTATTCATGCAGCGAAGAATTCATCAGAAGAAAGCATAAAGGTGATGAATTTGACAATAAGCCAGTGCCTTTCACAGGCTAAGCTGATGGTCAGACCTTGAGGACCAGCCCAGTGGGTACTCTTAACTGCTCATTTCTGTGACAACACTGTGCTGTGTTTGCTCTTTAGATGGGGGTAATGTTTATTTGAAGAAAGACTGTGACAGATTATAAAATGTTACATGCTTTTTTTTTTACGAGATTTGTAAGGTGTGTGTGTGTGTGTGTACGTTATATAAAATATAATGTGATATTTCGATCTACCATTATATTCTTAATCATCCCTTGTTTTAATCCTGTTCAGTAGTCTTACTGGGATTTCAAACCCTATACCAAAACTAAATCACTTCTGTGAAAGATCTAGAAATGTAAAAGCGAAAAGCAGTGAGAAGACAGGTACACAACAACTTTGTCTACTGTGTTCAGAAATTTTGGCTTGTTAATTCACTGGTGGTTATAGGTTCAGCTAGTATATAGACTGGAAATGTTATTTCCAGTATGGGAATGTCATTTACACTAACAAAATATAAAATTCTTATAAAACGACGACAATGCAAATGTACTGAACTGTATGCTTAAAAATATTTACAGTGTGCAGTTTATGTGTGATTTTGCCACAATTTAAAAAGAAAACAAAATCTGTACATACCCATGAGCTGCTTCAAAACAAAAATGCTATGTAATCTGGAAATTATTAATTCCTCTATGGTCTGTGGTTTTACTCTTAGTACAGAGCTAAATATGATACTGTGTTTACCCAGGATGCTTAGTGGACAGTTAGTTTAATCCATCCGGTGTTTATAACTTGACTTGGTAATTTTCAGTATTATTAAGTTTTGGAGTTATGTATTAGTACCTTGTTAACCAATCCAACCTTGTTAAAATTAAAAATTTCGTGTGTTCCTTTTAAGAGTTCCTATAAAAGAAAAATGGGTCCCTGAAGGCATAGGTAATATTATTTGACATGCAGTTCTCTCTCTTCTTTCTAGAATGATCTTTGCTGAATGTTCCCCCAACACTTGTCCCTGTGGTGAGCAATGCTGTAACCAGAGGATACAGAGGCATGAGTGGGTGCAGTGTCTAGAACGATTTCGAGCTGAGGAAAAAGGTTGGGGAATCCGAACCAAAGAACCCCTAAAAGCCGGGCAGTTCATCATCGAGTACCTGGGGGAGGTTGTCAGCGAGCAAGAGTTCAGGTACAGTGATTAGTGGGGACACCCCAGGAAAATGGCAAAGAGACCAGATGAGAATGGAAAATGGAAGATTTCCAATTTACTTTCAACTTAATCATTAATTGGCTTTCGATTCTTCCTCTCCTCTTCAGGAACAGGATGATTGAGCAGTATCATAATCACAGCGACCACTACTGCCTGAACCTGGATAGCGGGATGGTGATCGACAGTTACCGCATGGGGAATGAGGCCCGATTCATCAACCACAGCTGCGACCCCAACTGTGAGATGCAGAAATGGTAAGAGAGCAGGGGCTGGTGAAGCCAAGAGTCCAGCAGCGCGGAAGACACGAGGGTATCACTAGAGGGATCTTGCCGCAGCGTGGGTCAGCCGGCACGAGACCTCCGGCGATCCCGTTACACCGTCTCCTCGCGGCAGAGAGTAAGCTGCTGCTGTTCCCTCACTTCAACCTAACTGCCCCCAGGAAACCACAACAGTACATACGATGCTACAACGGTAATACCCGACACATACTGACTGCTCACTGTGTGCCGGGCGCTGTGTCACATGGTTCTCCTGTGAGTTTGCTCAGCATATTTATTACAAGCCCACTGGATTTGTCACGGTGAGAAACAAAAATTAGTAAAATAGACTAGAATCTAACTGAAAAGGAAAAAAATTACCTCTTAGATAATTACACGGGCAGAATATGTCTAACGTAATAATTTTGGAACTCTGGAGCCTGTTGAAAGCTTGCAGCTACTAGGGGAAGGCTGAGATGGCAAGCTGTGGTTCCTTTTGGTCAATTTCAACTTAGAACAGTAGCAACCACCCATCCTCTACCCCCAGCCACACGGCAGGCGGCTACGTAGGCATTGCTGGAACAGCTTGCTCACAGGTGGCAGAAGCCAGGCTGGGTAAAGAGGACCCTGTCGTCCAAACGCCGGGGATCCCTGTCCTCCACCATTGTCGTAAGCCCCTCTTCCTCCACCTGAAGTGACTACCAAGAGACTTGAAGGGCCCTATTTTCTTCCCCTTCATTTTTCACTTTTCTTCCGCTTGGGAGCTAGAAATTAAAGGTCAGGATATGTAAACACTGGGAAAGGAGGGAGAATCTTATTTCCAGATGTACCACATTATTACGTTCAAACTTGCAGTGTTCAAGGAAAAATCACAAGGAATACAAAGAAACAGAAAACCGTGGCCCACTCAAAGGAAAAAAAATAATTCAAAATAATTTTTCCCTAAAAAAGACTCAATTGAGAATACATTAGACGATGACCTCAAAACAAATGCCCAAAGATGCTCAAAGAACTAAGGGATGATGTGGACAAATTTGTGAAAATGATGTGTGAACAAAATGGAAATACCAAAGAGATAGAAAGCCTAAAGGACCATAATTGAAATGAAAAATCCACTAGAGGGATTCAAAGGCAGATTTGAGCAGACTAAAGAAAGAATCCGTGAACTTCAAGATATGACAATGGAAATTCTCCAAGCCTGAAGAACAGAAAGAGAAAAGATAGAAGGAAAGAGAACAGACCCTAGGCGACCTCTGGGACACCATCCAGCAGACCAGCCTGTGCATCGTGGGTGTCCCAGAAGTAGCAAAGAGAAAGAGGCAGAGAGAATATTTGAAAAAAATAATGCTTGTAAACTTCCTACATTTGATGGAGGGCGTGAACACAGACAACCACAAAGCTCACCGAGCTCCAAGTAAGAAGAACTTAAAAGAGACTCACAGCAAGAAACATAATCAGACTTTGAAAAGATAAAGAGCACATCATGAAAGCAGCATTAGACAAGCACATCATCGCATACAAGGGATCCTCAATAAGATGATAGGCAGGTTTCTTATCAGAAATTTTGGAGGCCTAGGGCACCTGGTTGGTTCACCTGGTGGAGTATACAACTCTTCATTTCAGAGTTATGGGTTTGAGCCCCATGTTGGGTATAGAGATTACTTAAAACCTTAAAGAAAGAAAGAAAAAAAAAAAAGTGGATGGCTTACACTCTCCAATCAAGTGACAGAGTGGAATTCAACATCCATTTATGATTAAAACTTTAAACAAAGTGGGGATGAGGGGCACCTGGGTGGCCGTTGGTTAAGCATCTGACTTTGGCTCAGGTCATGATCTCACAGCTCATGAGTTCCAGCCCCACATCGGGCTCTGTGCTGACAGCTCAGAGCCTGGAGCCTGCTTTGGATTCTGTACCTCCCTCTTTGAACAAAGTGGGCATGAGAGAACATAATGTCAACATAATAAAGGCTACATACAACAAGCCCACGGCTAATTTCATACTCAGTGGTGAAAGTCGGAAAGCTTTTACTCTTAAGATCAGAAAACACTCGGGGTGCTTGGGTGGCTCCGTGGGTTAAGCATCTGACTTTGGGTCAGGTCGTGATCTCACGGTTCGTGAGTTTGAGCCCCACATCACTCTCTCTGCTGTCAGCTCAGAGCCCACTTCAGGTCCACTGTCTCCCTCTCTCTCTTTGCGCCCCCCCCACCTCAAAAATAAACAAACATTAAACAAAAACAGATCAGAAAACACTCTTACCACCTTTATTCAACATAGTACTGGAAGTACTAGCCAGAGCAGTTAGGCAAGAAAAAGAAATAAAATACATACAAATTGGGAAGGAAGAAGTAGAACTGTCTCCATCTGTAGATGACATGACGTTGTATACAGAAAACCTGAAAAAAGTGTTAGAACTGATCGATGAAGTTTAAGTTGCAGAATTCAGAATCAAAATATGCAATTCAGTTGAATTTCCATACTCTAATAATGACCTATCAGAGAAATTAAGAAAACAATCCTCCCATTTTCAACAGTGGCATAAAAAATGAAATACCTAAGTAAATTTAATCAAGGAAGTAAAAAGCATGTACACTGAAACCCTTAATAATTCAGTAATGAAAAAATTGTAGAAGGCACAAATAAATGGACGATATCATATGCTCATGGAATGGAAGAATTAATGTTAAAATGTCCACACTGCCAAAAGCAGTCTACAAACTCAGTGCAATAAAAATCAAAACTTCAGTGGCAAATTTCGGGGAAATAGAACAAAGAATCCCAGTACCCCAAATAGTGAAACGAATCGAGAAAGAAGAATAAGGCTGGAGGCTTCCCACTTCATGATTCCCAACTGTTACAATGCTATAATAATCAAAAGAGTATGGTATTGGCATAAAACAGAAATGGATGTAGTACAACAGAGCGCTCAGAGATAAAGCTGCATTCATATGATCAATTTAAGGCAAAGGTAGGGAGCAGGCTGTCTGTTCAGTAAGTTGTGTGGGGAAAACCGGACAGCCACGTATGAAAGAATGAAACCGGATGCCTGTCTTACACCATACACAAAAGTCCAGTCGGGATGTCTTGAGAACTTAAAGGTAATACCTGAAACTATAAAATTCCCAGAAGTAATCAGGGGATGAGCTCCTCGACATCAGTCTCAGGGAGGACTTTTTGGGTTTGACACCAGAAGCAAAGGGCAACAAAAGCAGAAATGAGCAAGTGGGACCACGAGGAACTCTATACAAGGGAAACCATCAACAAAATAAAGCAAAATAAAGCACCCCACAGAGTGGGGGAAAGTAGCGCAATTCATATATCTGGCAGGTGGTTAATATCTAAAATACATACAGAGAACTCTTACGCCTCGGTAGCAACGAAGCAGTCCAGTTGAAAAAGGGCAAATGGTCTGAATGGACATCTTTCCAAAGAAGACATGCAGATGTCCAACAGGTGCATGAAAAAGGGGCTCAACATCCTTAATCGTCAGGGAAACGCAAATCAGAACCACAAGGAGATAGCACCTCATGCCTGTTAGAACAGCCATCGTGAAAAAGACAAGAAATAGCAAGTGTTGGTGAGGAGGAGGAGTAAAGTGACCCCCGTGCACTGTAGGTGGGAATGTGAGTTGGCCCAGCCACTGTGGAAAACAGTATGGTGGGCGCCTGGGTGGCTCAGGGTAAGTGTCCAGCTCTTGATCTCAGCTCAGGTCATGGTCTCACATTTTGTGGGCTCGAGCCCCACCTCATCGGGCCCTGTGTTGGCAGCATGGAGCCTTGCCTGGGACTCTCTCTCTTTCCCTCGCTCTCTGCCCCTCCCTCTCTCTCAAAATAAATAAAACCTTTAAAAAAAAAACAGTATAAACTTTTCTCAAAAAATTAAAAATCCGGCTGCCTGGCTGGTTCAGTTGGTACACAGCATGTGACTCTTGATCTCGGGACCATGAATTCTAGGCCCACGTTGGACGTGGAGCCTGCTTAAGAAAAAATAAATAAATAATAGAACTACCATATGATCCCACATTCCACTTCTGGGTATTTATCCGAAGGAAACAAAAACACAGACTCAAAAAGATACTTGCACCCCCATGTTCTTAGGAGCCTTATTTACATAGTAGAGACATTGAAATAACCCCGGTGTTCACTGATGGATTAATGGAAGCTTGCTAGCAGAATAGAGCTTGAGCACAAGAAAACACTTTGTAATTGAGTGTGGGGATGGATGTGAAATAGAATTACTGTGGTGATCAGTTTGCAGTGTGGACCTTTATTGAATCGTGTTGTATACCTGAAACTAATATGTGTGTCAGGTTTTTTTCAATTGGTTTAAAAACGATCAGAATAGGTAACACATGATCCAGCTACATGCTGTCTACAGGAGACTCAACTTTAGATCCAAAAACAAACAGGCTGGACGTGAAAAGATCAAAAAAGGTATTTCATACAAATAGTAACCCAAACAGCGCAACAGCAGCTGCACAAAATGGACTTGAAACCGAAAATGGTTACAAGAGACAGAGAAACACATGGTGTACTAATAAAAGATTTTGTGCAACAAGAAGATAAAACCGTTACAAAGATTTACACACCTGGGACACCTGGGTGCCTTAATTGCTTAAGGGTCTTACTTGGTTTCAGCTCAGGTCATGATCTCAGGGGCGTAAGATCGAGCCCCTCCCTCTCCCGCCAGCTCTGCACTGGGCGTGCAGACTGCTTAAGATTCTGTGTCTCCCTCTCTCTCTTCCTCTGCGTGGATGTCTCCCCCCACCCTCTCTGTTAGAAAGATGGAAGGAAGGAAGGAAGGAGGTACAGTAAAACCTTGGATTGCAAATGTGCGAGTGGTCCACAGGATGAGCAGATTTTTTTTAATGTTTATTTTTGAGATCATGAGGGGGACAGAGGATCTGAGGCGGGCTCTGTGCCAAGAGCAGAGAGCCCGACACTGGGCTTGAACCCACAAACTGAGATCGTGACCTGAGCCGAAGTTGGACACTTAACCAACCAAGCCACCCAGTCACCCTGATGAGCAAACGTGTCTAATGCATTTTATCTTGATAAACAAGTGACGTCTTGCAATACGAGTACTACGTGATGCCCAATGTCACATGATCACAATTGAGCCAGTGGTTCTGGAAATTCGCTTGATACATGAGTGCTTTGGATTACAAGCATGTTTCCAGAACAAATTATGCTTGCAAACCAAGGTTTTACTGTACTTGGAGATGAATTAAAATAACACGGCACACCTAAACTTACAGGGCACAGCAGAGGCAATGCTGAGTGGAAAGTTTGTAGGCATAAATGTTCACATTACAAATAAAAAAGATCTCAGGTCAACAACCCAACTTTACCACTTAAGGAACGAGAAAAAGAACAAACTAAACCCAAAGCTAGCGGAAGGAAGGAAATCATGAACATCAGAGTAGAGAGAAATAGAGTATAGGAAAAACAGAAAGGAAAATCAGTAAAACCAAAAATTGGTTCTTCAAAAAGATAAAGTCAACAAGCGTTTGCTGGATGGACTCAGAATAAAAGAGGACTCACGAAATTCAGGAATGGAAGTGGGGTCACCACCAATTCTACAGAGATACTAAGGATTGTAAGAGAACACTATGAACAGTTGTGTGCCAAAAAATTGGATTACCTCATTGAAATGGACAGATTTCTTGAAACACAAAACCTACCAAGACTAAAATCATGAAGAGACAAAAAAATCTGAACAAACCTGTAACTGGTAATCCGTAATGTTATGCGTAATCAAATCCGTAATCAAAAATCTCTCAACAAAGAAAAGCCCTAGAACTGATGGTTTCACTGATGAATGCTTCCAGACTAATGCCAATCCTCAAACTTTTCCAAAAAATTGAAGAGAAGGAAACACTTCCTGACTCACTCTGTGAGGCCAGCATAGTCCTGATACCAAAGCCAGACAAAGACCCCAAAAGAGAACTACAAACCAAGCCAGTATGCTTTGTGAACGTTGATGCACGAGTCCTCAACAAAATGCTGGCAAGCAGGATTTAGCAGCATATTAAAAGGATTGTATGCCCTGACCAAGTGGGATCTATTCTTGGAATGCAAGAATGGTTCAACGTAAGAGAAAGTGTGATAGGCCACATCAATAAAATGAGAGGAGGAAAAAAATCCTTTCAATTGGTGCAAAAAAAGCATTTGACAGAATTCAACACCCTATAATAATAAAAGCACTAAAAGGGCGCCTGGACGGCTCAGTCAGTTAAGCCTCCGTCTCTTGATTTCAGCTCAGGTCATGATCTCACGGTTTGTGGCTTCAAACCCCACGTCAGGCTCTTCACTGACAGCATGGAGCCTGCACGGGATTCTCTCGCCACCTTGCTCTGTGCCCTTCCCCTGCTTGCACTCTCTCTCGAAATAAACATTGTTTAAAAAAACAAAATAGGCATAGAAGAAAGCTACCTGAACACAATACAGTAGTCCCTCCTTATCCGCAGTTTCGCTTTGCTTAGTGTCAGTCACTGGTGGTCAGCCTTGGTCTAGATGCGGGTGACCCTCCCTCTGACATACGGCCAGAAGGTCAGGAGTAACCTAACACTATGTCACGACGCCTCCATCATCCACCTCACGTTATCTCATCACGTAAGCATTTCATCATCTCACATCATCACAAGGGAAGGAAGAATAAAATAAGGTAGAGGGAGAAAGAGACCGCATTCAGTTAACTTTCATTACAGTATATTGCTACAATTGTATTTTATTATTACTTATTTGTTATTCATCTTTTACTGTGCTAATTTATAAGTTAAGTTTTATCATAGGTATATATGTTTAAGAAAAGACATAGTATATTTAGGGTTTGGGTTTTGTTTTTGTTTTTTTTTAATATGAAATTTATTGTCAAATTGGTTTCCATACAACACCCAGTGCTCATCCCAACAGGTGCCCTCCTCCATGCCCATCACCCACTTTCCCCTCCCTCCCACCCCCCACAGGGTTTGGTGCTGTCCACAGTTTGAGATATCCACTGGGGGTCTTGGAATGTATCCCTCATAAAGTCATGAGCGACATGAGGGTGCTTGGCTTCTGCGCTTCCGCTTCCGTTGAACACAGTTTTGAAGTTCTAGCCAGAACAATTAGACAAGAGAGAGAGAAAAGACATTCGAATCAGAAAGGAAGATGTAAATTTAACTTTATTTGCATATGCTATGATCTTATGTAGAAAATGCTAAAGGCTTCACAAAGAAGCTGTTAGATCTCATAAACAAATTCAGCAAAATAACAGTACAAAGTCAACACACAAAAATCAGGTGCATTTCCATACACAGTGAACCTGCAAAGGAAATTACAAAAACAATTTCATTTACAATTGCCCATAAAAAGAATAAAATACTTAGGAATTAACCAATGAGGTGAAAGAATTGTACCATGAAAAAACTGTAAAACATTGCTGAAAGAAAATTAAAGAAGACATAAATTGAGGCGCCTGGGTGGCTCAGTCGGTTAAGCATCCGACCTCAGCTCAGGTCATGATCTCACAGTTCATGGGTTCGAGCCCTGCGTCGGCTCTGTGCTGACACCTCAAAGCCTGGAGCCTGCTTCGGATTCTGTGTCTCCCTCTCTCTCTCTTCCTCCCTCCCCTTCCCCTCTCTCCAAAAAAGCTTAAAAAAAACCAACTCTTTTAAAAGACATAATTAATGGAAACACATAAGACTTAATATTGTTAAAATATCGGTATTACCCAAAGCCATCTACAGATTCAGTACAACCCCATCAAAACCCCTATGACTTTTTTTTACAGAAATAGAAAAACCCATCCTAAAATTCACATGGAATCTTGAGACCTGAACAACCAAACCATTCTTTAAAAGGACAAAACTTGAAGGACTTCACACTTCCTGATTTCAAAACTTAACCTCAAAGTTACAGTCATCAAAGCAGCATTTTATTGGCCTAAGGACAGACCAATAGACCCATGAAAGAGAAAAGAGAACTCAGAAATAGTCTCTCACATACACAGTCAAAAGAGTTTTGACAAGTGTGCCACAATCATTCAGTGGAAAAAGGATAGTCTTCAACAAATGTTGCTGGGAAAACTGGATATCCATATGCAAAAAAATGAAGCTGGACCCTTACCTAACACCATATACAAAAATTAAATACATCAAGGACCTAAACTAAGACCTAAGACAACCAAACTTCTAGAAGAAAACTTGAGGCATGGGGCGCCTGGGTGGCTCAGTCGGTAAGCCCCTGACTTCAGCTTGGGCCATGATCTCGCGGTTTGTGAGTTCGAGCCCCTCATCGGGCTCTGTGCTGACAGCTCAGAGCCTGGAGCCTGCTTTGGATTCTGGGTCTCCCTCTCTCTCTGCTCCTCCCCCACTCACACTGTCTCTCTCTCTCTCTCTCTCTCAAAAATAAACAAACATTAAACAAATATATTTAAAAACAGGATAGAAGCTCACACAGGTAACCAGTGAAAATAGACAAATTGGATTTCATGAAAATTGTTAAATTTGCGCATCAAAAGACACAGAGTAAAGCGGCAACCCACAAAATGGGAGAAGATAAACATCCTGATTCAAAAGTGGGCAGGGACGCCTAGGTGGCTCAGTTGGTTAAGCGTCCACCCCTTGATTTCTGCTCAGGTCAGGCTCATGATTGTGAGTTTGAGCCCTGCACCAGGCTCCACGCTGACAGCACTGACAGTATGGACCCTGCTTCGGATCGTCTCTCCGCCCTTCTCTCTGCCCCTCCGTTGCTCATGCCTGCTCGCAGGCGCTAGTGCGCGCTCTCGCTCTCTCTCTCAAAATGAGTAAACTAACTTAAAAACTAATAATTAAAAAAAAAGGCAAAGGACTTGAAGAGACATTCCTCCAAAGAAAAGAAACAAACGGTCAATAACCATAGGAAAAGGTGTCCGAGAGCACTAATCCTTAAGAGCGCCACCTGACGCCTATCGTGTGGCTGCGTCAGAATAACAGAAAACAAGTGTTGATGAGGATGTAGATCAGTTGGTATCCTTTCGCAGCCTGTGGGGATAGAAGTGGTATTTCCACTTGGGGAAACTCAAACAATTAAAAACAGAATTACCCTATGGCCCAGCAGTTCCACCTCCGGCTGCCTCCGGCTGTTTACGCAGGATTGGAAGCCGTGTTTGGAAGATGTGTCTGCACCTTCGTATCCACAGCAGCATTGTTCATAGGAGCTAAACTGTGGAAGCAGCCCAAGTGTCCCTCGGGGGATGCTGGGCCAGCAAAATGTGGTGCATACGTGTGACGGAATTACCATTCAGCTTTACGAAGGAAGGAAAATGCACAATATCCTACATCGTGGATACGGACCTTGATGTCATTATGCCGAGTTAAAAAAGCCAGGCACAAGAGACAAACACTGTACAGTTCCACCCGCATGAGGCGCTCAGAGTCGTCAGCATCGCAAATAGTGCAGTAGTGGTGAGCGGTGGGAGGGTAGCAGGTTGTCACACGTGGGGTGTTCAGTTTTACAAGATGAAAAGAGCCATGAGCGTGGTTAGTGGTGATGGCTCTACAACAACGCGGATGTACGTAACACCACTTTTTATCTTATGTGTGTTTTAACACAACTTTTTAAAAGAGGAGAGTTTCAACAGCTTTCTATTTTTGTCAATTTTTTAAATTTACATATTACATAGAGACAGATTTTTTTTTTTAGTATTTATTTTTGAGAGAGTGTGAGTGGGGTAGGGCCAGAGAGAGAGGGAGACACAGAATCTGACGCAGGCTCCAGGCTCTGAGCTGCCAGCACAGAACCTGACACGGGGCTCGACACCATGAGCCGTGAAATCATGATCTGGGCTGAAGTCTGACACTTAACCGACTGAGCCACCCAGGCGCCACCGAGACACAGATCTTAAATGTAAATCACCACCCGTCTTTACAGACGTGGACACCCACACAAGCCACATCCTTACCGACATATAGAACATTTCCATTGTTTCAGAAAGTTCCTTTCTGCCTCCTTAGAATCTCGCCATCTCAGAGGCAAACAGTGATGTGGTTTCTGTCACCAGATTCATCTTGCCTAGAGCCTGTTGCGGAACTGCATATATACGTAGCCTGTGTCTGGCTTCTTTCAGTTAGAATAGTGTTTTTACAGTGTACCTGTGTTCAGTACATCAGTGTTCTGTTGATTTTTATTCTGGACTAATGTTCCTATATATAAGTATACCACAGTCAGTTTATCCATTTTCCTGAACAGTTTTTTTTCTATTGGGAAAGTTAAATGAACAAATTCCTTGAAAAAGCACACCTTACCAAAAACGATACCAGGATAGATAAAAAGTCTGAATGTCTATGAGAAATTGGGTATATAATTAACAGTTGCTGACAAAAGAGCTTCAGGCTCAAATATCTTCATTGATGATTCTTATATATATATATATATTTTTTTTTAACATTTATTTATTTTTGAGAGCTAGAGACAGAGCACAAGTGGGGGAGGGGCAGAGAGAAAGAGGGAGACACAGAATCTGAAGCAGGCTCCAGGCTCAGGGCTGCCAACACAGAGCCTGACGCGGGGCTTGAACTCACGGACCATGAGATCATGACCTGGACCGAAGTCGGATGCTTAACCGACCGAGCCACCCAGGTGCCCCTGATTCTTATATATTCTTAAAGAAGAAATAATGTCTCTACTACCGATATCCTATAAACTCTTGTATTTCATAAGGCTAGTATAACCTTCATCCAAAACCTAACAACAATGTTAAAAGAGAAAAAATATAGGCCAGTGTCTCCCATGAACACAGACACAAAAATCCTGATTTAAATGTTAGCAAAAAAAAATAAAATTTTAGCAAATCAGCTCTAGCAGTATATAAGAAGGTTAATACATCATGACTGTGTGAGGTTTACTCCAGGAATGAGAGGTTGATTGGCTGGTTGAACATTCACAATCAGTGTAACTTAACTACATTAACAGAATAAAGGCAAAAAATCACGTATCGTCCCAACAGGAGCAACAGAAAAAACATTTGATAAAATTCAGCAGTATTTATAGGGGCATCTGGCTGGCTCAGTCAGAAGAGCCACATGTGTGTGTTGATCTTGGGGTTGTGAGTTCAAGTCCCATGTCAGGTATAGGAATTACTTTTAAAAAAATTTTGGGGGTGCCTGGGTCGCTCAGTCAGTTAAGCATCCGATTTCAGCTCAGATTATAATCTCGAAGTTCATGAATTCGAGCCTCACATCGGACTCTGTGCTGACAGCTCAGAGCCTGGAGTCTGCTTCAGATTCTGTGTCTCCCTGTCTCTCTGTCCCTCCCCTGCTCACACTCTGTCCATCTGTCTCTCTCTCTCTCAAAAATAAACATTAAAAAAATTATTTTTGAAAATAATAAAAATTAAAAAATAAACTTTCGGGATACCTGGGTGACCAATTGGTTAAGCATCCAACTTCAGCTCAGGTCAAGATCTCGAGGTTCGTGAGTTCGAGCCCCGCATCTGGCTCCACGTTGACAGTGCAGAGCCTGCTTGGGATTCTCTCTCTCCCTGTCTGTCTCTGCTCCTCTCTCTAAATAAATAAATAACTTAAAAAAAAAAAAAACAATTCGATTCCCTCGGTTATTAGCTGTGTGACTTCCGATAAGTTACTTAACCTCTCTGCCTCAGCTTCCTCATTTAGAAAATGGGGGCCATAATACTGTCTAATAATAGTATCTTTTAAAAAAAAATTTTTTTAATGTTTATTTAGTTTTGAGAGAGACAGAGAGCGTGAGTGGGAAAGGGGCAGAGAGAGAGGGAGACACAGAATCGGAACCAGGCTCCAGGCTCTGCGTTGTCAGCACAGAGCCCGACGCAGGGCTCGAACTCACGAACCGTGAGACCGTGACCTGAGCTGAAGTCGGACGCCCAACCGACCGAGCCACCCAGGCGCCCCTAATAATAGTGCGTTTTTAATACTGTTGTTGGGAGGATTAAATAAGTACAGCAAGATGTTGTAATTAATTTAACAATCACTCAAGTGATAGCTATAATTATTACACAAAGCATCTAGAATAGTGCATGGTAGATCATTAGTAAGTTACATAGAACAGAACCAAAGAGCGACTCCTGTACAGGTGAGAAAGCTGGAGACCAGTAGGACCTAGAAGTTTTACAGATTAACCATAAGAAATAATTTACTTAATAAGTAGACCTACACCATGTTTTAGAGGGACTTTGAATATCAAGCAGGAAACGTTAAGACCTATTCTCACTGACAGCATGGTCCGTGTTTTCCAGAAAGCTGATTGAGGACTGTTAATCTGGCAGTGTTACACAGGCTGGACAGAATGGAAGAGAGATACTATACTGCAGAGTCTGGCCAGGAAACCTGGGTAATTGGACACAGAAACAAAGGCACATTTGAAATCAGCATACCCGTTTTTCTAGGGTTTAGGCAAGGTATTAAGAATCTCTACCTTCAGGGGCACCTGGGTGGCTCAGTCCGTTAAGTGTCCCAACTCTTGGTTCCGGCTCAGGTCACGATCTTGCAGCTTTGTGGGGTTCGAGCCCCCACGGTAGGCTCTGCGCTGACCCAGCAGAGCCTGCTTGGGCTTCTCTCTCTCTGCCACTCCCCCACTCCACTGTCTTTCTCTCGAAATAAAGAAATAAACTCTAAAAAAGAAAACAAAGGCTCTCTGCCTTTAACCCTGTCCTTTTCTCTAGGTCTGTCAATGGAGTGTACCGGATCGGACTGTATGCTCTTAAAGACATGCCAGCTGGTACCGAGCTCACCTACGATTACAACTTCCATTCCTTTAACGTTGAAAAGCAGGTGAGCATCACGAGTCCGTCAAGAGGGAGGTTGAGCGTCCTCACAGCGCCGTCCCCAGCACCGCCTTCTGTAGACGCATTGACGTACGGCCGCTGTGAAGTGAATCGGAGACGGTGGTTCTCACCCCGCTCGCCGACCCCCTTGCCAGCTCTCCCTGGTCTCGGAACTAGAAAGAGACTGCCCGGTCGTGTTTGGTCCTCGGTCAGTTCTTAACTTGCCTAGTGAAGAAGTTTTCCCGAATTTTAATCTTTCCTTTCCATGGAAACACATTAAGTTTCTCCTCAGTTATTTTCCTCTGTATGAAAATGTCCTGATTCACACTGTTGGGTGCCCAGGTGCTCGGGACTTGTGTTTGAACTTGTAAGTGAACTAGCAGCCGAGAGTTCTCTTCTCTTTCCTTTCAAAGCAACTGTGCAAGTGTGGCTTTGAGAAGTGTCGAGGGATCATCGGGGGCAAGAGTCAGCGCATGAACGGGCTGCCCAGCAGCAAAAGCAGCCAGCCTGTGGCCACTCACAAGAAGTCTGGACGGTCAAAGGAGAAGAGGAAGTCTAAGCACAAGCTGAAGAAAAGGGTGAGTCGTGATCTCCTGGCTCTTTCCCCGAACAACTGCTTAGAGGCGCTTACTGGCGGGAAGAGGGGACGGCAGAGGGGCAGCCTCTTACGGCGGCTCTAACGTTCTGCGAGGGGATTTCTCATCGGTCCTTCCCTTCCCGCATCTGATCCACTTTCAGAGAGGCCACCTCTCCGAAGAGCCCAGTGAAAACATCAACGCTCCCACAAGGTTGACCCCCCAGTTACAAATGAAGCCGATGTCTAATCGAGAAAGGTAAAGAGGAGCTTTTCTTACCTTTGTGTGATTTGCTTGTCGATTTAGAAAATTAAGAAACATCTGTGTGGTTGAATCATTTCTCTTGTGCACGAGGTCTCCAGCCGGGAGTCAGGATATATAAGTTGGGGGGTGGGGGTGGGGATTGTCTCTGTTTTTCCTAATTTCTCACTGAAATTTAGCATTTCCGTCAAATACGATGGTAGGCAGACAGTGCGTGTAGTAGCTGCAGCTTCCACGACTTAACGTTCGCATTTTCATCGCTTGTAACACAGTTGTCACGGACATGGCAAAGTGTCGTTTACGTGCTCTCTCCCTCGAGGTTGCTGTGCCGGTGAAACCTACCACTGGATCTTGTCATGTGGGGAAAAAGGAACGTTTATTTCTGTATCACAATTTCAGGGTTTTTTTAATATTCTGCAAACTGAATATTTGGTTTCCGTTTAATCCTGTGTGTTACAAAGTAAAAACTGCTTATTAATTTAAAATGTTTAAATACTTTAAAACTTTGTTCAGAGAAGGGTCACATGGGCTTCACCAGCCTGCCAGAGGAACCACGGCACAGAAAAGGTCAAGGTTCCCTGCTTTGTTGATACAGTAATAGAGCAGTGAAAAGGGTCTTTAGGGTCATTTACGCTCTTCCTGTATTCAGGGGAGGTTTGTCCGTGTCAGAAGGAAGTGAAGGAAATATGTATGTCCTGGGTTTCAAATTGTCCTGGGACGTATTCTGCGTCTCCTGCGACCGTACGCTCCAGTATCTTAGGAAGTTCATCCTTGTTTATGACTTTACTGTAATTTTAGCCCCTTTCATCCTGTATCACTTTAAAGTCCTAGAAATGTTAAACCTCAGTAAAACAGAGATGATCCAGTCAGGTGGTTTTCTGCTTTGGCCGCATATTAGCCCAGGGAGCTTTTGAGATTCGTGCCGCCCCGGCCACCGTCAGACCGCTTAAACCGTAATTTTCAGACGTGGAACCCAGGCATCTACTGATGCCTTCACAAATCTCTTCAGGATACACCTGACTCGTCTAAACTTCGAGGTCTACGTGGAGGCACTTCACCTAACACAGTCTGCCCGGTGTGTCTGTTGTAAATGCCTGCCTTTACCTCCCAGTCCAGTTCTCCCTGTAACGGCGGATCCTGAGCCCATGCTGCATTTTGGCGGCTTCATTTAGAATTTGTGCACGCGCTTTGTAAATCACTGCCTTCCAGCCAGGCTGTCGCCATTGGTAGAAGTTTTGCAGCTCTTCAGTGGTATCTCGCGAGATACTTGTAAATAATACAGGGGAACGTTTTGGGACACCTGGGTGGTTCAGTCGGTTAAGCGTCCAACTCTTGATCTCAGCTCAGGTCTTGATCTCCGTGTCATGAGTTCAAGCCCCGTGTTGGGCACGCACTGGGCGTGAAGCCTACTTTAAAAATGTATATATTTTCTTATATGAATGTTTTATACGGGGAAAAAAAAGCCGGGATGCAAAACTGAATTATGTGTCCCCATATATAATTATTTTTATAATAGCTGAATTAGCTGATAATTATTCATTTATATCATCTTAATAGTGGCTCATGTAGAGTAGACCTGTAATAAATGCTTATTAAATGAACAAAGGAACTTCCTTCCTTGCTTACAGGAATTTTGTGTTAAAGCATCATGTGTTCTTGGTCCGGAACTGGGAGAAGATCCGGCAGAAACAGGAGGAGGTAAAGCCCGCCAGCGAGGATGTTCACTCAGCATCGCTGTGTACGCGCTGGAACAGTGTGTGCCGAGATGACGGGAACATCAAGTCCGGTAAGGCCTGTTCATCCCGTGCCACGGTCGCAAAGGGATCCCTGCAGCTCCTTTCCGGCGTTGTATTCAAAGATTCTTTTCAGTCTACGCCAAAAACGTTAAGACCCCAACATACAAGCATCGGTCCACAATCAGTCGCCCGTCAATCGCAGACACGAGTCTGTGCCCTGGGGGATAGGAAGGCTCCCCCTCACCAGCTTCCCAAACACTGCCCGCAGCCTGAGCGTTCCCAGACAAGTGACAGGCAGTGGGTCTTCTGTCTCCCCTCCTGCCCGGAGAATAACTTGCACACGGCACGTAGTGACGCCGAGCGCGGGAGACGGTGACAGCAGTGTGAACTCGGAGACTTTCCCCCACGTTCAGATGAGCGTTCTACACACAGACCTTGAGATTCCTTTATGCTTCTTGAGCGAATAACCTAACAGCACTCCTGAGTTCGGGTCTGTCGTCCAGAACAGACTGAAAACAGAGAAACTGGCCTCTCCAAGCACCCTTCCTAGGTAGAAATACTGTTCAAAAGCTCACGCTCCTCTTTGAGTCTTTCTTTCTGTCCCTCAAAAAGTAGACACATTGTGCATGGTGTGTGGGGGAACGAGACAGATTTAGAAATTTGCCTCCCATCCTGTCAGTAATTTGATTGGCATCAGTTCTCTGAACTTACGTCCCACTCAGGTCAGATCTTCTGATAATAGTAATTACTTCCTGGGTCTTTGTTACGGGTCAAGCCCTGAGCTAAACACACTAAGAGCGCTATCTGAGTCTGCACAGTTCTCTCACGAGGGAAGCCCTACCACTATTCCCACGTTGCAGTCAAGAAGCCGAGACACAGAGTGCGAGTCACTCGCCCAAAATCACACAGCTAGGAGGTAGGGCAGCCAGCGTTCAAACACAGACCCATTTTGAAGCACAGAGTTTGCAGCTGCTGTTCTGTACAGCATTT